>NW_028274809.1:120525218-120828103 GCF_037043125.1 Eumetopias jubatus | reverse complement strand
TGGGAGCTTTTCTTGCCTGGGAAATGTTTCAGAGAGAGGCCAGGGTGATGACCCAGGAGATATTATGTTAATGAAAAGCAGGATAAATGCTCAAAATGATTTGCATAGAAGGAACCTGACCCAGCTGATATTTGAAGAGGAAGTCCCAGCGGAGATGCCCCACATAATGGGCCTTCCTTTGTCAGCCTTGAATGGGGGAGAAGTGTCTGAATCTAGAAAAACAACTTCACAGCCTGTCCCCTCCAGCCAATGCTTGCAAGTCTCCAGACCAGCGTTTGCAATCAGAGCAGTCATGCTGCGGTTGTCTGTGTGTTTGTACTAATGTTTGCTCTGGTAATGCCTGGCGACCCCTCTAGGGCACTGCTCCCTGTGGAGCCCGGGGAAGCCCTGAGCTCTGGCACAGCCTGCCAAGGACAGAGAATGGTGTCGCCAACGGCTGGTTATTTCACGGTCACGTGGAGCCTTCCTCGTGGTGGGAGTAGTTCAATGGCAAGTTACCAACCTCCAGGGAGGATTTTCAGCCTCCCTCCCATCCTCTACTTCCCTACTCCCATCCCTGCTGACATCAGCCTCTAGGGCTAAGAATAGTGTCCGGCCATGGAATTGCCGATGGAGACCAGGCAGGGGGTTCAGGACTCGCAAAGAGGTTCTCTGGACCTCACAAGGTGCCCGGAGCCTCGAAACCTTCCCACCACCCTCTCTTTGCGGGAAACACCACCTTTCATGGGAGCCATGATAATTTGGGATGCTTATAGAAGCGAACGCGTCCTGACCCTCGGACTGGATTTGTGGTAAGAGAAAAGATGGGCAGTGCCACTGCCGAGTGCCTGCTGTGTGCTGGGCAGGTTGCTGGTGCATGGTTCCCTTGATTCTCCCCAAACACCTGCCACCTTGGTGCAGGAGCCTGCTGCAGGTATGGAAGCTAAAACTGGGGAAAGCTCAAGGTCATCCAAGCTGCGGTTCAGGTCTGCATCATCCCACTTCCCTCAGCGCACCTTCCCACAGTCATTCTTTTGTGATGTTCACATCTGTCGAGCACCTACTGCCTGTCAGGCTTTCCCCGAAGCGCTAGGAATACAGAGGTAGTCTAGCCGCGGAAACCAGTCTCACGCCCAGAGCCAGATGTATGGCGACAGCTGTGCACGGCGCCAGGACAAAACCTGAAGGTGCCCGGAGAGAGGACAGCTGCCCTCCTGATTTGGAAGGCACCCTGGAGGCAGCAAGGAGGCAGACACTGCGGGGTGAATGACCCAGGGGATGAGGGTGGGAACAGCCCCCCAGCTGAGACCCAGCCAGCACCCGGAGGAATGTGAGCTCAGTGGCGGGCCCCAGCGGTGACGTCTCAGGGACGCAGGCTGGTGAGACAATTCTGGAAAGGTTGCACAGCATTGCCAGCTCGTTAAAGGTTTGGGGGCTTATCTCACCTGCGGGAATATAATCAGATTAGCATTAAAAAAATATTCTGACACAACCCAAATGTCCACTGATGGATAAATGGATAAACAAAATATGGTACATCCATCCATACCAGGGAACTTTTTTTCAGCTTTACCAAGGAAGGCAAATCTGCCACGTGCTATGTGGGGGAACCTTGAGGACGATGCTAAGTGAAATAAGCCCCTTACAAATGGACAAACCCTCATATGAGGTAAATTCATAGAGACAGAAAGGAGAATGGGGGTTGCTGGGCTGGGGAGGAAAGGGGATGGGGAGTCGGTGTTTACTGGGGACAGAGTTTCAATGTGGGAAGATGAAAAAGCTCCGGAGGTGGATGGTGGTCATGGTCACACGACTGTGTGAATGTGTCTATGCACTTAACGTGGTGAAAATGGTAAGTTTTAGGTTATGTATATTTTCTCTCTCTCTCTCTTTCACACACACACACACACACACACACGCACACGCACACACACACACACACACACACACACACACACAAGACCATGCCAGTTGTCACCTCATTAATCCCTCTACATGGAAACATTTCCACCTAAAACTCACCAGGGGAATAGTCTTAGCTCTCCAGAATGTCTGGCTGGTGTTTGTCTTGGTGAGGATGGTGGTGGGTTCCTGTGCAGATCCACCAGGGGGCTGCCTGTGGCGTGAGGCCCCCAGACACGTGGACTTCGCGTCATAGACCTTTGAGGATGAAAGCAGGACTGTGGCTCCCATCTCCAGTGGGGCACTTGGGGCAAGTCCTTTCTATGGTTTTGAAGCTTTGGCTATGTATATGTAAACATGACAAATGAGGCTAGTTGTGGGCAGGACCCAGCACATGGTGGGCGTGGGGGAGATTTGGCTCCCCAAACTTCACCAGGCCTTCCTGGGTCTCAGGAGGAAGATGCCCTCAGGGCAACATCTCTTCCCGCCCCCCCTTACTTTAGCCGATCAAGTTAGGGGTGTGTGCCGATGCTCGTCCTCTCCCCAGACGTTTTCACTGAGGAGCATCCGAGGCTGGCCTCCTGGCAGTGAGGAAGTTATGTAACAGGGGTAAATACATCTTTGAGGCCTGTTCTTATAGAAGAATAACGTTCTGACTCACAAACAAGCATGCTCCTAGGTCTTGCTAATTCCTTTCTGAACTGCGCCCCTCCCCATTCAAACAAAACCACAAGGCTCTCTTTGTTTCAGGAATGGATGAACCAGCAGAAAAGCACAGACTTAAGGAGTCTTTGCCTGCCTTTCCATTTCAGAAACCAAAGCATTTGTATATCAAGGGCCAAGGTCATGAAGAACGCAAGCCTTAATCACCAGATTTAGCTGAAAAGTGAGCAACAGAAGCAGTTTCCCGGGCTCTGGTGGGGGGCTAATAATTGATTTGGCTGAGGAGACAGAGGAGTCTGAGGGCTTGAGTCCCTCACCAGCTGGTTCTAGGACCACAGGTAGGTCAAGTCATTGGGGGCCTCAGTTTCTCATCTGTGTCCAGGGCTCCTGCACCACCCACCCCGAGCCACTCTGATGTCAGGGTCATCCATAGACTCTGACATTGGAAAACCCTCAACTGAATCATTTCTCCCAGCTGTGACATCTTAAGTCTGTCTCCAAAAGGACTTCACTTCCTCCATGTGCCAGGCCAATTTGTGTCTCTACATGGATGCCAACTTTGCCAGGAGAGGGTGTGGGATAGTGGGAAAGACCTGGCCGGGGAATTGGACAGAGGTGGGTTCAGAATTCTGAGCCAATCGCTTTTAGCTTTGTGTCATCTGAGCCCCAGTCCCTCACCTGGAAAATGGAGACAAAAGACTATGTCTCAGGCCATCGTACGGATGAGAAATAACATGAGCACCCAACACAGTGCTGACACCCACACACAGCAGCCTTAGAACGTAATGGCTAAAAGCTCAGCCTATGGGGTCAAACAGACTTGGATTTAAACCCATTTCCATCACTTCTGGCTGGAGATCATGGGCAAGCACTAAATAAGAATCATATTCGTTATTGGCAATTGTTGGGGGAGGGGTTTTAGCGGTACGTAGAGGTTAAGAGGGGCTTCTTGTTTTCAAGTGGGTTTTGAGGACTATAGTCATAAATCAATGCACTACAGAGCTCAGAGTTGCAAAAATAGGGCACAGGAAACTTAATCTAAAGGAGCAGAAATCGCCAGTAATAGTGATTTTACGTAGATAATCTGTAGATTGAAAGCTCCTTCCACCTGGTAATCTTAGTGTCTTCTCTTGTGAAAAGATTGTTTCAGCTTCTGGGTTCTATGCCCACAAAGCCAGGCTCGAGGGTAAGCCCAAGAGCAGCCACTTCAGAAGGAGTGGATTGTTTCCAATAAACAAGGTAGGGTTCACCCCTCGGACCTCCCCAACCCGTGGTGTGGCCATCCCCCAGGGGCTGGGGTTCCTAGAGAGACACCTATCTGGTCATCAGCCCCACAGAGACAGCCAATTCTGGAAGGTCAGGTGACCACTGTGGAAGGATGTTGCTGCAGCCCAAGCTCAGAGGGCTGTGCTTTGCTCCCCAGGAGATCAGGGGGGCGCACATGGCCCCTCTTCCCAGATGAGTCCTCAGCAGACTTTCTTACACTCCAATGCAGATTCTGATTCTGCTGATCTGGGGGAGAGCCTGAGGGGTGTGCCAATGCCGCTGGACCCGGAGCCCTCCCCCGGGGGACCAGTTCTTCCTTGAGAATCCCGGATGAGTCTGGGCAATCCAGACAGAGCAGAGGACCCCAGAGTTACCTCCACCATCTTGCAGAGACCATGACGAGAGGCAGCTGGTTTGGCCCTATTCCTGTCCTTGCTGATGTTACAATCATACAATCACAGTATCAAATTAAAGGTGACAGAAACCATTGAAATAGGACTGCAGAAAGGCAATAAAAACCAAATTGCAAATCACAGTAAGAGTGAGTCACTAAAAATAAAGACTGTTGAAATCAATGTCCGGGGGGTAACTATAAAAACCAAGGTGGGGGGGGATCTAGACGATTCTGCCTTCCTATTGCTCCCCAGTTGTCTAATTCCCGACAGCACAGTGTGGAGTGGGTGTGACTTGCACAAGAAGACTACATGGCATTTGAGGCAGCAGACTCACGCTCAGAAACCTTTAGACTCCACATAAAAAGGCTGGAAAAGAAAGGTAACTGTGTATTTTTGAAGTAAAAATAGATCCTGTCTTTGAAATATGTACTTTTTTTAAATCACTGGTTCCAATTGAACTGCACAGAAGGATTCCCTTGTATCACTTCAAAAAGCAAGTTAATATTCCCATGTATCATAATTTAGTACATCATTGGGTTTTGCCATCACTAATGCTCCATTATATCATTTGTAAATATTTTTAATCATGCAACAATAAACACTTTTTAGGCATATGGGTTTTTGCTTATTGGTTAAGGATTAACTTTCTGCTTTCCAAAAGGGTAATTATTTCTACTTCCTTAATGTAACTCTAACCCCCATAACTTAGGGGCTTAAAATGACCAGCATTTCATTATTTCCTGTGATTCTGACGGTTGACCAGGGCTCAGTTGAACGGTTCTTCTGTTAGTCTCCTTTGGGGTCTTTCCTTCAGCCACCTAGTCAGTGAGCACCTGAGCATGTCCAGAGAATTTGGTGTGAAATCTCCAGGCTTCTGGCAAATAAACTGCTGAGCTAGGCATGGGTTCTCAGAAGGCCGAGAATTCAAAAGTGTGAGAAGGAAAGATTGCTTTTAAGATCAGACATTTCAATCTACACCTTCTCCCTCACCCCCTGCCCCAGTTGTGCGTGAGGGATGAGGGATAAAGCATCACAGCGCAACTCAGAGCATGGGCCCAAACCCCAAGACGTGGGTGGATTTCAAGGGCACTGAAGTCCTTATTTAATTTATGCGAAGAACCTTGCTTTAGCTAGAAATGAGGATTCCAGCTTCCCCCCCGAAGCAGGGGGAGTAGAAAGCTTATGTGAAAGCTTTTGTTCTGAATTCATTCTGATCCCCACACTGGGGTGTGCCCTTAATAATTACTACTTTCTTTTTTAAACACCACTTTGGCAAAGCTGGAGTGTCACCAATATGGGAGGCAAACGTTGACACGGAGACCAAAATGTATAAATAGCCCCTCTGAAAGCACAACAAAGGCTGGGCTGTGACCTCCAGGGAGGAATCAATATTTCAAATGAGCCTCGGTGCTTCTGGAAACATAATTCTGTCTTCTCAGCCAGGCCCCATCCCCACCCTCCGCTGCACTGCTCCCCCCACATTCCACCCCTCCCCTTCCCCAGCGCCCTCCCACGTCCCACCTCCGAACAAAAGAGCAGGACTGGGAGAAGCTCCAATATAATTGCAGAAGGTTTCCAGCAGCACGCCACGGATGGCTCTCAGACGGCAACTTCTGGAAGGAATGTGGGACTCCGCAGGGGGCTCTGGCATCCGCCCTACATTTAGGAAGTCAGCAGTGGCTTAAGAATGCCATGGGAAGAGTTTCCACGACCAACCCATCAAAAAATCGTCTTCCCCCCCATGCTGACCTGAAGTTCTCCCTGGGTGTAGAAGCGTAGAGAGAAGGTGGAAACCGGTTACGGGTGGGAAGACAGCGGGAAGATGGGGGAGAGGATCCGTGGCCCTTGTGGCGAGGCCACGCCAGGGACCACCACACGTGGCTGCACCCCCTGCCAGCCCCAGCCACGGCCACGTGGGCTGCCGTCCTGCTGAAGGCTTTCTTCTTGGGCGGACCCAGTGTGGATGGATCTGTCCCAATGGTTCAACATCACTGGCTTGGGGAAACCCTGAACCTGCCCATCCTCCAGCACTTTGTGTAGCATTTTATCATAAAACCACAACCGCAATAAAGTGGCTGTACCTAATACACATGCGGCGTTCCAGCTACGTATCAAAATTCTTTATCCCCATTTGGCAGAGGAGTACAACTCTGCACCCACTGTAACAGCGGACAAATGGCGAGGCCGGGGTTTAAGCCCAGTTTCACCTGCCAGCAAAACCTAGGCTCTTTTTTCACTTTGCCGGGTGGCCTCTGTTCGGGAAACATGCCCATCCATGAGAATCGCTCAGGGTTGCCCTAAGAAAGCGTGCTCCTCCCCTATCTTTTGAGCTTGTCCGTGTTCCCGGGGGGACAGCAGCAAGGTAGGTGTAGCACAGAGCCCACTGTCAAAACTGAGCTCTCTTGAAGCAGTAGTCTAGAAAGAATGTTGTTTACCTCGTTTTCCTGACTCTGTGCCCTAGATTCTGGCAGCAGTCACCAAAGTCCGGCCATCAGTTTTAGGTATGGACTCTTGCCAGTCCTCAGCAGGGGTCCCTAGCCCTCGCCCTTTATAGGATAACGAAGGACTGGTGAGCGTGATCGAGCTTGCGCTCTGGACTGAGGCGTTCTACCCATCACTGTGTGGTCTGCTCAACTATAAGTGTATACCGTGAACTCTGGAGATGAGCGCCTCGCCCTTCTCTTGTGTTTCTTTTCCCAGAAGGGTTTAGAGGAAACAGGCCCTATTTGGGGCCGCTGCTGGGCCCTTGAGGGGGCACTGAACAGAATCTTGAAGAACGAGAAGGCGTTCATTAAGAAAAACATTCTCTCTTCAAGGATAGTAATTGTGTCTTACTTATCCTCCCAACATAGGGACTGGCGCTTTCTAGAGATATTCCAGAAGCACTGAATGAATTAAAAAGAGCAAATAAGCAAATGAGCGAATGAACGAATGAATGAAAAACTCTCTGCATTGGTGCTTCTCACACTTTAGTACACACCAAAATCACGTGGAGAACTTGTTTCGTCAAAACGAGATTGTTGGTCCCCAGGCCCACGGTTCCTGAACCAGTAGATCTTTGAAGGGGCCCCTGAAATCCCATTTCTCACAAGCTTCCGGATGCTGCTGCTGGTCCACAGACCCTACTCTGAGTAGCACTGGTTTGCATAGTATCTCCTCTTGAGTTTATGCCCAGAAATCAGAACATACTCAGAGAGAAGTATTTCAAGGGAACCTGGATCAGGAGATGAACAATACCTGACATTTGTATATTGCTTGATAGTGTCAAAAATATTTTAATATGTCTTATTTGATCCCTGCAAGTCTGCGACACCGTTATCCCACTTCCCGGGGGAAGAAGCTGGGGTCCAGAGAACCAAAATTAATTGCTCCATGTCCCCTGAGTCTCTGTCCTCCCCACCGAACATTTTTAGCATAAAGTAAATAGTAATGTAAAGATTACTTCACGATTTTCAGTATGGCCCTCCTAGCAGTGTTTTTGAGAAGAAAAGGAAGTTCTGGGATTATAAATCACTTTAAGCCAGACCTAATCACGTATTCAGTTTAATGGCAATAATAAATTAGTATTAAATTATTATTACATGAATAACATACTGCAATATTATTTTAGCTATCACTTCTGGTATAGTAGCTAGGAGTATGAACTCTGGAGACAGACCTCCTACATTCTAATCCCAGCTCTACCATCCATTGCTGTGTGACCTTGAACAAGTTACTTGACCTCTCTTACCTCAGTTTCCTTATCTATGAAAGGTATATTAGAAGAATAGCAGTACTTAATCTTGGGATTTTTTTATGAGAACTAAATGAGCTGATATGTGTCGAGTGCTTGACACACACGGTAAGCTATATATACGTGTACGTGTGTGCATGCTATTACATATTATATCATGATCACTGACACATGCGCTGAAGGCGTTTAGCCTTTAGGCTGGGGCCAAGTGCTCGCTGTGGGAAGCCGTAACTCAGGCTAGGACTCCTGGGTGTTGAGGCTCAGTTTTCTGACCCAGAATTCTCTTTCTCCAAAACAAGGTAGAATCCCTCCATCCCCAAGACCAGAGAGGAGGCATTCTTGAGAAGGAATATTAAGGAAGAATTTGCAGAGCATCTCAGACCCAGCCCTTGTGTTGGAGGCAGGAAGAGCTCAAAGGTCCCCCCGGGGGGAAGCGGTGTGGGCCAACCAGAGGAGCAGGATCGGAAAGGCGGGGCAGCCCTGCGGGCTGAGGAGCCCATCCCTTCACCCCCTCCCCCTCCACCTCGACAGGTGCCCTTGGCTGGGTCATTCGGGTCTGTGGCTGTTACAGTGTCATTTCCAAGGCACCGAGGCTGAAAATCAGGCAGCCGGGGAAAGCAAGCCGGAGTGTCCTGTGCTGCCGCCAAGGGCATGCCCGTGGTCCCAGCCAGGTGTGGCACGAACCGCAGGTACCCGGCTCTGGGAAGGTACTTCCCCAGGGTTGATTCAGCCCCCTCCCCGGGTACTCACTTAGCCCTGGGGACTTTTTCTCGCCATTAGTGCTCCCCAAGCACATCCTTCCCCTTGTCACCTGGGCTGCTGCACGGATTTCTCATTCGCTGCTTTCCTAGAGGTTGTGTGTGCTGCCCCCCTCAGGAAACCCAGGGGTCAGCTGTGACGGAATTAAGGACAGAATTCACCACCCCACTGGGGTCCTTTCCTCAGGAGCCCGACTCCTGTTCAGTACAGTATCTTCAGGGCATGAAAATGATCCAATAAGTAACATTATTTTGTGACAGAAACCCTTAAGCCAGCGAGGCAAGACTTTCGCGGAAGGCGTCTAGGGACAGAATGGAAATTCTGGAATCTATAGGACTATGTTCCAGATCCAGCTTCTTTCTTCGGAACACCTTAGACACTCAGTTACTTTGAATACGAAGGGTCAGCTCTAATCTGGCCTCCTCTCATGAGAATGTTTTAGACAATCGGTAAAAATAAGAAATCTCTATTCTTTTTGGGATAATGGAATCATAAACTTTACTGTCTGGAATAATGGACTAATAAGCTTTGCTGCTCATACAGGTTAATTTATAAAAGAAAGTCCCATTTGCGCACGGCCTGAATTTACAACATACTTGTCACTGAAAGTGTGATTCATATACAATCTAATGCGAAATGTAGCTGTGTTTCGGTTTTCCTTTTACATAATATTCCATCAGCGGTAACCAAAATGATACTTTAAAGTTATGACAGCTTTTAAACATAAGCTTCATAAAAATTCTGCTATAATTTATTTTTTAATTACTAAGGCAAAGTATAAAATCTGAACACCCTCAATCCCTTGAGATGCTGACACACTGGGGAAAATACATTTCTACCCATTACCACATAAATTGAAATAAACACAAACTGCATTTTTGCACAGTAATAATTTTAGAAAATAGAAATGTTGTTCATATTTAAAATCCCAATAAGCATTCACTGAGACAAAATTAATGCAATACTGAGAATAGAACTTTGGTAAGATGACCATCTTATTATATCAGATTTTCCTAAAAGTGTTTTAATTACTTTATTATTAAAACAGTTTCTCTTTCGGGGCACCTGGGTGGCTCAGTCGTTAAGCGTCTGCCTTCGGCTCAGGTCATGATCCCAGGGTCCAGGGATCGAGCCCCACATCGGGCTCCCTGCTCCGCAGGAAGCCTGCTTCTCCCTCTCCCACTCCCCCTGCTTGTGTTCCTTCTCTTGCTATGTCTCTCTGTGTCAAATAAATAAAATCTTAAAAAAAAAAAAAAACAGTTTCTCTTTCTTTCTTCCTTCCTTCCTTCCTTCCTTCCTTCCTTCCTTCCTCTCTCTCTCTCTCTCTTTCTTTCTTTCTTCCTTTCTTTCTTTCTTCTTTCTTTCTTTCTTTCTTTCTTTCTTTCTTTCTTTCTTTCTTTTTCTTTCTTTCTTTCTTTCTTTCTTTCTTTCTTTCTTTCTTTCTTTCTTTCTTTCTTTTTCTTTCTTTCTTTCTTTCTTTCTTTCTTTCTTTCTTTCTTTCTTTCTTTCTTTCTTTCTTTCTTTCTTTTCTTTCTTTCTTTCTTTCTTCTCTTTCTTTCTTCCTTTATTTCAGTAGGCTCCATGACCTGTGTGGAACCCAATGCAGGGCTTGAACTCCTGGCCCTAAGATCAAGACCTGAGCTGATGTTAAGAGTCAGATGTTTAACCAACTGAAACTCCCAGCCACACCTCTTTGGTTTTTTAAAAATAACTTTATTGATATATAGTATTGATACATACCATAATACTTACATACCATAAAATCACTCTATTTTAAATGTATAATTCAATGAGTTTTATTCAAAGGACAGAGTTGTGCAACCATCACCACAATCTAATTTTGTACCGTTTACATCACCCTAAAAAAAAAAAAACAAACCTTTTTCCTTTGATAATTATTCCCCATTCTCGCCCCCTGCCCCAAGCAACCATTAATTGACTTTTGGTTTCTATATATTTGCTCTTTGAGGATAATTCATATAAATGGAAAACTGGTAAGCGTTCTTTTGTGTCTGGCTTCTTGCACCAACCGGAATGTTTCTGAGTTCATCCATGTTGTAGCATGGATCAGTACCATGCTTTAGTTGATGGGTATTTGGGTTATTTCCACATTTGGGCTATTGTGAATAATGCTGCTATGAACATTCACATACAAGTCTTTGTGTGGACATGTTTTAATTTCTCTTGGTTAGTACCTAACCAATGGAATTTTGGGGTCATATGGTAAGTCTATGTTTAACTTTTAAAGAAACTCCTAAACTGTGTTCCACAATAGTCACACCACCAGCAATTTATAAAGGGTACCATTTTCTCCATATCCTTGTCAACACTTGGTATTGTTTTCTTTTTAATTCTAGCCATAGCAGTGGATGAGAGGTGGGATCTCATTGTGGTTTTGATTTGTATTTCTCCTTCGATTTTAAAAATCTTTGTATTCGTCCATTGTCAACATTGAAAATTTTTTATGCTTTTTTGTGATAAAAAAAGTCAAAGGCTTTGAAGTCAATGACTCTGTTGCCTTGAAATGGTGGCAACTAAAAAATGTATAAAAAGCCATAAGCTACTTGTCATCAAGATTCACTCAATCAGAGAAGCCTAGGACAATGAAGCCATGCTACAGCATGCTCAAGGTATTAGGAAAAATGAATTCAAATGAAAGATAATGAGGAAGATTATTTTATAACCCAGTTTTAAATCACATTATGAATAAAAAAACAAAAAGGTGATAGAAAAAGATCGGTTTGGGATCATTAAAATTCAGCCAATACAATCTAATCTACTGCTGTTCCCAGAAAGAAGGCTTGTCCGTGTCTTTTCTGGGAATGACACGCTACTTTTCATAAGTCTGTTTTCTGTGTATTACTTTAATAGCTAACATTCATCAAGCACTCCTAAGTGCCAGGAACTGAGTGTGCTTGCGTGTGTATTTTCTAAATGTTAACAAGTCCACGTGGAAAATACTTTTTCTATCCCCACATGACAGATGATGAAACAGCTCTACAGGTTAAGTTGAGTAGAAGGCACACAGTGGCTAAACTAGCAGGGTCTAACTCACTGGCTCCTAGTTTGTGCTCCTGCTACTGAGCCTTATGGGCAACCAGCACTTGGCCACGTGGCTCTCCAGGTGTCCTTACACATGTAGAATTGGCTCTCCAGATGTCCTTACACATGTAGAATTAATTCTTTGTTGCCTTGTGTTTCCTTCTCTGGCTTTGTTGCATTAACAGCGTGAATATGTTTCTCAGTGGGGTTTATCCTTTCATCCTTGCCATCAGTTTTGCACTTGGGAACACGAGAAGCTCGTGTGTCAGCCCCTTGGCCATACTGGGTGTCAAGGAAGTGAGGAGGGCCTGGCCTACCCAGACTTTGGCTGAGATGAAGGTGCCATTATCCCAACTCTAACTCAGGCGCTCTCTCCCCCATTCACGAAAGCAGGTGAGCTAGAGGCCAATTATAAAAAGAATAATTTCAAATCCATTCTAATTGGTAAAAAAAAATAGTAAATGATTGAAATCAGTGCAAACTTCTGCGACTTATGCTATTATTAATATAAACGTACGTATACCAATGTGTCATGACATGAGGGTTGAGTGTGAAAGGGGTATTATGAACATCAAAGGCTATCAATTATACACTATAAGTGATGTATCATAAATGTGAGGCACACAAACCTTTTTCTTCATTATCCCACATTATTCTGTTGCATGCCTCACATTTATGATGCCTCCTTCTAGACTATAATAAAATTGCAGTTATAATTACACATGGATCCATTTTATGGTGTCAGGTTTTTTTACTGTGGGCATTAATACCAAAACCTTTGACCAAGTCAGTCATAACATCCATCAGTTATGTACAGAACATTAAAGAAATGGTTAGACTGGATTTTCTACTGTGCTGTGACCTTTCTGCCTTAAAGGTAGCAAGGTCAACCCAATGTTACACATGCATGATCATTTGATCGTCTTTTTGAAAATGATGATGATGGTTATATGGGATGTAGGTTGCAATTATAGAGTCCATAATGTAATAATTAATACAAGGAAATCAAAGACCTTGTTGTTACTCCTTTATGAGACAGACTTTCTCTGTGATATTTTTCATAAATCTTCTAGACTCTCTGTGCGTCTAATTCAGTAATTGTAAATCACGATAGTAGTAAGCATACTACTTAGCACAAAAGTTTGCTTCAACAAAAGATGCCTACCTCAGCAGAGCTTCCCAAAATGATTGAGAAAGATTCCTCCTAAAATCATAATAAAATACCTAGTGGTCTCTTATTAAATGCTCTCAACTCAAAGCCAGAAAAAAGGGAAGAGAAGCCTCTACAGACACAAAGTCTTGCACCAAAGCTCATACATTTTATCCAAGAGAGTCCGCTTTCTCTTATTTCAGAGACCATTAGAAAAGGCTTAGTTGTACATTTTACAGCCCACAACTGTTCAGCAAATATTTAATGTACACTAAAGGTATGCAGGCCTTAGGCTGGCGCTAGAACCAGCTTGGCAAGGGTGCAGTCCCTGCCCCTAAGGAGCTGGCAATGTAGAGGGCGGGAAATGCCAAGTATTCAAGCCACTATATTGTGAGGCAGAGGAAAAGAAATGCCACAGAATAAGCATACGAAAAATGACAGGGTCCCGAAGAAGGGAGAAATTCACCCAGTTGGGCTGAGTAAGGGAAGGCTTCATGGAAGAGGGGGCATTTGGGCTAGGGGTGGAAAGATGGCTCTGTTCCAGGCAGAAGGCAGGGCACAAACAGGCACAGAGGCAGAATGCACAAAATATGGTTAGGGAACAGCAAGTAGTCATTTAGCTGCTCGGTAGTGGTGGGTGAAGAGAGAGTTAAAGCTATAATGATGTCTGATTGCACTGAATAGAAAGTCACTGAGAGAAAATCCACCTAAGAGGTAGCTACAGGTAGGAAATGCAGACCAGTGGACTCCATGGAGACTGGAATTAGAAAGCTAGACAGGAAAGCTTCTACCCCATTTTTCACGGAACCCCACGATCTCCTATTTTTCTGTATGGTTCTTCCCGCAGGTCTGTTTTATTCTCCTGCCTCTCTCTGCAGACAAACTTGGCTGCATGAAGAACTCCAGCATGCATGTGGCATTTGCCTGACTTGTGAAATAAACAACTTTATAAGACTTTTTGTCTGAGTGACGTGTTGCAGGAGTAGGTTCAGCTGCAATATAAAAGCTTGTTTCTCTCACACAGTCAGTAAATCCAGAAGCACCATGTGCTGGTGTGTAAGGGCCCAGGTTCCTTCTATCTCATTGCTCTGCCATGCACTGTTTCCATTCCATGAGCCCCTCATGCTCCAGGATGCCATCAGAGCTCCAGCCATTACATCCACCTTTCAGCCAGCAGAAGGCAAGAAGGGGAGAAGAGCAAACACTCCTTCTAAGAGAACTTTCTGGAAGTTGCACATATCACAGCTGCTTATTTAGTGTGGCCATGTGATATGCCATGTAAGAGTGAAAGAGGATGCTATTTATTAATAATTATACTGGGATAATAGGTATAAATGAGGACTCCCCAGGACCTACAGGGGATAAGTCACATAGGAGTAGGTATACCTATATTCCACTGGCCACACCTGTCTGCTGGGGAGGCTGCACATACCGTCCTTACTCTGTGCAACCATGTGCCCAGCTAAAACCGGGAAAGAACAGGATGAATACCCAGTTAGTATCTCGACACATTTAACATCCAGCAAATGTCCCAGTCAGAATGGGCAAGTTGTCACAGTTTGTGGACTGGATTTCTGTAGGGCAGGCTTCTCCTCTGGTCCAACTAGCTGTGAACAAGAAGAAGAAATGAGGACAGGACTTTCATTCTGTAAGGCTCCCTGTTCAGGGGCTGAGGAAGGAGCCTGGGCAGAGCAAGTAAACTGACTAACTTGTCAACCCCAGTCGGTTATAGATGCACTGTAGAGGGCGGTAAATGCTCGAGCAGAATCTCACAATCCAATTCAGCAGGTGGGATGAGGAAAATCGTCACAAGAAGTGGTGCGGGTGGAGCTCTACTAAAACAAGGTTACCCTGGCTGCCGTGTGAGGGCTGATCAGGAATAAGGACAGATGGAGAGTAGAAGTCCCCTAAGCAACCCCTGCATTAGGCCAGGCGAGACTGAACTTGACTTTGAGCAGAACGTTAGAAAGTGGGGAGAACTATAAAGCTAGGTAAGCAATTATAGCAACAAGAAGGGGAAGTTGGCAGTATTATGGTAAGAGAAGAGTAAGAAAACCTATGACAAGTAGAAATTACAGATTCAAAAACCAATGCATTTTGGTACATTGTAGTACAGTGGCATTTGATACAAGTATGACTATATTACATAGCACCGTATAATAACCTATAGTCATAATGATGCCCTTGTTCTTAAAAAAAAATTCATTATGCCATGTTTCAGAATGCAATACTTTGTAATACATTATATAAATACTTTTATCCAAAATGGTAAGACCTTCTGTGTTCATTTGAGAGGTATGTATAGGCATCTGGAAGATTCTCTTAGACAAAACATCTTATTTCCCAAATAATAATTAAATGAGTCCTCACTGTACCTGAAGTAAACATGTTGTCAAATGCATATTATCGTATAGCACTTAGATGTGTAGATTACACTCACACTTCTGACTGTCAGATAGAAACCATGGCTCTGGAAACCCAAGTTCAGCATTCTAAAACCTCAACCACGTGAATGTATAAGACTCATTCAAAAAAAGTCAAGCCACTTATTTATCATAGAAATGCAGCTGAGGCCTTCATATGATCAGCAAGACACTCAGCATCAGTTCTGGGTAAATCATACCTATTGAGAGGTGTGTTTCCAATTGAAAGGCTAGAGTTGACATGACTCTCTTTCCAAAGACCAAGAGTTGGGTCCTTAAACAGGAAATATGGATACTAGAATGATCACAGCGTGAAGGACATATGCAGAAATCTACAGCCATGTTTTTTGCTTGAATAGAGAAACAATACACAACTAGTTATGCCCAGTACTAGGCTCTAAATTTAAAGAAAACACATGTATGGAAACTTAAGAGGGGGCCTCTTTGGTAATTTTGAAAAACAACTGGGAACACTATGCTAGGATGGTTGAAAGTAAAATACACACAAAGAAGCTTCTAGAAATTTGAGCCCCTGCATCTGACTGCTGAAGCATTCCTCCATTTCTAATGGAGATTTTTTTTTTTCCACATCCCTCACAGATTATTTTTGACTTAGCCAAGCAGGGAGCCTATTTTAAAACTCCCAATTTGAAAATCATGGAAGCTTTATAAAGTACTCCACCTGCATCTCTTTTGGGGGACACAATCCTTTATTCTCTAAAGGATGAAAACCTCCAGCATATAAAAACTTTGTTAAGCTGTCACTATCAATAGGGGAAAAAAAAAAAACACAGTTGACAAAGAAGAAACAAATTGCATCTTCGAATAAGTTTTCTCGAAGCTCTTGTTAAAAGCTATAACCTCTGATGTTAACTAAATTTAACCCATTCTGACCCTCGTGGTGGCCCTTAACCTCTTCTTTCTTCTGCTTCCTGTGGCTGCTGGAGAAAACGGGCCCAGCCCTTGGAAAAGCGTTCTCTGTAGGACACAAAAGGCCCAGCCTTCCTGCTACCCCGCCAGGAGGCCCCCGATCGACCGAGGGGTCAGCACCTGTGCAGAGAGGCAGGTGACAGTGGACTGCCTGCAACCTTCCCCAGCAAGTTGTAAGAGTGTCTACCCTTCAGCCACCACGCTGCAGTGTCAAGCATTGAAGCCACTGCAGTTCAGGTTTTCTTTGCGAACACAGACTTTACACAAATTAATCTATTGCTGTTCAACTGACTGTAAAATTAATAGATTTACTGTTGCAAAAAAAAAGAAAGAAAGAAAGAAGAAAAACTGAGAGCTTTCACTTCCACTTTGGTAAGGTCACAGATGCATCCTAAGCTGCCAACAAAACAGCCTTGAAAATCTTGGCCGCAGAACCAAGCAACTTTCAGGGAGGGGGCCGGAAGCAGCGAAACAATGACTGAGCCGTACAGTGGGAAGTCTTCCCAGTACAGTAAATATGTAAGAGGCGAAAGATTTATGCGAACTCCGCACTGGAGGAGCTTCTCAACAGTCAGAGTACAAATTTGTTTTATCGTGAACCTTATATTGGCGGTCAGTCCTGCCTTCCATGAAGAGCCTTGTAACTAGCAGATCGCATGTGTTTAAAAACATTATTGGGTTTTACTTAAAATGTGAAATGCTAATAACTTGGTTCTGTTTCGCTCTGATTTACACAGTAGTACATGCTTTAAGGTTTCCTATACTAGCTCTTTAGATTTCTGCAGGATGCTCTGCAACGGTGATGGAAATTATTTTAAGCGTTTCAAAATGACCAAAGTTAACTGAATCACCCCCCAAATGTAGTACCTTTGAAATGGAAACACATGGCTCTGTTGTTTTTCCAATGGAGACTTTTGGACCTATTTTCTGCTTCATTCAGTTGCACAAGACTTTTCACAGAAGATAAATGGAACTTGCATATACAACTACTCTTTTATTTAGCAGACAAGAAAGCTTTTCAAAAAAAAATGTATTACAATATGCCATTCATTTTGGATGAATTTATTTGCTCATTCACAACCACCATCACGTTTTAATAATTGGTGCCATCATTTTTTTGCCAAGAGGAATGATTAGTCTGGAGTCTAATGTTATGGGAAATTTTGCACATGGCAAATGTATCCTGAATCTAATAATAGTTTGAGAGGACATTAAGGGTTTTAACACAGATGTGGTCACCAGATGTCCTCCAGCTCTTCTGGGGAATCAGCACAAGCAGCCACATGATGGATTTAGGTCAAAGGAAGAGAGTCCCTCAATCTTTCAAAACATTGAAATAGGCTTCTTAGGGAAGGCTAAATCTCCCTGCCTCGAGTTTTCTTTTCTTCTTTTTAAAGTGTGTGGAGGCTTACATATTTGGAATAGATTAATCACAGTTCTGCCTGAGGGTAAACAGTAGAGATTCCATAAGAAGACTTCCAGCTTTCGTGTGTTATGATAATGGACACATGGTATTGGGCTGAGGGTATCTTCAGGATGTTTTTGACGAGTTACCTCACACTCCGCCATAGCCCCTCGCACACCTTGCTTTCCATGTCCCTTCTGACAAGCTTGTAAACATAGACTAAGGGGACCGTGGACCCTCTCGGCTGTTTAGAAGGCACTGTAGGGAGCAAGCTGTTGCCACTCAAGACAACTGCTGCCAGCTAGATTTGGTTGGTACCGCATAGGATCTCACACATAATAGACTGCAATTCCCCTATTTTAGCAGAACTTTTCTGATAAGAGCTTACGATCTAATGTTGGAGAGGGCATATAAACTAGCTATAATCCATTAACAACTAGTTGTTGAAGAATATGCTGAAGATGTGAAGCCACACAGGCTTTGACTCATCAATGTAACTTCAAAATAAACACAGTGCTTGATTAGCGTTAAGATTAGCCTCTTAAAGTAATTGGTGTAGTGACTGTGGCATCATGAAGATACAGCCTAGTGTTAATAACTTTTTAAAGAAATCACCCATAGAATAATGACTTTGTGGAGCAGATATACTGCATCTCAATGACCTCAGGCTGAGACTGTGTCTCATGGGCCTCCCTGGTCCAAAGGCTCCCCCCATGCTGTGGGGAGAGGGGACTTTGGAGGCTAACAGGCAAGGCAAAGAGACAGAATATTTCCTTTAATCCTTCATCAGAGCAAAACACCACTATATGCATTGTGTGAGAAACGGGGATTTGGGACCAGCCATGGAAATTAACATGGAATTTACTCTGGAGGAAAATGTAGAAGTTTTAGCGTCACCTGGATTTGAGTCTTATTGAGTCACACTTTGATATTTTCGGGGGTTTGTTTTGTTTTTTGTAAATTATCGGTAGAAACAATAGCCATTGGGAAAGCTCTGTAAATTTCCAAGCATCCTATTCTATGAATGTATTCAGTTTACAGAGGATTTGTGGCATAGTATAATACTTTCCCTAAACCAAGAAGTTGAGGCCACAAATACAGGAAGGGGGCCCAAAATAGCCAGTGGCCTGCTTTACTATCTTTATTCAAGGGTCTTCAAAATCCACCACAATGGAGCTAAATCCAATACTCTCAGTGACTCTTTAAAAGCTGCCATGTCCCATTTCAGCTGGAGGTCAAAGCAGGGTTCAAGATCTAAGATTAAAAAAAAAAAAAGTCTTCTCTCTGAGGGCATGTCTTCAATGTGCACCTTTCTCTGCTCATCTCCTTCCAGGAACAGCAAATCACCTCCTTCTTGAGATACCTAATGATGGCAGTCTAGAAAATTTCCCAAATCATCTACTCGGGACACATATGCCTTCAAAGAGGGGTGACCAAACGGGTGCTAGCTCCATCTACCAACAATTCATTCAAATTACAATCTTACCAAATTTCAAGTCCTTAGTTTGGGTATTAACCCTCTTCAATTTTACACATTGTTCACCAGATACCCTCACAGACTTGTAACTCCACTGCTTCACTACTTTAGTGTAGCAGTGTAAGAAACATTTAGCATTAAGAGCACCAACTCTGGCTCCATGCTGCCTGCATTTTATTCTGGATTCTGCTACTAGTTGTGTGACCTTGGGCAAATTACCAAACTTTTTTTTTTTTTAATTTTATTTATTTATTTGGCAGAGAGACACAGTGAGGGAGGGAACACAAGCAGGGGGAGAAGGAGAGGGAGAAGCAGGCTTCCCGCTAAGCAGGGATCCCAAGACCCTGGGATCATGACCCCAGCCAAAGGCAGACACTTAACGACTGAGCCACGGAGGCGCCCCAAGTTACCAAACTTCTTTATGCTTCAGTTCTTTCATCTGTGAAATTGGGTAAGAAGCTTGTCCTGAGGATTAAATGACTTGATAGAAATAAAGCACTTAGAGGGTGCCTGGGTGGCTCAGTTGGTTAAGCCACTGCCTTCGGCTCAGGTCATGATCCTGGAGTCCCGGGATCGAGTCCCGCATCGGGCTCCCTGCTCAGCGGGGAGTCTGCTTCTCCCTCTGACCCTCCTCCCTCTCATGCTCTCTGTCTCTCATTCTCTCTCTCTCAAATAAATAAATAAAATCTTAAAAAAAAAAAAAGAAATAAAGCACTTAGAAGGGTGACTGGCAGGCACATAGGTAAATACTGGAAACGTGCGCATTTGTAATTGTTGAGCACCTACCATTCCCAAGGCATCAGCTAGTCACTCTACACCCGTATCTAAACAAACTTCTATCTTGGTATTAAGGAATAATTTGGCTGGACTAATTCTTGTTTAACTGGGAAATGGCCCACACACAAATACTAATCTTAGACTTTGAGCCACATACAGATGAGTTGTTTTCTGGGTTTACCACTTCACTATTTCAATAAAATAGCACCTAATGTGCCAGACACTGGGATTTGATGAGGAAATGGAAACTCGGGCCTTTGCTCTCCAGGAGCTCTTAAGGCCGAACTAGTGTTTACATCTGTAATAAAGCACGTAAAAACTGATTCAAGGAGCTATTTAAGGAGAATAAAGCAATGTGTTCGGCGGGACTATATCCTGTAGATGCAGTTTCCTCCCATAGGGTAAATTCTCTAATTAGGTGGCTTTACTACGTCACGATTGCTGATTCCCACTGGGTCGCTGAAGAATTTCCTATTGAAGACGAAGTGAGAGGTCAGGTGACTGACACCAGTAGTGCGACGACGGAGCGCACAGCGCCCTCGAGGCAGGGGTGTGCCGCCCCCCCCCCCCACAGGCACGTGACAGCAGGGAGCACCCGAGGTTTGCGACTGCCCTATTGACTCTTGACAAACCACTTCACTACCACGGGCCCGTTTTCGCTTTCGTGAAACTGACGGCCTGTTCGAAACTCTCCCAGTTACACTACTTGAATCTTACACGCCCGAACCCATCTCCGGATCTGTCTCCGGTGACCCCGCGCTTGGGAATCTAGGGCAGTCTTTCACTTCTAGAGTCTGCTCACCTGCAGACCGGAGGCAGTGCTCCTTAAGTCACAGGAACTATAAGAACATTTATGAAATCTTTTATTCAACATTAAATTAAAAGAGCCCGCAGGAACCGCCCTTCGCACTTTCTGTCGGAGGACTTCCGTCTGCCAGCTGGACAGCATTCCTCCCTGCGTCACCTTTCCTTTAAAGACGCGGGCTCCGCCCACTACGGCAGGCGAAGGGGGCTGCCCGCGGGGGCCCGCTCCCTGGCTTCTTCCGCCAGAGCTTACCAATCGCCGACCCGGCAAAGGTATATAGCTAAGGGCGAGGGGCGCCGTGCCAGTGAGGGGGGGGGGGCCTGCGGCGGGAGGACGTGGGCTTAGGCACAGGCCTACGGAGGAAGCGGCTTCACCTCGGCTGTGTCCCTGGAAGGTCAGTGCCGCCCCTGCCGCCGGACGGAGCGCAGAGAGGCACCACAGACCCTGCCGCGGGTTCGGGGATTCGGCCGGTCTGTAGCCGTCTTTGGGTCCGGAACGCTGCCCGTGCATCCGGGAACCGTAGGACCTAGACCCGGCGCCGGCCTTTCGATCCCCGGGACATTCCGTCCCGCCATCGCGGCGCACGTACAGGCACGCGTGCACGCTCGCCGTACGTCCCCACGCCCCCTCTCTGGCCGAGGCGTGCGGGGGGAACTCTTTCCCGGTGTGGGCGTGGCCGCGGCTGACACACGTGACCGTCCTGTTCCCCGCAGCCGCCGCGGCGGGAGGAGTAGTGGGGAAGGTTGCTAAGTGATTGCGGGATTTCTGTTTTTCCCTGTTTATCGTCTAATAGGCTCCGTGGCATAAGACTCTCGAAAGAAGTAAACAGACTTTATTACTGAAAACTCGCAATTGCACATTCGTGTAGTGAAAAGCTTCAGTCTAGGATTAAAGTACAGAGAGTGGAGGGGCGTTTGAAGTCAGCGGCTGCTTACTGTGCCAGGGACGGGACAGATAAATCAGATTAGTTCCCCGCTTCAGAGAACTTACCGTCTAGTGAAGGAGAGGAACAGCGATAAGATAATCACAAAATTGTAATTGTGATGAGTGCTAAAAGGGAAAGATAAACTACTACGGGAGCATTTACTGTTGAGCATTAAGTTGCCGAGCTCAACAGATGAGGGAGCAGGGGGATTGGGGGCTTAGTTTGGAAGGTAATCAGAAGAATGCCCGGAGAAAGGGAGCACTAAGCAACAGTCTGGCGTTTCCTAAACCTAAGGGAAGAGCATTTCAAGAATCTGGACGGCCAGTGTGGTTTAGGCAAATAGGAAGTTTGGTATAGAATGAGGCCGGAGAGGTGGCACGAGCCTCTAGGCTTCATGAAAGATGTTGGCCTGGAATCTGGGCAGTTTTATGGTGGGGAGGGTGGGGCTGTGTGGTGACAGTAGCGCAGAGACAACGGATTGCAGTGTTCCAATTGGTAAATCCTAGTTAGGAGACTGGTGGGAATACACACGAGATGGAAGATGTCTTAAACTAAGGTGGTGGCAATGGGTATGGAGAGAAGTGGTTGGATTTGAGTGGAAGTAGGAAGTAAAATTTATGAGACTTGGTGTTGGGTTAGCTAGGAGGATGAGGGAGAGCAGAGACGCTAAAGATGGTGCTCTGGATGAACTGTGATGCCGGGCAGTGAGATAGGAAGTTCTGAAAGAGCAAGTGACCATGTGGAAGATTCATGTACAGGAATAAGTCCATCGTTAATACTGAGTATGTAGCTCTGGATTTAAAAGCTTTAAAAAAAACATTTCCTGGATGGTCATTGAGCTATTTCAGTAAAATAACTAAAATATAAGTTAAAAAATTTTATAGGTAAAGAAATATGGTTAAGTAATTGGCCACAGATACATGTTGGTTTTTTCCAGTATTGTAAATTGGTGTTACAGCTCTTAAAAAGCCAACCTGAGTATGGAGAGTACTTTGTACCCGGTATGTGCCCCTTATGGAAGAGCAAAACCAGAGCCAAGGCAGAGCACCATGAAGGCTCAGTGACCATGGTTCAGTCCTCTGGTATTAAGGCTGCAGAGCCCACTGGAACAGAGCAGATGGACTGTTGGCAGGTCTGCAGGCAAAAGCAAGGACTTTGTGAAACTCCTTTGAAAGGTGTGAGAGAGGATTCTTAAAGTCATAGGAATTGGCAAAATTAGTTTCAGAAATATTTAGTCCACTAGAATCTATGTAGCTTTGATCCAGCCTCCCTGGAAATAACAAATATCAGTAAGTATGAGCTTGTGAATATCAGCTGTATAGGAAAGAAGAGCGGTGAGCATGCAAGCAGTTTAATCCCTCATAACCACATATTTAAATCATGTTCCTAGAACTTTCATTACAAATACATTATCAGTACCTCCTGAAGAGGTACGTGGTAATGCAAAATAATGATTCATAAGGGGAATGCAGCCATCTTTGGGGGCAGTTATCATTTGATCACTTTTTTTTTCTTGTACAAAAATGTTCATAGCAACTTGATTCATAACAGCCCCAAAGTAGAAACATTCTAAATGTTCATCAGCAGAAAACTGGATTTAAAATTTGTAGTGTATTCATATACTGGGACGATTCTCAGAAATAGAAAGGAACAAACTAATGACACATGCAACAACACAGATGAATCTTAAAAACATGCTGGGATGCCTTACAACAAAGAGTACATACTGCTTAATTACATTTATATGAAATCTGAGAACAGACTATGATGGAAAAATATCAGAACAGTTGTTGCCTCTGGGTGGGGTTGGAGACTAACTTGGAAGAGGCATGAGGGAACTTTCTGGGGTGATGGTAACATTCTACATGTTGACAGTTTTGGTTACAGAGGTGTTTGTACTTGTCAAAACTAATGAAAAGATATGTTTAAGATTTGTTTTTGTTTTTGTTTTTTTTTTAGGTTTTCTTTATTTGAGAGAGAAAGCAAGAGACAGAACACAAGGCAGGGGGAGGGGCAGCGGGAGAGGGAGACGCAGACTTCCCGATGAGCAGGGAGCCTGACATGGGACTTGATTCCAAGACCCTGGGATCATGACCTGAACCAAAGGCAGGCGCGTAACCCACTGAGCCACCCTGGTGCACCTGTACATTTCATTATATGTAAATTTTGCCTCAAAATGGAAAGAATCATTAACAAATATTGAACCCTAGTTAATGGAATGCATGCAGCAGTATTTGAGGATGAAGGACTCGAGGATGCCAGTGTCTGCTACTGCTTTGAAATACATCAAAACATAAATGAAATGGATAGAAAGAGGAATAAATAGATGGATAAATAACACAAAGATAGCAACATGTAGAATCTAGATGAAGGGGTATTGGGGTGTTCACTGTATCATTTTCTGTATATTTAAACATTTCCATAATAAAAGTGGGGAGAAATAGTCCTCAAAGAATATTGTTCATTTTAAACAACTGCAGACTTAATGTGAAAGTATAAAGAACACAACCCTAAGCTCTCCTGAAATACAGAGTGTATGGAAGTAACCATGTATTTATTTCATAATTTCCCACTTTATGGCTTACTGTTTAAAATCCTTTCAATTTCTTATGAAATATGTGGATCAGACATTAAAATTATTCTGTGTTGTGTGCATTTGGAATAGTGCAATTGTCATTTTTCTTACATGGTCCCAGGCAAGTTTGTGATGGTGTTGAAGAGGTCCAAGCAGAGGAGTGAGGACTGAAATTAGGGGGAATTGCCAAGACAGAAGAGTGAAGGGGCTTTGAGGGCGTTTGTCAGTTTATCCTCCAGTGCTTGCAGGATATGGAGTTTTTCAGTGATCCAGTCTCACGTAAATAAGGGAAATTATATGTTTTCTCCTTACAATGTGGAGTCAGTTGCAGAATTTAAACTCCCAACAGATGCAGATAGCTGCAGCACAGGATGATCTCAATAAGGTCTGAGTTACCGTGAAACGAGACATGGCTATCTCTTACTATACGATTGTGTACTTTAAGTAAATGATTTTAAGATAATTGGCTTTTCAAATAGTTCTGGATGTCTCAGAAGGGACAGCTGTGGAAGTAAGTGACTAAAGGTACCCATACTGTCCTAAGAACATGAGAACCTATTTCGATTTAGACTGCTGTTTCATTCGGCCTATTTGTTTGACAGAGATATCAAAGACATTTAGTTGGAGAAATTTCATGAAAGAGCAAGGCTTTCTATTTTGCACACACTTGGAAAGCTTTCTTAACCTTTTCCTAACCTTTGCTCTTGTACTCCCAGACAGCCTAGCTTAAAGCACTTGAACCCACTAATGTTATAATGTTTTATCATGTATTTTCTTATGTCTTCTTTTTTGAGGGGGTCTTGACCCAGTGGTTCTTAACAAGAGAGGAACAGGGAGACATCTTGTGTTTGAAAAAGATGATGCTGGTAGGCCTCCAGTTTCTGAGAACCGCTACTCCAAAACATGCTCACTTTTAACTACTAGTTAGCCAAACATTGCACAAGTTCTACTTCGAATTGAAACCATCTTCATTAATGAAGGTGAGACACTTATAGACTGCTCTGATGAAAATTAGATGGAGAATAAAGGTGATTTGCATTACCAAACAATTCAGACTCTGGAATCTGTAAAGTTCCCCAGACATAGGCTTCATTTAGATATAGCCTTGAAACTAATGAAAACTAACATTTTTTGAAGATCTATAAAGCCAGAATGCCAATTTATTAAATTATAGTGATGTCTATAACTTACACAGATTGGAACAGTCATACTGGCACGAGTAGGGAACTTTTTCCTTCCTGTGGGCAGCTGGCTTCTCTTTTAACTTTTTAATTATGAACAAAATTAAACATACAGAACAGTTGTAAGGCTCAATAACCAAACATCCGTGTAACCATAACATAGATTCAGCAGATGTTGCCATGCTGCACACGTATTTCCTGCCAAACCCTGTCTGAGCAAGTGGCAGTTGTCATGGTCCTCTGCCGTAAATACTTCAGAGTCCCCTCCCAGTGATGGCATTTTCCCACCTAAGACAATTCGCAGTATTTCTCAGAAAGCACCCGCTCCATCAGGAATCTCGTCGTTATTCAGCTTGTCCCCTGTATCTCAACATCTTTGTAGTTGCTTTTTTCAAACACATTGCATTTTATAATTATGTCTCCTCTTTTTATTCAAGAATAAACCCCTTCTCTTTTTAATTCCTCCTAACACTTTTTTTTTTTTTTTTTTTTTTTTTGACATCAAGCCACTTGGCTTGTCTCACAGTCCGTATTTGTCAGATTGTTTCCTTGTGGTGGTGCCTGATTTGTTCCCGAGTCTGGCCCTTGAATTCCCTGGAGACTGGGAACCCGGTCTAGAGGCCGGACCAGGTTCTGGTTAAACCTTTTCTGGCAGGACTGTTTCACAGAAGGCACCGCACCCAGGCCATGGCACAGGAGGAGGTATGCGCTAGGATGTCGGGTTGTCCCATCGCTGGAATACTGAGTCTGACCTTAGGTTAAGGAGGGTGACAGCCAAAGTGTGTTTTTCCCATTTCAGTTTGCAAGTCATCTTTGAGTCACCCTTTGGCACCATATGAATACCTTGTTTCCTCATTAGCTTTTTACCTAATGGTTTTTGCATCCACCCTTGCCTGGATCTGTGATTTGATTGAAGGTGGCAAAATGGTGATTTCTAAATTACTTTTCTTCTCCATTTATTATAGCTGGCATTCTCTAACGAAGAGCTTTTCTTCACCACCTGGGGATGATTGCTGATTACAGTTCTTCCTAAAAAGGTAGGATGAATGCTTAGTCCTTTTTCTTTACCAATTTTCACAGTAAGAAGTCTGGGTAAGAGTCACATGCAGTTCTGGCAAATGATCTTTCTTTTTTATAGATTTTTGCATATTCCATGTGTTAAAACAACTTTCAGCCATTGTTCTTTAATGTTGAAATTACCTCACATTTGGCCAGTGGGAGTCTGTCCATGCTCCCAACCTGTGAATGAAATGTAAACAAGCAAAATCATAATAACAGGGGGGAAATCAGAAAACTAGGTATTTGATAATATAAAGGAATGATTGTTAGTTAGGGTAATGTTATTATGGTCATTAAAAAGACAAAAGAGGCCTCACCTCTGAGAGATGACTTACTGAGGTATTTGCTGGCAAGATAGGATTTACCTTGAAATAGTTCATGGGCGGCTGGGGGTGTAGGAGAGTAGTTGAAGCAGAGAGGAGGCAGGTTTGGCTACGTGCTATTAAGAAGCTGCGTGATGGGTGCTTAGGGCTTTATTATACTATTCTTCCTATACGTGTTTGAAACTTTTCCTAAGAAAAAGCTTTTTAGAGGTGCCTGGGTGGCTCAGTTGGTTAAGCATCTGCCTTCGGCACAGGTCATGATCCCAGGGTCCTGGGATTGAGCCTCGCCTCTGGCTCCCTGCTCAGCAGGGAATCTGCTTCTCCCTCTGCCTCTGCCCCTCTCCCCACACCCCCCCATCCCGCTTTCACTCGCACGCCCTCTCTCTAATAAATAAAATCTTTTTTTAAAAAGCTTTTTAATTATTACAATTTAAGTTGGTATTTGCAATTCAAATTTAGTAATCTCACAGCCTTTTTCTTAACATTGTGTTTATATTTTAGCTATGAAAAGCTTATTTTGAAGAAATATGTATATGTTCAGCCTTGCTGACATAAAGCCAAAATTTAGCTAGTATTGGAGCTTAATTGCTCTATAAGTCAAGAAAATTTAAAACTTTTGAAAATTTATTTTTATTTTTTTAAGACTATTTATTTATTTGAGAGAGAGAGAGAGCACAAGCAGGGGGAGCCGCAGAGGGAGAGGGAGAAGCAGACTCCCCACCGAGCAGGGAGCCTGATACGGGGCTCGATCCCAGACCCCTGAGGTCATGACCTGAGTCGAAGGCAGACGCTTAACTGGCTGAGCCACCCAGGTGCCCCAAAAAACTTTTTAAAATTTAAATAATGGTACAGAACTTAAAAATATAGTTACAGTATTTTTCTACTCTTTACCTTTTCCTGGAAAGTGTTTTTAAAGCTTTAAGAAAAAATTCTACATAGTTTTTCTGAAATAGTCTTTATTTTATAAATAAATATATTTTATTTACTAGTATGAAAAATACTTCTTCCATGTAAAAGATTGGGGAAAAAATGATAATTAGGAAGGATAGGGGAAAAAAATCACTTGTGTCCTCGACTACAAACAACCAGGGTTTTCATAAATTTCTTTTCATCTTTTTCCTATGCCTAGTCTATTCATATGCTTACTTGTTTTTAAAAATCCTACATTTTGAAAAAAAAAATCCTACATTTTGAAATATTTTCTGTTTTAATGTGTTGAGGATTTACTACCCAGGACGCAGCCAGCTTTCATCCATTATTGTCAGTGCCATCCTAACTCATAGGGAGATTTGGTGCTGTGGCTATTTTTCTGATGATAAATGGAAAAAAGTCTTCTCTGGTCTCCTCAGGCTTTCTTGCTTTCTTGGTCTGGGGGCTTCCTCCACCAACAAATATCTGACTTCTTTTGTTAAACATCTTCTGAGCTATTAAA
The DNA here is from genome assembly GCF_037043125.1 of Eumetopias jubatus. Taxonomy (NCBI): domain Eukaryota; kingdom Metazoa; phylum Chordata; class Mammalia; order Carnivora; family Otariidae; genus Eumetopias; species Eumetopias jubatus. Next base: position 120,799,902 of record NW_028274809.1, on the reverse strand, counting down.
ATCCAGTCTGCTCCGATTCTAGAGCCTTTGCCACATCTGCAGCTGGAGTCCCAACCAGGTAGCAACTGTAAGTGAGTTCATCTCCTTCGCTGTGGGCGGAACATCTGGCCATAGATCTCACTAAGGTCAGTGGGCAGTTGAAGGGCCAGCCAGAATGTGAAGAACGTGGGTAACCAGTGTCTGTGTGTATTGCTAGGGAATGACACATCTGAGGACCCGGGGGTCAGACGCCAGCAGACGCTGCCTTCCCTCCGGCTGTTCCCTTTGGCTCAAATGTTCACTCAGCATGTCTGTGCCGAGCCGGGCTCTGGGCTCTAGTGTTAGGAACACAGCAGTGAACAAAATGGACAATTACATTTTCTTGTGAAGCTTGCATTCTAGTGAGAAACATTATGGACGTGTGCAAATAACCATATAATATGTCCGGCAGGGATTTTTTCAAAGGCAAGCTAATGGATTTGAAAATGATGGGGTGTACAGTATTTTACAGAGTGGATGGGGAGGCCTCCCTGAGCAGTAACACTTGAGCCAAGGCCTGAGGTAAATGAACCACACAGCTGAGGGAAGGGAACTCTTGGGTAGAAGGATCCAGAGGAATACTGTTTGGTGTTTGTGAGGAACAGCCTGGCGTCCAGGGAGGCTGGAACAGAGCTGGAAGAGGCGGGGTGGGTGCGGTGGGCAGAGGTGGGCGGGGGCCACTGTGGGCCCCTTCACAGGCTTGGCTTTTCCCCCGAGCAAGATGAAAGCCAGTGGAGGGTTCTGAGCAGAGGAGGGACGTCCTCTGCCATGTATATTTTAAAAGGATCACTGTGTGTGCCATGTAGGTGATAAATTATAGGGGGTAAGGGCAGAAGCAGGAGGGCCGTCAGGAGGCTGACTGTAAACCAGGTGAGAGAGGGTGATATTTTTGGAGCAAGGTGATAGCAACGGAGGTGAGGGGTGGTTGGATCCTGGCTGTTTTTAGAGGCTGAACAGCCAGATGCCCTGCTAAATTGTTAAGAGAAAAAGGAGAGTGGAGGATAACTTTGCTGCTTTGGGCCTGAGCCGCCGGGAGGGCGTGTGCTGTATGACCTGGCAGAGACTGAGGGAGGAGGCAGCATAGGGGGAAGACGGAGAGCCGGCGGGGGACGTGTTCGCTCTGGGCGACATTAGCCGTCTGAGTGGACAGCGCGGGCTGGCCGTCAGCCCTACAAGTTAGGGATTCGGGGAGGAGGCTGGAGCAGCAGACACGGGTGTCGCCCGGCTACGTGAGGACAGAAGTGGGAGGATGTGCGCCCCATTGCTTTCCGTTCAGGCTACCGTGTCTGTTTTGGTTTTTCCCTCTCACTGGTCACTAGAGGCCTAAGGCAGTGTGATGATGGGGCTAGGTCCAGCGTTTGTACAACCCGGTGGCATCAAAGCTGGGGACCAGAGGGCATTTCTGGTTTTAGCAAACACTCCAGGTGACTCTCCTGCAGGTGACCCAGGGACCATTCCTTGAGAAGCACTGCTGAAGGTCCCTCATCCCTTCCTCTTTGGTCGTGGACAGGCCCACCTCCCTGAGTTCTTGTGTTGCTCACCCCAGATGACATGAGTGGGTCCTCCCATCCCTCCTCCAGCCTGCACCTCTAGGCTTGGCCCGACATGTGCATAGAAGGAGAAAGACACTTATCGGGGGAGAGAAGCCAGTACAAAATCAGAATGCCATTTATAAGAGCAGCGGTTAGTCCCATGAAGTAAACCAGGATCACCATGTGTGCCTAACACGTCATTAGCGTTTACTTGTCACGCCGTACCTTGTGAGTCATCGTAGAGTTTCTGAGATCGGCACTCTGATTCACGTCAGCGTATTTCCTTTCTGAGAGTCTCAGTTAGTGCTCCCAGGGGTCAGCTTCCTTCATGGGGAGTCCCCTTTCCCAGAATAGTGCTCTTGTCTTCTGTATACCAGCAGATGTATTGATAAATTGTTAGCAGTTGATTGTATTAAAAGCTTATGAATTGGTTTTTATGAATCACTAAGGATTTTATATGCTGCTTTCTCTTAAGTAAACCTTTAGGATGATCCTTGCTTTTGGAGTTGGCACTACAAGATCCTTGGGAAATAGAGTCAAATGAGATAGTATTGGGGGAAGAAATGATGGGAAACGACAGCACTGTGCTAATATGGTTTATTCTGACAATAACTTGTGCTGGGGACAGTACCTCCGCGACTTAGTGTGACCACAGTCACCTGACAGTCCACGTCATTGGTGTAAATTCCCCAGGCATGGATCCACAACGTTCATAGATGACCTAGGCCTGCAGCCTCACACACACCCTCTATGTACCACAGTTCATCAAAGATGAACTGATTGAATCGTAACAAACCTTCTCCCTGCCTTTTAGGATGGCTGCTCTTCTTCTAAAGAGGCTAACATTACAGACCATAAAGACTGAAAATAATTGCATTAGCAGGTGTCTTGGTAAATACATCCTGCACAAGACCATACCAGCGCAGCTGTCCCTTGGAGCTTCTGTCCCAAGACTGTCGTACCTGGTTCATGCAAAAGCTTTCAGTACTGCTGCGGACACCCAGGACGGAAGAAAGAAGAAGAAAAAGAGTGAGCCAGCTTTTAGCAACATCGGCAGAAAAATTCATGAGCGAGTCATTCACGTGCTGGATGAGGCAGGCAATGATTTGGGAAACATGCACCGAGCAGACGTGATCAGGCTCATGAATGAGCGGGACCTGAGGCTCGTTAAACGGGACAGCGGCGTGGAGCCTCCGCAGTACCAGCTCCTGACGGGGGCACAGATTCACAGGGAGCAGCTGAGACTTCGGGAACTGGAAAAGGCCCGCCCCAAACCTGGTAGGTGTCGTGCTGTCTGCAAACGGAGTCCTCGGGACCACAGACCAGCAGTTGAGAGCGGCATCTGCCAAGGTGCTCATGACCGTGGGGATGTAAAAAAACAGGGACATTCACGGTCTCACCACCAGTGCCCACATCTTTCTTCAGCTCTCCCTTATTTCCGTTCCTCTTCTTTTTCCCTTGATGCCCTGTGGTCAGCATTCTTTTCCTTTAAGCCTGTGTAAAAGGAGGGGAAAATAAGGTAAACACCCCAAAGTGAGGGAACCTCTTTCCCCTTGGTCCTTAGCTCTGTCTCTGATCTGGGGGTGGCAGAGCCACTGGCGGCAGGCCTTGGAGTGCCCGTTCCAGGCCTGGGCCACCCTTTCCCCCACATCTCTGAAGTGGAGGTGCTTGGCTAATTGCCTGGAAGCACTTTCCAATCTCCGAGGTGATTCACAGAGCACCTCTCACACCCCAGTGTCTTGTTACAGTATTGGTAAGGAATGCCCATGTACACATTTTGCCGGTCACCTTACCATGCCCTTGTCATTGATGCCTTCATGGAACCATGAATTGGATAGTGAGTGAAGATTTTTCATGATTCCCACTAAGTGCTGACCGTTACGAAAGATTGTTTTCTGTTAAACAGCCTGGGACAGGGACCAGGAGACTGGTCCCGAAGCTGCCACAGTGAGGTTGTATGTCTTAAGAAAATCGTACACTATCTGTGGCTCACTTTTGTAACAGCACATTCAACAAGGATGTTGACTAGAAAACAAAAAGTTTTCAGAGGCCAACTAGGATGATACAGACTTCAAACTGTATCACAGAAAAATAGTTAACAGCCCAGAGAAGCTTGGAGAAGACACGTTGCTGTTGTGATAGTTGAAAGGCTAAGGTGTTGAAGGCATTATTTTGTTCTGAGAGAGACCTAGGACCCGCTGCAGGGGCTTGAAGGAAGCAAGGAGGTGTTGATAAAAGGACTTTTTTTAAAAGAAAAATTACTTTCATTTGGGGAATTAGAAAGCATACAGAAAAATATGAACACCTGCTATCCACCATCCAGAATGAACAAACATGAACGTTGTTGTGCTTCAGATTTGTAAACAAAATAAAACATTACCGAGTTGTTGAGGTTGTCCGTGCTCCCTTCCCCTGTGCTGTCCCCCCTCCCCACCGTCATGGACTCGGGGTGTAGGTCCGTCTGTGTCGTTAAACCTCGGCTACATATAAACGGTATATAGCAGGATTTTATACACACAAAAATGATGTCACGCTGTTTTCAAGAGCCATGTTTATAGAACAGCTGTAGCTAATTTATCATAATTCCTAAATGGAATCCTAAGAATATACCATATACCATGGCTGTAGTCCCTTTGCATGGACATCGGGCTCGTTTCCAGTCTTTCGTTATGAAGAACAAGGAGCCCGTCTGTCAGTGTCTCCAGGGCCTGTGGGGCAGATCATCAGCAGTGTATGTATGAAACTTCTCTTCCTACACCCCACCTCTACTTGGTACTCTCATCTAATTTTTGCCGTGCTGATGGCTGAGGCCTGTCTTACGATTTATTTGTACTTCCTTTCACCATGTGAGTTACCTCCTCTGTGACTTGCCTATTTGTAGTCCCTGTTTTTCTTTCATGGTCCTCCCCCGACCCCCCATTTAGAGAGTTCTCTGTTCTGTGTGATGCAAAAACCTTGTCTCAGATTTTTTTTTTTTTTGCCCTTTTTTAATTACCCAGTAGTGTTCTGATAGAGGAAATTACCGCTTTTTTCCTTAACAAAATCCTTCTTCTATCCTGAGGTCACAAACATCCACTTTCTTTTCTTCTGTTTTAAAGTTGTATTTTTTTTCACATTTAGTCAGTCCTCCTGGGGAGATTGTCGTATGGGTTGAGACCTAATTTTTCCCCATATGAAAACTCTGAATTGTCCCAACGCTTTTACTAAATAGTCTGTTCCTTCCCTGTAAAATAATTTTGCATGGTCAGGGTTTCCATTTTCGCAATACAGGACATAGGGAGCTCCCTCCTGTCTGATGCAATCTGGATGACCCCACTGTCACTAGGAGGCCATCACAAAAGGAGTCAGATGAAAAGAGTACTTCCCAGATACTGCTCTCATCAGAAGGAAAAATAAGGATAGTCAAGTTTATCATAAAGCTAGACTCGTTCCTTTGAAAGGACCATTTTTTCTTTCATCAAATGAGGGTAATAATAATGGAAGCATTTCATACATTACAGAGTATCTATTTTGCTTTTAAAGTCTGAGACCTAAATACTCTTACTTGGCAGGTAAAAAATCAGTACCTTTAAGTTTGTCCATCTCCATTGTGTCCTTGTTTAAAAAAAACATTTGAAACTAAGAAAGGAGTGTTGGGTCCCTGTGCCAACCTGATCTCTCAGGAAGTGTGTGACACAGCTCAGGTGTTGTGAAGAGACCAGTAAACAGTCCTAGCACCAAGTCTGTTTCAAACTAGGGCCTACCCTGACAAAGGAACTCACTTTTTCTTCAACTATTGGACAACATGATTTGGACACAAAGAATAAACAGATTCAGCAGTGGATTGAGAAAAAATACAAAGTTCAAATTACCATAAAAAAAGGGAAGAACACAGAGGAGCCAGAACATAAGATGGTGAGTACACACAGGTATGAGGAACTGCTCGTGGTTTTTGTTTTCTGATCTAAAGATACAATTGTAGAAAATCTGGATACTTAGCAAAGGCAGAGACAAGTAACTGCTAATTCTACCCAGTGATGACAGTAGCTTTCCAATTCTGTTTTTCAAAATGTAAGCATACTCTGTGTACATCACTTTTCCCACTGAAGCATAATTAAGTATTTTGTCACCTGAAAACATTGCACTTCGTAATTTCAGGGCTATATACTTTTCTTTTTTGCAAATTGCATAGTATCTGTCATTTAAAAACAGATTCATTTTTGGGGCGCCTGGGTAGCTCAGTTGTGAAGCGTCTGCTTTTGGCTCAGGTCAGGATCCCAGGGTCCTGGGATCAAGTCCTGCATCGGGCTCCCTGCTCAGCGGGAAGCCTGCTTCTCCTTCTCCCACTCCCCCTGCTTGTGTTCCCTCTCTCGCTCGCTCTGTCAAATAAATAAATAAAATCTTAAAAAAAAAAAAAAAGATTCATTTTTAAAAGTCTGTCTCCTGTTTAATAATGCCCCTGAGAAGTATTACATATAAAGTCAAATTGTCTTTCTGGAAAGGACCAGTTTACACTCCCAGGATAGGTTTACAGAATATCCATTTTTGCTCTCAGAGTCCCAGACCTTAGCAGCTAAAAGGCAGCCTTAGTCTGGTGGTTTTCACCTTCATTCCAGGTTAGAATCGTGAGGCCTAGGTTTCAGCCCAGAATCTCTAGAACTGGGTGTCTGTATTTTTGTAATCACCCCAATGACTCTGTGTTAGTAATGTTAGGAACTGCAGTTTGGGGGATAAAGAGGTCCTCTGCCAATGCCCAAACCCACTGCTTTGTACCTCTTTTTTCTGAGACGGTAGCTGGAGCCAAATGTAGTCCCTCAATGTCATGCCAGAGTGGGAATTTAAAACTATCATCCTTTAGTGCATTAGTTACATGGCATTTGTAAAACTGCCTGGTTGTCGTACAGGTTTCACTCAGCTTAACCAGAGAAGCATAATTTGATTTATGTAGTCACTTACATAACAGCAAGTCAGGAATGCTGATTTTTATGTGTTTTAGAGCATTAACACTAGAAAGCATCAAAGACATTGGTTTTAAATTCATCTTTGGCTGTTTTCCCTTTCTAGGAGGAGATCTGTAATCAAATACTCCAGACTATGCCTGGAATAGCTACCTTCTCATCCCGGCCACAGCCTGTTCGGGGAGGAAAAGCTGTAATGTGTGTTCTTCGTCATTTGAGCAAAAAGGAAGAGAATGCGTATAGAGAAACTCAAGGAACCCAGAAAGGAGACACTCTGAACAAAGAAAACAGAAACAATCAAGAATCGGATGTTGTGCATCAGTGATTTTAATAAAGAAAAGTGTGCTTCTTAGCAGAAATAATTGAGCTGAATGCTGTGGTCTCGTTTAGACAAAGGGGGAGGGTTGGTTGAGGGCAAGGAGCGCAACGGGCGAGAGCACCTTGTCTTCGGTACAGTTCGGTGTCTCTCCGGTTTCAGGTACACATAAGCCTTGTCCTTGCTTCCTTTTAGGAGGAATATAGCCACTGAGACGAGAGGCCAAACTCCGTTTTTCACGAGATGGTTTTACCTTTGGAAATAAGAAAACAAGATAATGGGCATTCAGAAACTGATCTTCTAATAGCTGTACCCCCCACCGGGCACACAACACTCCTTTGGAAGAAAGTGAAGGCCACGCCATCCCTTCCACAGCAGTGCGGGCTCACATGGTACTAAGGAGCTGAAAACATTCTAGATTGCATCTGGCTGAGGTAGTTGACGTTTCAAATTAACAGCTTGCCTAACTCAACTTACTTTGAGCTTCATTTTCTTCTTGTCAGGGTCATGCACAATGGCATGCCTAGTGAGACTTTGCTACAATGAAGGAAAAAGAAAAACAGTTACATCTTTAAAACAATGCCATTTTGGTATCTCTTAATATGAAAACTCCATGAGTTATTTAAATAAACTCAACCTTCTTTCTGTTACATACCATTGAAGGATATGGCCTCTGCTTACAAAGATTGTCCCACCAGAGCAGAATTCTTCCTCAAATCCTAGACCTAATCACTACCTTTCCCAAAGACCCAGGTTAGGAACTTACACAGTCTCAACCTCTGGTGGCTTCTTAGTTGTTTCATAAGTAAGAGGAGGGGAAACCAGTTCTGAATGAGCTATTCCAAGCTGAAGAAGGTTCTTTTGACTGAAACTATGTCAGCAGCATTCCCAAACCCCAGTGGAAAATTTGACCAAGGTCTTGCTGTCCTCGATAATGCTGCCCACCATCAGCACCCGGTTGTTTTCTAATGGTCTGGACGCACGCTGCGCCTGCCTCAGTGTCTCTTCAGTCTCAGTTATAACTCATGGTTCGCACTTGTAAGAGCACCTGCCAGAGTGAGAGTCTGCAGAGCCGCACAGGCCTGTCCCCGTTCTTACCTATTCAAATCACACCAAGATCCAGACTAGATTCCCAAGTGCTGTGGTCCCTCATGTCCTTGCTGCCCACTTCTCTCAACCCCTAGAAGATGACAGTCTAAAAGGACACCCAAGTACCAGCATACTCTTACAATTAATAAGCATGTGGTACCACAGGCACTGGTTCTCAAAGTTAGGGTCACCGAGAGGGTTTGTTAAAACACAAATTACTGAGCCCCATCTCTGGAGTTTCTGATTTCGGTGGGGGGGCGGGGGGGACTGTGGATATGCATTCCTAGCAAGTTCTCAGGTGATGCTGAGGCTCCTGGTCCGGGACCACGCTTAGAGAACCACTGGCATAGGCAAATCTGGTTGTTTTGCAGACTTGAGTTAAGAACCGCTCCTGCTGGGGCGCCTGGGTGGCTCAGTTGGTTAAGCGACCGCCTTCAGCTCAGGTCATGATCCTGGAGTCCCGGGATCGAGTCCCACATCGGGCTCCCTGCTCAGCAGGGAGTCTGCTTCTCCCTCTGACCCTCTTCCCTCTCGTGCTCTCTACCTCTCAAATAAATAAATAAAATCTTTAAAAAAAAAAAAGAACCGCTCCTGCTGAAGCCAGAGTGGAAGGGCTAGAGCACCCGGCTTTCCCCATCTGTAGGCCCTAGGGCACCATCTTGGAATCTAGGGCTCCCAAGAACCCAGCTGGCAAGCCACAGACCTAAAGGACTGCATTTGTGAGCACGACTACTTACTTTCATTGCAAATGTTTTGCCACAGCCAGGATGTTCACAGGTAAATGGGCGCCTTTCCTCGTGAAAAGAGAGAATGTGGCTCTGGAGATTAAACACGGTTGTGTAGGTTCTACCACAGCCTTCTCTTGGACACCGGCATACATCCCTTTCTGGGGCGTGAGTTTTCATATGCTGCTTAAGGTAATCCTTGCGCTTAAATGTTTTTTGGCATACTTCACATTTTATGTCCTCTGGGGGAGTAGACAGACAAACTTAATTTCCCCAGGTATCACCATACAGAAAAAAATGAATTTGAATATATAAGTAATGTATCTGATGCCGAAAATGTCATGATTATCATACATCAGAAAACTAACTCCAGTTTTTATTGCTTAGAAGTTTGTCTCTTTCCCATGTTCTTATATTACAGAAAATCACTCTGTTCCCTTACCAGGAAGCAGGGGTTCTCAGCATGGTGGCTGCAGGCAAGGGGAGATTAAAAAGACCAGTTTCCTTCCTTGTATGTATTTCCTCCAATACATAAAGCACTGTTTCCCAAACTGTCCCACAGAACACCTGTGCCTCCCATGGTTCTTGACTTGCCAGAGCCTTTAAAACTACTAATTTAGGGGCGCCTGGGTGGCTCAGTCACTGGTTAAGCATCTGCCTTTGGCTCAGGTCATGATCCCAGGGTCCTGGGATGGAGTCCCTCATTGGGTTCCCCGCCGAGTAGGAAGCCTCCTTCTTCCTCTCCCGCTGCCCCTCCCCTCCCCTACTCATGCAGTCGCTCTCTCTCAAATAACATCTTAAAAAAAAAAAAAAAAAAAAAACACTAATCGTGCACAGCACCTCCCGGCATAGCTCCTCCCAAATCTGGGACCACAACTCTGCTCATTTGTCAAACAACTGAGGTAACCAACACGTGACAAAACATCACACAGAAAGGTTATTATTTTAAGGTACATATTTAATATTTCACTCTTTAAAAGCAGTTCTATAGCGACAAATATTTACACTGTGCCATACATGTCTACTTTACCTTTATGGGTTTCTCTCACATGTTTTAGAAGCTCTGTCCATGTTTTTGCCACAAAGGAACATTCTTTTTGACACATATAGCCTGTTTAGAAAAAAATACACTGGTGCATTGCCTTTTGTGAATATTCAGTGTAAACACCAATTGTAATTACAAAGGAAACTTATAAGCCTATATAGTTTTTCTCCAGTCTCCTAATAATACTCTGTTAGTCTTTAGAGGTGGGAATAAAAACTAAGTTTGTTCTACAGGGAAACCAAATAATCACGTATCAAGGTATTCCACGTAGAGTTTTACGTCTGCAGACTTGACAGAAGCACGCTGTTCCCCGTACGTTGTGTGTACTGCCCATGGGCTCCCAGCTGCTGTGCTTCTCCGCCTCCGTGCCCCACATGCCCCACAGCTCCTTTGCCCTCCCTGCTTTATGCTTGCCTCGTTTTCCGTGAAAGAGCGCTGTGGTCCTCTGTGCTTGGCCAACCACCAACACTAAGTCTCAGGGGTTGTGTGCCTACCCCTGGCCTCTAGTCTTACTATCTGGTAAGTTCCACAAACCAGGAAAAAGTCAGGGTGCAATTAAGGGAGAAAATAAGAACCCAGGGGAAATGCTGCAGACAAAAATGGACATCATGCGAGGTGCCAGGACTGGAAGAATCTGTCACTGTAACAGCCAACCTGTGTTTCACCAACTAAATAGCAGAGAGACACCAAAAGGAACGAGGCTACCTCCTACTCTTCAGCTACTAGTCTCTTGTTAAAATAAAACAAAAACAAAAACATAGATACTAAGAAAACTGGAAAACAATAAAAAATCCCTCACGGAAACAGAGAATGGATTCAAGTAATTTAATCAAGTCTTTTTGAAAAAGTTACAATCAGATTACTCCAAAACCTCAAACTCTTATCCAAGCCCTGTGAATGCCAGTAAAGAGACGGAAGTCGCAGGTAGTAAAGAGGTAAACGGTGGTGAAAAGCCAACCGAGGCCAGAGCGCTAACACTCTCAGAAGCATAGAGTGCCACCAGGCCCTTGTGACAGACGGTGAAACACTCGCTTTGAACAGCAACAACAGGAGTGGTCAACAGACAAGGATGTGCAGTGCCTCTGGTCGGGTCTAAAACCTGAACCAGCAGCATGCTGCCCCTGCCTAGACAGCGTTGAGTTTTTCCGCGTGCCCACGGTGTAGAAGAGAAAGCATCTTATAGTCAAAGAACACACACACACACACACACACACACTACTGGGGTCTACTCGAAGCAGGGGGGGGGGGCCCCCAGGGAGCACCAGACATACCCTTGTGGACCTTGCTGTGTCGCTTCAGCCTGCTGGGTGAGGTGAAGTGTTTCCCACATCCTTCATGGGCACACCTGGGTTAACAACACGTCACGCATGAGCCAATCCATTTTTGTGGAGCATCTGCTGAGGGTGAATATTACTCTGTCCTTTTCTGCTACCAAAGTCTCTCCCCACAACCAAACCAATCATAAAGAGGAGATTTAAAATTGAGACTGAATCACAAGTGAAATTCAAGTTACTTGACCAGCCTTGAGACAAAACAAACGGAAAGAAAAGTCATGATGACTTTTTTTTTTTTTTGCATTGTGATCAAATTAAAACTTTCATCTTTAACCTTCTGAAAATGGACTGTTTTCCTGGCTACAACAAGATGGGGAGGTAAACCCTTGAGGCATTCTGAATGGTATCTACTGGGTTTAATGCTGCTGCCTGGAGACGGTGTGGAAGGAGAGCAGCGGCAGACGTGTCGGCTCTGGTGAGCCATATAGGGGCACCGGCCGCTTCCTTGTGAAAGGCCCCAGCGGCACAAGAGGTGGCAGGCCTGCCAGCAAGGACACACACAGGCCCTGCAGTGAACCCAGGCAAGGCGCAACTCTGGGGGGCCAGGAAGGCACTTAGCAGGACGGCAGCACGCAGAGCGGCCAGCCAGTGCCCTTCAAGACGCCCCTCCGAGCAGGCGGCTGGGGCTTTCCGACCCTCTCGGCAAGTCCACCCTCATGTGTCCAGTCACTGTTCCTGTCCCTCAGAATAGGCCGCTCTAATGCACACTAAGCCCCATGACTTCTGCTCTGTAGGAAAGGAATACTTCGTGTCTACGTAATGACAGTTCACACAAATAAACGGGCTCTTTGGGGCGCCTGGGTGGCTCAGTCGGTTGAACGTCTGCCTTTGGCTCAGGTCATGATCCCGGGGGTCCTGGGATCAAGCCCCACATCAGGCTCCCTGTTCAGCAGGGAGCCTGCTTCTCCCTCTACCTGCCGCTCTCCCTGCTTGTGCACACTCTCTCTCTCTCTGACAAAATCTTTAATAAAAATAAACAGGCTCTCACTGAATAAAGTCATTTCTTAGCTTTCCCTTCAAGCTTAACCACAATTGTACTAATCTCACAAATCATTTAGAAATACATTGACTATTTCTGTTAGAAAAGAAAAGCAAAAGGAAACATTTGAAATGACCCACTATATAAATGGGCATTCACGGTATAGAAGAGTGTTGATTAAGATATGGTTTCTGGGGACGTCCGGGTGGCTCAGTGGGCTAAGCGTCTGCCTTCGGCTCAGGTCATGATCCCAGGGTCCTGGGACTGAGCTCCGCGTCGGGCTCCCTGCTCCATGGGAAGCCTGCTTCTCCCTCTCCCACTCCCCCTACTTGTGTTCCCTCTCTTGCTGTCTCTCTTTTTCTCTGCCAAATAAATAAATAAAATATTAAAAAAAAAAAAAGATACGGTTTCTGAACACTTGCACCCAACCTTTGCATTTCAATCTTATTCCCACCTGAACTGTAAGAGATCTCAGCCACGTGAAGCACCTACTTGAACAGCGGCTCATTGGTGTGCTGGCACTGATGGATTCTCAGCCGCTGGTGTTTCTTAAAGGCCTTCTTACAACCTTCAAAAGTGCACTGTTTAATAAAGGTTCATTAGTCTGGAGAAAAATCAAAGAACCGTTCACAAGAGAATTCCCTCAAGATAAACATATTGTGGAGACTCTACTTGCTACTTGCTCCCATCGAGTTACTGTCAAATTCCAGGCCAGGCGGCTTTAAAGATGAACACATTTGAAACAGCGAAAGTGTTTCATTTTGGGGCAGTCTACCAATAATAAACTACATTAGCACAAAAATGTTTGCTTTCAAAATAAGTTGCTATTATGACAGCTAGTAGTTGGGCTAAATTCAGGTATTTGGCAGACAAAATCTGGTTGATGAGCATTTTAGAAACATAGACAATAAGCATAAAAATATTCAGAGAATTTAAGCATAGAAAATCATTCATACTTACTACATATTGTTTTTGCTGATTTTCATGCTTGCGTTCAAAATGTTTCTTCAAGTTTGATTTTGTGTTGAATTTTTGATCACAACCACTAGCTGTACAACTGTAAGAAATTGTGTAAATCACAATGTTAACAAGCCAAAGGAAGAGGGTTTTTAAGATGCCTCTATCCTCCAACTTTCTAAAAATACTTTCCAAAGTACAGTATAAAACAGTCTTTAACAAATTCCGAAGTGCTAAGTCAGTGCCAGCCTCTCAACTCTTACATGATTACCATGTAATGAGATGCATTTTCATGTCAGGCCCTGAAATGAAGCACAGTGCATCAGACATGCTTAATGAACTGTGCAGAGGGAAAGTTCCAAAAGCCCAAACCCTGCTTAGGCTTAAATCGTGTTTAAGTTAAACTGTTCTCAATTTAAAATCTGATAACCTTAATTTTGCTTGAAATGTCACAATTAAGTTGAATTTCCAAAAAAACCCTCAAAAACACTAGTTTCAGCTTACCATCAGAGGTAAAAACAGATATTTAGAGCAAAACCACAAACCATTATGCCCTCTGGCATATCATCAAGCCATTTTAGTCCCCCTTAATGAGCGTTTCTATATCTTGCCCTTGAATTATCTAAATTCTTTGTGCAGCTGCATTTTTTTAATGTGTGCTCTTCTTGTGATGAGTTCTCCTAAACCTGGTGGATGAAGCAGGACTTCCTTGAGAGCCCTAATCTCAGCTATCACTCACGGATAAACACTGGATAATAGTCCTGTCGGGCACTGTGCTATCCACAGGGACAGGCGGAGACACCCAGGCTGACAGTGCGCAGGGGCCGTGGAGCTATGCCCCTGGAAGCACACGGGAGGGGCGCTGTGGTGGAGACTACTAGGAATTCCAACAGGTGTTGTCTTTGGCTTCAGGAACAATGCAGAACAGAACCCAGTTCTAGCTGGGTATGCGATCAACAGAAATAAGAGCTTTTTCCAGCCTTCCTTGCAATTAGGGGTGGCCACATGGCTGTTTCGGGCCCATCCTGTTAAGCAACCACAAAGTGTCTGAGAAGGGGGCACACCGCTTTTGCTCCTTCGTCCACCCTGGTGGCTGGAACGCCTATGTGACAGCTGGAGCTCCGGCAGTCCTCCTGGAGCATGATGTCAAAGCCCCAAGATGAAGATGGCAGAGACAAGTTACAAGGAGCCCAGGACCTCCTGACTGTGGAATACCCCTCAACTGTCCACCTCTGCACTTCTGCATTTCAGTTAAGTAAGAAAAACAGAGACTGTCTTGTTTGAGGCGCTACTTTTTCTGTCACTCTGGACTTGAATCCTGACCAGGCATCTAACCCACGTGTCGGGCAAGAGGACAGGGCCCGGAAACATCCCGACAGGAAGCAGACAGGAAGCACAGGGACCCAGAAGACGCAAGCAGAGTTGCAGGAGGTGCTGCTGGTCAGTTAAGCACCGCTGGACCACAGTTTCATGTCGGAGAGTCAAGCAAATGGGGCAAGATCATAAAAAGGCCAGATCACCAAGGTCATTTACACAACATACTAAGATCCTGGACTTTGGTATGAAAGCCACGCTGAAATCCCGTGCCCAGCTTTAAGAAAGGAAGCAGTCTGGAGGCGGAGAAAACACCATTCAAGTGGGAGTAAGAGCCTGGAGTAAGATCGTGGCAGCTGGAGGAGGGACAGGGTCTGAGGGAAGAGTAACAGAACCTGACGAGCTGCCTGCTGTAGACGACGACTGTGAGGGTGAGGCGCCCAGGGGAGCGGCCCTGCCTCTGCTGCGGGTCGTCGGGTAGACAGGGATGCCACCCGACAAGAAGGAGGGAGAAGAAGACCAAAGGAAGCAGAGCTCAGACTGGACTGGGAGGGATTCTGGCCACAGGGAATTTAAGGAGCCAGAGAGACAGCCCAGTAACACTGTCCAGCTGGGGACCTGGAGCTGAAGACAGGCCGGGCGAGACTGAGTGCCGGCAGGGATTACCACAGAGCTGCCTTGTTCCAGAGGGAAGAACCCTCAGCTCTCCCAGTCACCCTGTGCATCTGTACCCAGCCTGTGTTCCTTGAAGATTTCGTCTTTTAAATAGTATACAGTAACTTAGCTCAGAAACCAAAAAGCATAAAAAGGGACACAGTTGCATGACTCCCCACCACTCCCAGGCGACGTTTTTGGTTTTATTAAGTAACCTTTAGAGTCTTATACAGACAGAAGCAAATATAAATGCAGACTCTTCCTGTCCACCTCTCTCTCCTTTTTACACACAAAACGGCAGCCCTCTGCACACACTCTTCTGAACCTTGGTCTTTCAGTGAATATGCCTTGGAGATTCTGTTTCCCAGACAACATGTGCATACATTTTCCCAGCTGTAGAGTACTCTACTGTGTTGGTATGCTCTTCAGTCCCTCGTGACGAGCAGGCGGGTTGATTACAATGCTCTGTGACTACTCATAGTGTTGCACGTAACCTCGTAGATGCATGTAATACAGGCACGAGTGTGTCTGTAGAATAAATTCCCCAAAGTGAAACTTCCATGTCAAAGACCATAGCCCAGCTCTATTTTCCAGTGACGCTTAGTTACTCTTTGCTGGGCTAGTTGAACTACATTTTGAAATCCATTAAGCTTCACTTGGGGTCATTTATTTTGATGATACACTGTGTTCGTGACTGGGGGCTGAGATAAGGACATCTGCCCCCTCGGTAGTTTGTCCCGTTCCTGCTGGCTAGCACACTGGTCACACAGAGAGGTGGCTCTCCATGTGGAAAATGACAGCGAAGGTGATCCCGTATCAACAACTGACAACTCACCTCCTCAGACTGTTTGGACCCTAGTGAGACACGAGACACTTCACCTTCACCATCATCTTAAACTAAAATAAATCAACTCAGATCATTAGAAAACCTTACTGCGCGAGGAACTGTCTCACAGAACACAATTATGATATCAAATTCTTAACATCTGCAAAACCTGCCACATAGCTAGTTCTCAACATAGTCTCCTATATGTAGCTCTGGATATCTAATAAATTATTTTTTTCAATGAAAACTAAGTGTTTCCATGGAAGATTTTGTTCAGTGGTTCTCCAAGTGTGGACGCCAGACCATAGCATCATCACCTGGAAACTTGCTAGAAATGCAGATTCTCAGGCCTCATCCCCTACCTACCGAATCAGTAACTCCGGGGTGGGATCCAGCACCCTGTGTTTTTAACAAGCTCTCCAGGTGATTCTTATGCTCCCTAAATCTGAGATCCACTGCTTTAAAGAAGTAGTTGATTTAAAAGACAAGCTGTACCTCCATCCTTTCAGAAATAACCAGCAACTCCAAGAAGAATAAAATAAAGCCTGGTGTGAGAGAGGTGCAGGGGCTTAATGTGAAGAAATACAAGATAAAGCTATTAAAAGCTCTACTTCTTCATGCTTCTGTCTCTTATCCCGGCAGCTTATTTATTGGTTCATAAAGACCCTGTACCTGTGGAGCCAAGACTCTGCCAGGGAACCATTATCCCATCTGGTCTGAACAAAGTGTCTTTTTGGGGTGGGTTTCCCAGTTAGTATATACGTTAAAGGGAAAAGAGAGAATGCAAACTCAAGAGAACTTCAGATAAACTCATGCCTGAAGTTATCACACATGAAGGGTGCACAAAACCCCCTCCTCTCTTCCACACATTCAAACCCAGTCTCCCCTTGGACCAAGAGATGCAAATGAGAGAAGCTGCACACTCTTGGTCTTGAAAGTGAACAATCCATTTTCTTACCGGGTCGATATGCCAAACACAACCACTTCAAAGGCCTCAAAACTCTTCTCTACTTACACAAACAGCTTTTCCCCAGTGTGAATCAGGATGTGGCGGCTCAGATGGTAGTCCCTGACAAAGGCTTTGCCACACCCTTCATGGTCACAAACGAACGGTCTCTAGCAGGAAGGAAAGAAGAAAAACATGTCAATCCTGCCCTAGTGAGTAACGCCGGCATTATTTAAAGACCTAAAATGTGGATGCTGCCTCCAGAGATGGTTTCCAACTCAGTAAGTGCGGAGCACCGTGGCTAGATAATGTTTTACAAATGCTGCAACTTTCTCACAAAGGCGGTGCGGCAGATTTTGTTCTATGAATAGCGTATGAAATAAGCAGGCAGCCTTCACAGTAAGCGACAGCACTGCTAACCTGCTCCTAACCTGACAACAGGCTGCAACGGCACCCCCCCGAAGATGACCTGTCTGCATGTCCTACGTGCAGGTACAGCGTGGCCTATATGCACGCATCTCCACCATAGAGTGTTTTTATCCGTTCGAAGCCTAGGCAGAGGAACGTGGAGGTTCGGTCTCAGCCCGGACAAGCCCAGTATCTGTGCTAACAGAATGCCTGGCACACCTCCAGGAAGATGTTCACAGATGTCCGCGCAAAGCAATCAGCTCCCAGCCTAACTGCAACCAATACTTAGGACCCAGGAGGAAGGGTCTCCATTCTGAACCTACAGGAAAAGTCAAAAACATCCTCCAAATTACCAGTTTTGTTTACTTAACTATGAAAAACATAACCCCCGGCAGACCAAGAGGGAGGTACCAAGGCCTCAAATGTTAGTACTAGTAGCAAAGCAAGCAAGACAGGAAGACAGAAGAGTTGTATGACTGCGGGAAGCTCCACAGAACTTTGCACAGGATTTCTAAGTCTGTCTTTTTTTGTTTTTGTTGTTGTTTTAAAGAGAGGGCAGTTTATTGTCTAGAGGGCAGAGCTGAGGGAGGGGTTGCAGAGCTACTTCCCCCATGCCCCGGACACAATCTATCTTTCCCCTGGGCCATGGCTCTGGGGGTGACCCACAGAAGGGAGAGGAGGCTCATGCTGCCCCAGGGGTTCTCAGGGAGGGACACAAAAGTGACCACATGCTTCCCTACTTGGGACATACAAGTTTCAGAACCCACAATTTGAGGAACAGAATGGGCAAGAGAAAGCGCAGGGTGGCAGAACTTAATGGGTGTTTTGAGTGAAGACAGTTACTGGGTAAGACTGCCAAGACAGCTGGGGGGCATGGGTAAAGTCAAGGGCACAAAGGAGCAATGAAAACAGTCAGTGAAGAAGAGAAAAAGAGTTGGGAGGAAATGATCAACCTTCCAATGCTGGAGAGGATAAGGAGGATGGGGGCCATGAGGACACATGAAGGAATGGCCCCTAAGTTGCATAGGTGCTAGGAGCAAAGGCAGGGGCTGCAGGTCCCTGGTTTAAGAAATTAAGGGCCTTCGGGGGCGTCTGGGTGGCTCAGTCGGTTGAGCATCCGACTCTTGATTTCAGCTCAGGCTGCGATCTCAGGGTTGTGAGATCCAGCTCCGCACTGGAGTCTGCCTGAGGTTCTCTCTCTCCCTCTTCCCCTCCCCACCATTCTCTCTCTCTCTCTCTAAAATAAACCAATCTCTAAAAGAAGGAAAGGGAAGGGGAAAGGTCAAGGGAAAGGAAAGGAAAGGAAAGAAATTAAGGGCCTCCTGATGAGACAGTGTCAAGCCAGGCTCTGTCAAACATTGGGAAATTGGGCAGATTCCTTGGCCTCCATGAGCTTCCCTTTCCCCAGGGGTCATCTTCCAAAGGCTTCCTATTGCCCTCAAAGTAAAACCCAAACTCCAAACCCTATTTCTACCCTGGCCTACAAATGATCCCACCAGACCTGCTTCTGAGACCTCTTCCTGGATAGTCCCCAACTCAATCACACCCAATCGCAGGTTCCTTTTCTGCCCAGACTGTTTTTCCCTTATGTGTGCATGATTGGATCTTTCCCTTCTCATTCGGGTCAAGAGAGGCCTTTCCTGACCATCCTCCAGGAGCTCTCAATTTACTGCATCTCATTCCTTATTCCTTTGCCCCAGTTAAAGCATAAGGTCGGTGAGAGCAGATGCCTTGTCTGTTTTGTTCACTACTCTCTCTTCAGGGCTAGAAAGGTACTTAATTATGGAGGAATGAACGCATGCTGCTTGCCAAACCTCCAGTACTTAGAAGTCTTCCTCCATTCCAGTTCCAGGAGGCCAGGGATTAAGTCAGGTGTCTGCTGGGAGTAAGCGTAGGGGATGTAGAAAGTACGAGAGTAAATGAATCCTTCCTCTGCACGTATTTAGATTATCGGGAGGTGATGACTGGCCAAGACTCAAGATCAAAGGGGAAGTGGGGGTTTGGTAAGCCCCCAGCCCACGACAAGGATGTCTCGGTCTCAGAACGTGTCTACCTCTCCTCAGCTCCTCCCAAACCTAATGCTGAGCTGGTTCGCCTCTGTGATCCAGGGTGCCAAAGCTGAACATGTCTTGCATAGGCATGTGCACCCACGTGCCGCCCCGGGCCTCACGGACAGAGCCCACCTGGCGGGCCACCGCGTCATGAGTCCCTGGGCCTGGACGCCACGCCCCTCCGCGGCCTGGCCGGCGCCCGGTTACCTCCCCGGTGTGCTTGCACAGGTGCGCGTCTAGCTTCCAGGCCTTGTTGTAATTGGCGCTGCAGTCAGGAAAGGAGCAGATGAACCTCCTATTGAGCACGGAGGGCGGCGGGGCGGGGCTCTCGCCGGCCGCGGCGAAGGCGTCGGCGATGGTCAGGGATGACACAGCCTCCGCGACCGAGGCCGGCGGCTCCAGGGCGCCCGGGGCCGTGGCTCAGCCACGTGCCGAGAGGCAAGTGCAGCGAACCCGGAGAACTCTACGCGCGACCCCGCCGCACTTCCGGGACCGCGACCCCAGCGAGGCGGGACGGGAGCGCCGCGCGCGAACAACAGGCCCCGCCCCCGCCGGCGCCGTATTTGCGCATGCTCCGGGAAGCCGCTTGTGGGTTGGCGCCCCTCCCGCGGGCGGCTCTGCGGGTCATGGCTTCCTGTTCCCGAGCAAGAGTCACCTTTACCTAACCCTCACTACAGAGCAGGAGGCACAGCTGGCTTGTGACCTGTCTCCCACCCGCCACCACCTTCTGCAAAGCACTAGCCGTGCATAATTTAAACTAACTTGTCCTCACATTATTGGTTTCTTTTTTATGGATATGTTTGGTCGTATGCTTTCTACGTGCTCCCTAAACTTGGCTGCACTTTAGATAATCATATGGCGTTCTTTTACAAATTCCAAACCCAGAGCATACCCCGGACCAGTTAAACCACAATTTCTGGAGGTAGGAAATAGGAATCAGAAGTTCTGGAAACGCGCCCAGGGATTCCGGTGTGCAAGAAAGTTTGGAAACCACTGCCCTAAGCTAAGGTCTTTGCTTCTCCAAGTGTGGTTTGCGGACCGGCAGCACCATTAGAAATCAGAACCACAGACCTACTTGAATCAGAGAGATCTCCAGGTGGTACGATGCACATTAAAATTTGAGAAGCGCTGTTTACAGACTTGAATGAATATAGGTGTCTTGGTTTACGAGGATCACATGTTTAACGGCTGTCCTTGAATGAGAGTAACAATGACGGGATGGATTGTCTGATGTTCTGCCAGGCGTGTTGTTTTGTTTTGTTTTGTTTTTCACATCCTGCATCATTCCAAATCATGAAACAGGTCTTTGTCAGAGGGTGACGAACAGGTCCCTGCAGAGAAGTGCAGTTTGGAAAATAAACCAGGGCTTACTGGCCAGCCCTGATCTGGGATCCTCACATAGTATTCCCTCCTGAGCTCAGTCCCCTCATCTTTACAGTGAAGATGATGATAATAATGCCTGTCTCGGGGGGTCATGAGGACTGTGAGAGGGTGTCTGGGATGTGGGTGCACCTGTTGCTTTTCTTGATTGCTGCACTAGCCCCGCTCCATGGGACAAGTCCACACACATCCCTCCCTCCCACAACTCGGAGAGTCTTAAATGGTTTCCTTTGTGTTGGTTTTGGCTCATGCCCCCTGCACCCTGGACATGGTACTCTTCGAGATACTCCCTTAGCCTCCTGACCCCATACAGTGCGCCCACGGCTCTCCTCCTGCCTTCTTGACTTTTCCCATCTCTTTAGTTCTCTTTCGTTCTTCCCACCTTCTTAGCTCAGTACCCACATTCTCTTTCTCAGCCTTCTGCTATGGTGTACTGTGGTGGGAGAGCCTCCCACTACACCTAACTTTGGGTTCCAAGTTTATTAACTGTAGGAGTTTGGATAGGTTCTTTGAATCTCTTTTCTCACCTTTCAAGTGGACTATTAATACCCACCTCTTATAATCGTTTTTGGAATGAATGAGATTATGTGAACCAACAGTTCCCATTTATTACAGGCCACTGTGCTAGGCCCATTGACCACCAAGTTTCAGTTTTCCCGCCAGCAACACTTCATATAAAGCAGCTAATAGGATCCAGACCATGCCTTTTTCCTTCTGTCTCTTTCTTTCCTGGGAACAGAGCCATTGCTCCAACTCTTCCTTTCTGCAGTTTATTCCCCAGTGTATTTTTCCAATGCCCACATTTCTAAATGACAAGTGGATTTTTTTTTTTATTTTAACACCAAGCAATTAATCTTACCTCCTCCATCTGGCTATACCTCCTTCCCTCTCTTGCCCTGTCAACAGTGGTAGAATTCTGTCTCCCACTCATAAAATCTTAGAACAGTGGTTCTCAACCCTGGCTGCACACATGAGAGTCACTTTTGAAAATGATGACACCTGGGGCCTCCAGTGAAATCAGAGTCCCTGCTCCTCCTCCTTCCTGTGCCCATCACTGGCCTAGCTGACTTTTATGCCTGTCCTATCCATTCTCCTTCTCACGCTCTGTCTCGTTTTTCTGGACTTGGGACCTAGACACCTGAAACAGCCTGTCATGCAGCTGCCAGCCTACCTCCCTAAAACATCTGAGATTTTATAGGTTTAAGTTTGCAAGACTGGTCATTGCAAAGCATTTTCAGTCCTCTTGACTATTATGCCTTGCAGCTCGGGTAACAGCACTCAGGTGGGAAATGGGGGCCTTGAGCTCAGCCCCCCACCAGGCTCCTTCCTACTCTAGATAGATCAGGTCCTATTTCCTCTAGATAAGCCTTACCTGATTACTGCAGCCCTCACCCATCTTTTCTGCCTTTGAACTTCTATAGCCCTTTCCTTCTATGGCACTGAGTAGAAAGTTTTCGAATGTCTGGGTTATCTTTAACTATTCAGGCTATAATTGCCTGTTAACTATTCAGGCTATAATTTCCTGTTTCCCCGATCTTGATTTAATCTCCGTGAGGGCAGAGACTGGATCATATTTTGAATCCTCAATAGCAAGGTGACTTGCACACATTATTTGTTAGTTAAATGAGCACAGCTATGAAGTATTGTGTGAAACCTTAAAAGTTTTACATGAATGTCTTCATCAAGGAATCTTTCTGTGCAAGGAACGCTCAAACTAATCTACTTGAAAAGAGATTTAGGGTAGACATGCAAGGGAACCTCTCTGCACTGATTGCAGAAAGACCTCATAGGATCACAGTCGTCCATAGACTGTCCTCTTCTCAGTCTGACTGACGCTACTTGGGTCTGCTGCCCTCCTTAGCCTCTCTCCGGGCATCTCTTAGACAACTCCAGGAAACTACTTGTTTCCTGTGTAGGTGTATGCCTGGGTGTGTACCCGTATGTATGTGTGTATGCGTATGAGTGCATGTGTGCCTGCGTGTGCATGCGTTTTTCCCCTTCCCCTTCTCTCCCAGGCTTCATGCCCCCACAGCTCCAGGTCTCTGGTCATCCTTGTCTGTTTCTCCACTCTTCTCTCTAGATCAGCTGCTTCTATGAGACTCTGAGTTTCTGCCCTTGTGTCTGCGGTTTTCCAAGGGCTTTGGCTCAGCCCAAGCAGCCCTGATTTTACAATCTGGCCCCTTAACTCCCCATGGCTAATGATTCCTGAAAGAGAATCTTGGGCCCACCGGAGGTTCCAGCTCTTTTCCCCAAGCCCAAAGAGCTTTAGCCTGGAAAGGATAAGACTATGCATCTTGTGGGACGCCTGGGTGGCTCAGTCGCTTAAGCGTCTGCCTTCGGCTCAGGTCATGATCCCAGGGTCCTGGGATCGAGTCCCACATTGGGCTCCTTGCTCGGCGGGCAGCCTGCTTCTCCCTCTGACTGCCACTCACCCTGCTTGTACTGTCACTCTCTCTCTCTAACAAATAAGCAAATAAAATCTTTAAAAAAAAAAAACAAAAAAACTATGCATCTTGTAAGTCAAGCCAAAAGGTTAACATAGAATTCTGATATGCCTCTTCTAGCTAGAAAATTGCATTTACTAGCCTCAGCTTTTTATCCACTTTGTTCTCCCCATGAAGGGAGCTGGAGATATTTTCTCTCTCCTTGATGCTAAGCTCAGCTGTGTGACTTGCTTTGGCTTGTCAGTTAAAAGTGACAGTATGCTGGTTCCAAGCCTAGGCCTCAAGAGAATTTGTGTGTTGTTCTCTTAGGCTTCTGGCATTGCCCCCAGGAGGACATTTCTGCTTTAGTCTGTGCTAGGGAGAAGAGAGACGTGAAGAACAAAGCTGAGTCATCCCCCCTGAGCCCAGTGTCGATCAGTCTACCATCAGCTGACCGTCCACCTATCTACACATCTTGACCATAAATGATTGGGAGCCATTATATTGTGGATAACTTCTTACGAAGCAGTTTTGTGTCAATGGCTAAGTTGTACTCTCTTCTCTTGTGCTTTGCCTCAGCCAATAAACGTGCTCTAGTGTCTCATCTTTAAAACAAAAACAAAAAAACAAAACAAAACAAAAACCAACAAAAACAAAAAACTCCTTTATGTCTCTGTGCTTCTGCTATCCATTGCATGGTTTCACTTCTTCCCTTCCCAGCCAAGTCTGAGAGGAATAGTCTGTGCCCTTCTTCCTCTTTGCCTCTTCTTGCTCTTATCATCACCACCATCATCATCTTCAAAATTTTAAGGCTACTTAAAAATAGAGTGAATAGTACAGAGAAACCCCATGGACCCATCACTCCACTGTGACAACCATCAATTTGTTTTCATTCTAAATGCCTCCATCCCCAACTTTCCCCATGTTTTTTTTTGTTTTTGTTTTTGTTTTTTTTTTGCTGGACTATTTTAAAGTCCAGCAAAATACTCCTTTAAAGAGTATTTTTTTTAAAGATTTTATTTATTTATTAGAGAGAGAGCACAAGCAGGGGGAGCAGCAGAGGGAGAAGGAGAAGCAGGCTCCCCACTGAGCGGGGAGCCCAATGCAGGGCTCGATCCCTGGACCCCGGGATCATGACCTGAGCCGACGCTTAACTGACTGAGCCACCCAGGAGCCCCTCCTTTAAAGAGTATTTTAAAGCAGTCTCCTACATCATCTCATTTTGAGAATTAGCTCTAACTGCTGATTCTAATTCTATAATCATATCTTCATTCTATTATCAGACCCCGCAAAATGAACGGTAGATCCTTAAAATCCCCTAACACCCACAGACACTTAAACTCAGCACATTTAAAACTTCCCTCCTCTTTCCCTTTCCTCCTCCAGGGCTTCCTGGTCCCAGTGAGTGTGGCCACCATCCACCCAGCTGACTGAACCCATGGCTTCTTCCCTTCTTTCACCTCCTGCATTTGATTTCACCTCCCGTCTTCTGTTACACCCGAGGAAGGCCCTGATCCTTCCAGGTGCCATTGTGGGCTGTGATCCCATCAGAAAAGCAGTGTTCAAATTAGGCCACTCCCCAGCCATTTGGAGAGAATTCTGCTCAGAGTGATCCTCCCCAAAATTGCTCCAGATCCCCCCAGTCCTTCCCCACTTAGACCTTCTAACACTAACAAATATGGTACTGAAGGAAAAGAATGTAGAGAATAGTATTAGAAGGGCAGATCCTAAAGTCAGAGAGGCACAGTAAGGTACATTATTGTCAACAGAGTGGGAGGTCCAGGCTCAAGGGGGTGACCATGGGACCAGAGAGAAGGAGGCAAGTAGGAGACATTTGAATGCACAGGTGTTGGATTGGCTTTGTAGTCTGGCAGATCTAACTTTGAATCCTGGCTCTACCATTTACTGTTTGACCTTGAGATAGTTACTTAATCCCTCTGAACTTTGTGTTATCTGTACAATGGGAATAATAATATGTATGCCACAAGATTGTTGTGAGAATTACATGAGACAATTAATTGTGTGATGCTCAGCACAAGGCTCAGGACATAATAATAATCAAAAAATAGTAGCCTTTATTTTTTTCCCCATTTGCTGCTGCCTTATGCCTTTCATTCTCAAGCTATAGAGTTGTGGTTGGCAGGCTTCTGTGATAGCCCCCAGTAATCACTACTTCCTGGTATTCGTGTCCTTGTGTAATTACCTCTCTCCTTGGGTGTGGACTGGACCTTGTGAGTTGCTTCTAACTCATAGAATAAGACAAAGGTGATGGGCTATGATAAGGTTACAAAATATTGGGATTTCCCCATCTTCCTAGCAGACTCCCTTCCTCTTCTTGGCTTGTACACTTTGATGAAACAAGCTACCATATTGGAGAAGCCCACAGCAAACAGTTGAGGGTGGCCTCTGGCCAACAGCCAACTAGAAGCTGAGGCCCTCACTCCAGCAGGACTGAATAAGAACTGAATCCTGCCAACCACCATATGGGCTTAGAAGTGGATCCTTCTCCAGATGAACCTTCAGATGAGATCCTAACCCTGACTGACTCCTTTATCACAGCCAGGTAGAGACCCTGAAGCAGCCAACCTAGTAAAGCTATGCCTAGATTCCTGACCCACAGAAATTGTAAGATAACAAACGTGTTGGTTTAATCCATTAAGTCTGGGGGTAATTTGTTATGCAGTATAAGCAATACATAGAGTCAGTATCTTTCATTACACAAAGTTAACTCTAGACCTGGTGATCCTGAACTCACAGTAAGGGGAGAGCATCTGAACAAGGAGAGTTCTGACAAGAGAGGGGACCCTGACACAGCATCCAGCCATTATGCAAGTCTCTTCCTAACCAAGTCAGATGCACAGTGTGACAAGAATCAGTGCAGTTATGCTGATAACTGGACAAAATAGCTCCAATGTGTACAGCTCTGGAAGACCTTCAACATGTGGTTCCTTTCATCCCGATTTTACTCTTATCTCCAATGTTTACTTCTCTTGGGTTGGTCCAGCACAAGCAAGGTGGTTAGCTAGAGCCTTTGCCCTTCAGAATCAGGCAAGGAACCAGGACATCATCCCCAAAACACACCTTTAACTTAAAGAAGCAGAACCGGGGCGCCTGGGTGGCTCAGTTGGTTAAACGACTGCCTTCGGCTCGGGTCATGATCCTGGAGTCCCGGGATCGAGTCCCACATCGGGCTCCCTGCTCAGCGGGGAGTCTGCTTCTCCCTCTGACCCTCTTCCCTCTCGTGCTCTCTATCTCTTATTCTCTCTGTCAAATAAATAAATAAAATCTTTAAAAAAAAAAAAGAAGCAGAACCACATGCTCTTTCTTCTTTTATAGGCATGTGATAGAAAGAGCTTGGGATTGGGACCCAATCACCACTGCTTGAGGATGACTTTGGGCAAATCTTCCCAACCTGCTTCGCCTCATCTGTAAAACAGAGGAGACCCTGCCCTACCTCCCTCACAGAGTTGTTGTGGGCATCATGTAGGAAATTGGTAAGCTCGTTAAACTCTCTGTACCTCAGTTTCTTTATCAGTCAGTTTAGGACATTAGTACCTACCTCACAGGTTGTGAGGACTAAATAAGAAGATACATGTAAAGCATGTAGCAATGTGCATGGCTCAGAGGAACTGCTTGGTTAATGTTAGCTCTTGTCGCCATCATTACTGTGATGTGCATGAACATCATGAAGTGCTATACATTTGTAAACTGTTACTGATGCTGGGTTCTCAAATATTGGCTCAAACCAAAAAAAAAAAAAAAATGAATGAATGAATGGCAGAGCAAAATTACATTGGCCAAGGTCAGCCCAAAGTGAGCTGGAAGACAATGGTTAGGCAAAGTTCCCTCCACTGTGCCTTCAGATTGAGCAAGAGAGATTCCACCCCTCGGCCACATTCTCACTATACTGCCCATCTCTCAAGGAGCCTTGAGGAGTCACTGATTGTCTAATTGTCCAGTTAAAGGATGTCCCCCAGGCTGTCACCTGTATCTTTGTTCTTGCTCCCAGCTGTGCTGTGTCAGCAGATTTCTTGCCCTCTCTCAGCACCTGTTCTTTGAATGTCCCCCATGACTTCCCCTGGAATCATCCAGTGCACTGTGCTTAGACCAGTACCATTCTCCTTCTTGGTTGTCTACTCACCATGCAGTTCCATCCTGGCTTCTCAAATTAGCCCTTCTCTAGCTTCGGTCTGACCATCACATTTACCTGCAGCTGTAACTGCCCCACCAGGGCACCGCCACAGGCCTGGACTTCGTCATTCCCTCCCACTTCAAATTCATTTTAGTCTGGAGTGGCCAGATTCCATCTAGCGAGCAAGGCCTAATTACCCTCTGATTACCCACAGGGGCAGGTGCTTGAATGCGCAGTTTCTATCCACAGCCCGTACGAGATTTTTGTGTTTGATAATTTCCTCCGCTAGCTTTTTTCACTGAGCCACCAGACACCGCCACTGGCAGAGGTGAGCAGGCACCTTTAGGGAGTCCTTGCCCCATTTCTGAATGGATTTTTGGTTTCCATGAGGGGCAGAATCCACCCCTTTCCCTTCACCCCCACCGCCAGCATTGCGGTCCAGCCCATCATATCACCTGCTCTCCAGGTGCATCCTGCATCCAGGCTCACTCTCTCCAATCCTTTCTCCACATGACCACCAAGGGGTCCTTCCCAAATGCTAGGGATCACAACAGTGCCCCATAGCCTTTAGGACAAAGTCCCAACTCTTTAGTAATACCCTTGCAAGGCCTCAGAGAAGCTGGTATTATCTCCAGCCTCATTCCTCGCCAGTTCCGCTCTGTCCCCAAATGTCCGCTTCCTTCATTCCTCACACTTGCCCAGCTCTCACTTCCCTTTAGACCTCCCCGGATACTCTTCCCTTGGTTTGTATCATTCTTTCTTGCTCCCTCCTGTCCTTCAAAACTAGCAAATGTCAACTCATCCATCAGGTGGCAGCTTAGGGTCAATTCCTCCCAAGAGTTTGCCAGACCTGCTCCAGTTGGCCAAGTGGCCTTGCTTCGGACCCCACAGTACTTGGCATGTCCCCACTCTTGGCACTGGATGCGCCTCACTGAAATTCTTCAGTTTATCTTCCCTGGTAGCATGCCACCTCTGTAGGGCAGGCTCTATGGATCTTGTTCACCACTGTAACCCCAGCATCTAGCACAAGGCCTGGCACATAGTAGGTGCCAATAAATATTTCTTGGTTAGATCAGCACATTTCCTACTACCGCCAAGAAGTAGTGGAAATAACAGTGGATGTTTTTATGACATTCCACTTTGTCAAACATTTATTGGTCCTGAAAACATTTTATATGAAACATGAATTTTTGCCTTGAACAAAGGATATAACTGTCGCCTTCTAGCATGCTGATGATGTTTTTCCTTTCTACCTTTCTTTCTCTCACATGCTTCATGGGGTCCCTGTATCCTATGAATTGACTTTGAAATACCATTCCCCCCTTTCCTTCTGAATCACTGAGGTCAATTTTTGACCCATAGAAATAGTCAAAAACTCTACAAAACTCTAAATATACTATCTCTTTCATCCTTCCCCTATGTTGGTGAGGCAGACATTGTTATTCGAACTCACCAGTGCAGAAGCTCCATGTCCCCAGGGTTCTGCATCAGCAGGCAGTGTGATGGCCGCACGCCTGCCCATTCATCCCTGTGGTCCCCACACTATATGACCTTTTCTTGTCCCCACACCCGTGGGTTCCATACAGTCCTGTCAAACAGCCCTTTTACTAATAGTGGAGATGTTTATTTATCACCTACATTTTAGAGTGACACCTGCACCCTTCTTGAGGCTGGAGAATCATTTGTACTTCTTACCTCGGCACAGAGCAGGTGGCAACTTTTAAAATATTCTTTGTGACATTCATTTACTCAAAAAAGATTGATTAAATCTCCCTGGAAAGTGAGGTTCCAGGGGCTAGAGCAGCCCCATTACAGAGATGGGGAACAGCCGAGATAGTTGGGCACAACTGTGGGTACGGTGCTCTGTCTGAGGCCAGCGCTCCAGGCTCTCTCTTGTGTTTCTGAACTCAAGATTTTGTGTTTTTATTTCCTCCACGGTGGGGTCATGACTGGCACTTTCCTTAGATTCACTGGGGTATGTGAACAATGACGTCCAGCCTATCCGACCTTCCACAAACACCACTGCCTCTTCACCCTGGCCATATGAGTCACATGCAGATCTGATGGCCTCTTTTCTCTTTACATCACTAAGTCCTTCTTCCTGGTGAGACCTTGGCAAAGGGAAATTCTATAATCCAGTTGCTAAAAATGCCAAGGGGGGCCTGTTATACAGCCCTTTCTGAATAGCTGCTGCATGAGTGGGTTAATTAAAGAAAGAAGAGAAATGGAGGACAGATGGGTAAATGAAGTTGGCCAACTGCAGATGCTTTACCTGGACATGCCCTCAATCATAAAGCCCCAAATTCTGCAGACACAAGACATCACTAGAACAATGATATGACAAGGTATCTTCTCCAAAGCAGCCCTCCTACAGAGGATGAGGAAGCCTCATGGCCTCGTGGCCTCCAGCCTCTGAGGAGTAGGGTTTTAAAGTGGAGGCAGGCTCTTTCTCTCTTGGACCTTTCAAACTACTGGGCTTGTCTTATTCCAAAGTTCATGTTCAAGGGATTCCCAGCTGCTATGTTGATCTGACCAGCAGTACAAGACACAAGCCAATGATAAAAGCATGGGGTTGCTCTCACTCCATCCCTTCTCCTGGGTCTCTGGGCCAGCTTTGGAGATGGGAGCCATCTCTCTTCAGGTGGAAGGTTGTGCACATCGGGGTGGGAAGGGGAGGGTCTCTGTACTCCTTGGAACATTTGGGAATGTTCCCAAGGAGTGTTTGAGAATGTGCAGGATGCATCCTGGAAAACCAATATTCCAGTGTCTGTGATGGTATAAACTTGGCCCGGAATCTCAAAGGGACCTCTATTAATGTTCACTTACCTAGGGAGAAGAGAAAATAGCTGGTCTTAATGTTAATCTTCCCAAACCAGGTATAAGAGCAGGTATATGAGCAGGTATAAGAGCAGCTGCTGCCCCTCTTATCTAGGCCCCTGCCCCTGTATAAAAGGAGAAATGCCTTCATCTGTTTGCAGCTAGAGCCGATGAAACAGTTCTGTTTGACTTTTCTTTTCTTTTTCTGTTTGACTTTTCTGTTTTCCCAGCCTTTTGTCATTCCTTCCCCAATGGAGGTATTTCCTCTACCAAATGTACAAAAAAAAAATATTGAACTGCACACCAAAAGCTCTCCCTTTGTCACTCTCCTGCCTACCGCTACAACTGGGAGGTCATCTCCAGGGTCCTCTCCCCAGAAAATACACATGTAAGCAAAAAAAAAAAACTGCCCAACAATCTCATGGATTTGGACCCCATGTTAAGAATTCCTGCTCCAGAGCTGCCTGGGTGGCTCAGTCAGCTAAGCATCGGACTCTTGGTTTCGGCTCATGCATGGTCTCAGCGTTGTGAGATCAAGCCCCAGTGATGGTCTCTGTGCTGGGCGTAAAGCCTGCTCAAGATTCTCTCCCTCCCACTCTCTCTGCTCCACCTTCCCCCTGTGTGCACACACTCTCTCTCTAAGAAAAAAAAAAAAGAAAGAATTCCTGCTCCAGAAGGTGAGTAGAAAAAGATTTTTCATAAGTAACGCTTAAGGCAGCTAAAACGAAACGGAGCCAGCAACTTGGTTTGGAATTTTAGATCTTTTGGTTGATTTGCTGTGGTTATTGTCATCATTTTAAATCCTAGAGTTAGTGATGATTTTGAATGGGTTGTCTCCAGCTCAGTGGTGTCCTCCAACATCCCAAATGGTGGACAGCCCAGGAGGGGAAGCACTGTCAATTTAGAAGGGAGTGTGTTCTCCTGTGTAATCATTTATGACAATAAATCTTGTCCATAAACCAGTGGCTTGCTTATTCACCTCCCACAGCGATTTACCATTTATTATGGTGCGGTTACCACAGAGCGACATGTGTTTATGGTACCTGTGATAAAGGGAGGGAGCCTGCATGTAATGGCTTCAGGTTGGTTCCTTCAGATATTTATTGGGAGTCTCTGTGTGAGATGTTGTGCCAGCCCCACATGATGCTGGGGTGTGTCCCACAGAGCCTTCCCGCTGACCACCAGGATGCCTGGGCTAGTGCCATTTTGGTGGTAAAAAATATAAAAACACGAGTGTGAAATGCCCGCTTGTTTACAGCAGGATTGCTGAAAAAAAAAAAGATTTTCTGTGAATTTTAATCATGTCATCACATACAAACTTTTTATTAAGCTTCCATTTAGCAATCAATGAAAGTATGTAAATCTGGAAGAAATGTAGGGCAGTGTCCTCTGGAGAAAACTGAAGGACTGTTTTTTTTCTTTCAAAGTTATTTTGAGCAATTAAGAATCTTTGGTGATCTTTTGTTGCTGGTTGTATTTGCCAAGAAATGCTGTTTGAATATTATAATTGCACTAAAATTTACTTAAACACTATTGTTTCTATCTAAATTGCTTTGGGGGAAAGATACAAATGTAGGGACCCGAAGGGGCACCTGCACCCCAGTGTTCATAGCAGCAATGTCCACAATAGCCAAACTGTGGAAAGAGCCCAGATGTCCATCAACAGATGAATAGATAAAGAAGATGTGGTGTGTATATATATATATATAATGGAATATTACTCAGCCATCAAAAAGAATGAAATCTTGCCATTTGCAACGACATGGATGGAACTAGAGGGTGTTATGCTAAGCGAAATAAGTCAACCAGAGAAAGACAGTTATCATATATGATCTCCCTGATAGGTGGAATTTAAAAACAAGACAGAGGATCATAGGGGAAGAGAAGAAAAAATGAAACAAGATGAAACCCGAGAGGGAGAAAAACCATAAGAGATCCTTGATCATAGGAAACAAACTGAGGGTTGCTGGAGGGGAGGGGGCTAGGGGCATGGGGTACCGTGGTGATGGGCATTGGAGAGGGTATGTGATGTAATAAGCATTGGGCATTATATAAGACTGATGAATCACAGACCTATACCCTTAAACAAATAATACATTATATGTTATTTAATTGAATTTGAATAAAAAAATAAAATAAATTGCTTTGTGGGGGATGACAGTAAATAATGTTATGTTTCTTGAGCAGCATAGCATTGAGACTGACAAGGCAGGTGTGGGGTCTATGTGGAAGGATTTCAGGGGTTCAAGGAAGAACTCCATCCCATGCTTAAACGTACACACTGAGGTACTTAGGTACCTCAGGTACACACTGAGGTACTTAGGTACCTTAGGAAAAAAAAATCCCCTGGAAGGCTATCTGAGCACCCTCCAGCCACAGACCTCTAAGAGTCCCTGTAGTTGAACAAATTGGGTTTATTGCCCAACCCAGTGAGGTCTGGAAGAGTCTGGCTGGAGATACAAACTGGAGCGTTTTGAACTCTATTTTTAGGACCTTTAGCTATCTAAAGGCCACCACCCAGGTCCTTTTACATTTCTGAGGCCTGACACCAGCCTTCTGGGGGCCGGCACCCAGGACCCTCTCCAGAGGCGGCATGCCTGTGGGCCTGTGGGAGCGCCTGGCCCCCAGCCAGAGGTGTGGGAGAGGCCGGCCCCAGCAACCTTGCCTGCAGCAGGGTCAGTCTGAGTCCGGCCCTCCCCTCCTATCTCCCCTGGGAGTGCTTCCTTGCTAAATCCTGCCCACAAATCCTTGTCTCAGGGTCTGCTTCTGGGGAACCGAGAGTCAAATCATTTGACAAGGCTTATTACGAAAAACAACATACCTCTGCCTTTCCCACCTTCACCCGAGGCTCCCTCCAATTTCTTCTTCTTCAGAAGCAACTATTCTATGTTCATCTTAGCTTTTTTTTTGTTTTTGTTTTTGGTATGTTCACTTCCATCCCCAAATCACATTTTTACAGTGTTGTATCCTTTTCTATTGATTTTCCCAAACAATATGGAGATGAATACATAACATGCACATGTGTGCACATACTTCTTCCACACTCCTAAACGATCACAAAATACTAGGTTATTCTTATGTAGAACTTATTACATACCAGGTATTGTTCTACCCATTTCACATGTATAATTCATTTAATACTCCCCCAAACCCTAGGTTCTGCTATGATCCTCATTTTACCCATAAGGAAACTGAGTCAGAGTGGTTAAGCAAGTGGCCCAATCACACGGCTAATAAGCGGGGGTTACAGATTAGGTGGGCAGTCTGGCTCTCAGCCACCACATCTTACTGCTGGGCTTGAGTGGGAACTTTAGTTAGACCAGTCTTTGGGATTTATACTAACATGATTGTATCAATGCGATGAATGGCAGACCCAGGTGGTAAACTGTGATTTCTCTTTCCTTCTTGCAAAGCTTTTAATTTTATCCAGAATTTAAAGACTATCTGTTTTTTCTGATGTACCTCGTCTTTTGTGTCTTATGTACTTACATCTAATTCAACTTAAACTTCCCCCCAGTTATCACAATGTCCTCTCAATGTGCTCAAGCACCTCGGGTATTCGGTCAGGTTTACCTCCTTGGAGAAATTTCTCCCAGACTACTTGCAACCTGCTCTCGTCTACACTGGCTGCTCCCAGGATCTGCTATAGGGCCATCGTCCTGGGTCCCTTCTCTTCGTCATCCATGGGGCTCCCTTCACCCCTCTTTGTCCCCCGGAGCCAAGTTGTCTTCCTTCTTGGTTTGCTTGTCATCCTGTTGGATCACTCTGTAGCTTCCTGGGAAAGAGTACTCAAGAAGTATTTACTTATTTATTTATTTATTTATTTGAGAGAGCGAGAAAGTACATGAGAGGGGGTAGGGTCAGCGGGAGAAGCAGGCTCCTTGCTGAGCGGGGAGCCTGATGTGGGACTCGATCCCAGGAGTCCGGATCATGACCTGAGGTGAAGGCCCGCACTCTGGGAAGTATTGTCTGGAGCACCTGGGTGGCTCAGTCGTTAAGCGTCTGCCTTCAGCTCAGGTCATGATCCCAGGGTCTGGGGATCGAGCCCCACATCGGGTTCCCCGCTCCGCCGGAAGCCTGCTTCTCCCTCTCTCACTCCCCCGGCTTGTGTTCCCTCTCCCACTGTGTCTCTCTGTTAAATAAATGAATAAAATCTTTAAAAAAAGATCTTTTGTCTACCCTCCCACTATATTGTTTGGCTGAGTATAGAATTCCAAGTTTGAAATGTTTTTTCCTCAGGATTTTGAAGACATGGCTTCATTTACTTCTCACCTCTAGCATTGTGCTAGAAAGACTGAAGACATTTTGATTCCTGATCCTTTATATATTATATGTCATCTAGATCTATATAGAGATCTCCTCTATGAATTGATTTTGTTTTTTCCTCGAGGACTCAAGAAGCTTTCAGCATCCTCTCCGTCTCCTTGCTGTCCTGAGATTTCCCAGGGATATGCAGTGCTACATCTTGGTGTGGTCTACTTGACCACTGGACCAGGCAGAGTGGGCTCACATGTTCTGGAAACCTGTGTCCTGTAGTCGGAAGATTCTCCTTAACTGCTTTTTTTAAGGTTTTTTTTTTTTTTTTTACTTTATTTATTTGACAGAGAGACAGAGAGAGAGCACAAGCGGAGGAGTGGGAGAGGGAGAAGCAGGCTCTCCTCTGAGCAGGGAGCCCGGTGCGGGACTAGATCCCAGGACCCCGAGATCATGACCTGAGCTGAAGGCAGACGCTTAACCAGCTGAGGCACCCAGGCGTCCCTCTCCCTAACTGCTTCTTAAATGATGCCCTCCAGTGCCCTCATTGCTCACCTTTTCATTCCTATTTTTCATTTCTTCTGCTTTTTGCACGATTTTCTGGAAGATTTCCCTACCTTTATTTTCTAAACTATCTATTGAGTTTTCTTAATATTCTACACTATCTGTATGTTTTTATATCTTCTGCTATCAGGTTTTAAAATTTTTTAAATTTGTTCTCTGGGTTTGTTAAAAAAACACACACACACACACACAAAGAAACCCAGCATCCTGTTCCTGTTTCATGCATCTGGTATCTTCTCTTCTCTATTTGAGGATATTAATGATGGTGGTTTTGAAATCTTCACCTCCCTGCCTAGATTCCAGTGTCTCTACTCTGCTTTCTTCCCTTTCTGTTGAGCCTTGTCTTATGTTACAGAGTTTCTTCGGCTGCGTGGTGACCCTTGGCTGCCCGCTCAAATTTCATTCAAGACCAGTTGCATCCCTGTGCCTATGGGTGCTGACTGAGAACTGCACCATGTCACTGGGAACCCCAGTGTTGTGAGGGCTTTTCTCTCAGGCTGGTTACACGTGCCAGATTTCTGCTGATGGTATGCTTCTGGCTGCTAGAATCCCAGAAGCTTTGCGGAGGACGAGACTAGGAACCTCCCCGTTTGTTAGATACATTTTCTCTCCGTCTCCCCTACCCTCCACTGTGCTAGATCCCCAACAATCCAGAGACCTCCTGTTTTACCCTCTTCACTGGGAATAACTCTCAGCTTCTGATGGGGAGAGGCAAGGGGAAACTGTGCACAGCAAGGATTGTGTGTGTGTGTGTGTGTGTGTGTGTGTGTGTGTGTGTTGTAATACCTAAAATTTCATGTGCTGCTTTGACATCTCCGAGCCTCACAGGGCCCCAAAGACCTAACTGTAAGTTCGCCTACTCTGACCAGATATGTTCTCCAGCAAGAAGGACAGCGCACCTGACTAGATCCCTCCTTGCCAGCCCATGAATTAAACAAACCAATCATATCCTGCCATGGGAACCAGGGGGCACCGCTGTGCGGCCCTTCATGACATGCTATGTCTTCCTCCCCCATGCAGTGACTGTAGGTGACAAACCAACTGCCATCACCCCACATGTCCAGTGTCAAGTGTCATGTGTTCAGCTATCACATACTGGCCGGATTCTTCCCTCACCAATGGAGTGTACCCAATGGGGTACAGTGCGTGCGGGCATGTGCACGCATGCCTGTACACGCACGAGCACACCCTCAGTGTACCTGCGGTCTGACCAATTCTTAAACAGCCTGTCAGTCGGTTCTTCTATTTCTTCCAGACATAATGCCGAAGTCAGGCTGGCTGGAGTTGATTCTAGCTCCCTCTCCACTTCCTAGCTGTGTGGACTTGAGCAAGTTATTTGACTTTTCTGTGCCTCAGTCTTCTCATCCGAAAAATGGGGACATTAACAGTACAAGGTTATTGTGATAAGTACATAAGGACATGAGCACCTATATGCAGAGGGCTCACTTTGGGCTTCTTAATTAAGATGGTGGATGAAGTATGAGCATTGATGGCTTGCTTCTGAAACCCTAATAAAAAGACTAAATGGACATTTTCCCAAAAAGTTTATTATCCCAGAAGGACAAAAGAAGAAGAGACAAGATTGTAGCAAGAAAATTTTGGATACTGCAAAGCAGAAATGTGGCTGGTAACTGATTCAGCAGAGTCAAGAAGCCTAATGAGTTCATGCATGGTAAACACTCAGAACAATCAAATGCAGTAAAACCATTTTGGAGGCTCATAGGCTGAGAGAAAAAGAAGATGCTTTGGAGATAATGAAATAAATGCCCAGACTTCCTTTAAAAAGGACTAGCAGGAGTTGGTACCATCTAGGAATAGGAGATGAAGGAATGGGGATGCGGCTAACATTCCTGACAAAGCAAGAATAGAATCACATTAAGTTTGGGGGGTTGGGAAAATGATCATCTTAACACAAAGAGCCAAAGGGATAAGTCGCATATTAAAAATTGTATACAGTTTCACCAGCATTGCATGTGGGGGAGAATGTCAGGCAATGCACCCTCATTTGGAGGCTGATGACACATGGATCCAGCATTTGGAAGAAAGCCCAGGGCATCAGAGACTTGAAAGAGTGGGAGGGACGAGGAGGCTTCACTGGCCCAGGAAGGGGGCTGAAGTCACTGGTTCAAGATGCCTGTCCAGGTTTGATGATAGCCCACCCAAGGGCTTGTGATGCTTCACAAAGAGGAATTGGCTCTGGAGCCCATGTTGCTTCTGAGAAGAAACGGTACAGAGCCATCTTGTGGTGGCAAAAGGACACACAGGCTTTGGGCGGAAAAACTTTATTGGATTTTATATGACATCAGCTGATGTAAATACATCTGCATACTATTGTACCCTTGATTTCTCCCATACGGTCGGGCAGCATTTTAAAGTGGTCAGCAAATGTTTACAGCAATCTATACTTGTCCCACTAACACATTTACCACAGGTAATTATCTTAACTACCTGATAAAAATGTAATTGGCATGTTGTAATGCTAGCTTTGTCTGAAAAGGCTTTGACTGACAGTCACTTATGTTGGATCCTTGGTTATCTTTATAGGCACATAATCCAATCCAAATTTGATCATTAGTTTGTGATTTGATTAAAGTAAACAGCCAAATTGGGTAATCATGATCCTGAAAGATTTGTTATTTGCTTCAATGATGTGGTTTTGATTTTTGTCTTGTTGGAAAATAAGAAATTGGCCCGATTGCTGCCAAATGCTGTGCAGCCACCTCTCTGTGCCAAGGATAAACCTAACTCATCAGAGATGGTGCAAGGCATGGAATATCAGTTTGTCTGCTTCATGGATTCCTGTTGCCTCTCCTGGGAGCCTCAGTCATTTCGCAGGGGGCCTTTTATCACACCGCAAACAGCGGCGACACACGCTGCCCTCTGAGACCATGCAGAGTGTGACACGGGGCGTTGCGGACAGGCTTTCGGAGTGCTGCGGAACAGCTGCTGTCTGAGCCCAGCCACTGGCTGTTCCCAGTCTCCCCTGCGCCTCCAGTCCTCTGAACAGCCTGTGCAGTGATGAAGAGTTTCGCCCAGGCATCAGCAGTGACTGCTGATGTGCGTGTGCTTTTCTGCATTTGAACCTCAGGCCCCATGTAAGCAAACGGCCTCCTGCCTAAGCTCAAGACACGCTCCCGTCTTGGATACTCACTGTGAGAGACATTTTTAAATTTTGTTTATTTATTTTTAAAGATTTTATTTGTTTATTTCAGAGAGAGAGCAGGGGGAGGGGCGGAGAGAGAGGGAGAGAGCGAATCCCAAGCCGACTCCGTGCTGAGTGCAGAGCCCCACATGGGGCTCGATCTCACGGCCCTGAGATCATGGCCTGAGCGTCCAAGAGTTGGACGCTTCATGGATAGCCACCCAGGCGTCTTGAGAGACATTTTTTTTTTTTAAATGTGATGACTGATAAGTTTGTCTCACGTTGTCTATGTGCTTCCGCAGATGGGCAACTTCTCAGCAGCCTGCCCAGCGTTGGGAAGAGGAGAACTTCTGGGCTGTGTTTAGGAAAGCCAAGTCTCAGGACCACAAACAATGGAACTGTAAGAGCCCCAGCATGGTATAGATGTTTCCAGGCACTAAGGAACAGCCCCAAACCAGATAGGGTATGATCTGCTAGAAATGACTTTGACCATGCTCTTGAAGTCAACTAAGACAGAATTGAGTTCAATTTTTAAAAACTAGCAGTTTTCTCCATGTCCTTAGGGCAACCCAGAATGTATTTTCTGCTCGTTCATGCTCACCCAGCCCCTACCCTGCACCAACCTGATCTTTGCCCAGCAGACACAGAGGCGCCGGCCTGACCTCAGCCCTTGGCCCAGGAGGGCCTCCGAGCCCGATGATTTCCTGCCGAGGCGTGCCCGCCTTGCCCATGTGTTAGCTCCTGGCTCTGTTGGTCTTAACGCTGTTGCCTCATTATTTCACGACTGCTGCGTAACACCCACGTCTGCCCGGGGAGATGGCAAGTGCCTCAAAGGCAATGGTCAACAAGTGTAGGACAGGTGATGGGATCCATCTGGTCATTTGACAAACACGCACTGAGTACCTGCTCTGCTCCAAGCCCTGGGAAGGCAGCAATGAACAAACGGGCCAAGGTCCTGCTCTCACAGAGCTTCGACTCCAGTGGGAAGACAACGAACAAAGAAATACATCACATTTCTAGATGTCGAATCCAAAGCACAGTCCAAGGTCACCCAAGAGTCTGGGGGCAAGAGATGGGAATAAAATCAGAGCCTTCAAGGATGAAAGTGAGTCAGACTCCCCAGCTTTCAACGTCACTGGGCGCCTCTGTACGTGATGCACACCGTCGGTGAGTTTGCAGGTGAGGGGCAGGCCCTGGGAAGTCTGTGCCTTGCTAACATTTTGGGTACTCTGGTCTTGAGGCCAGTGGTTCTCACAAAACCTGCAGCATCTGTCCTGCCAGGGGGACTTGATTGAGAGTGGTCTTGGGCACCACAGGGCTGTTTCCAGCTGCCTGATAACACCTTGCAGCGCTCACCCCACACAACAGCCCAGCAGCAGGAGGAAATCAAGGTCATTCAAGCCGCAGAGTTCCAATTACCCTTGGCAAATACAGTTCACTTTATAGAGCAAACAGGATCGCCCAGTGAACTTAAGGGGCAAAAGAGAAGGAACTTTACTCACCATTAATGTTTTACTACCGTTCTCAAAAAGTATCACCTTTAACCCCCAAATCAAGCCTGGACCGAGGAGGAGGAGGTCGGGCTGCCAGGTCAGTTCCGGGTGCCGTCTGTCACTGGGCCAACGCTGTTTCCATCAGGAGAACAAATAAACAGAAAGATAAGCTCTTTAAAGCAAACCACGAAGCAGACCCAGGATTTCCCCAGCAGCGATAACCGGCTGCTCCGCCCTCATTTGGATGATAGGGGCCTGTCTGCCTAAGTGCCTGGCACCGACCTAGGCCTTTGGAGTGACCAGAGCGAGCGAAGCCCTTCCATCCACCTACAGAGGAGGGAAGCCCCGGACCGACCGCAGACGATCTGTGGCTGACTCGGCCCCAGCCCCAACTGACTCTGATGACCCGAAGGAGCTGATGCTTGCACGAAGATGCCTCCCTCACTGCCAGTAACTACCAGCAAGGATCTTATTTAGCACAAAGACTCCAAAGTCTGAGTCATGTTTGGGGGACAGAGCATCTGTGTGTGAAACGTCCGGGATGCCACAGAGCTCCCTAGGATGTGGGATGCCTGGGCTTCCCTTGATGCACAGCCCACGTGCTGAGCCAGGAACAGAGAACTTTCTCACATGTAAATGACAGGCACTTCCAGATACTTATTTTATTTTATAGATTTTATTTATTTATTTGTCAGAGAGAGCACAAGCAGAGGGAGAAGCGGGCTCCCCACCAAGCAGGGAGCCCGATGCAGGGCTCGATCCCAGGACCCTGGGATCATGACCCGAGCTGAAGGCAGACGCCCAACCGACGGAGCCACCCAGGTGCCCCCAGACACTTACATTTTTATAGATGACTAATGCCTAATGATTTGTGACCTAAGCAGTGAGTCATTAGGAGTCAGTACAGTTTATTATTCTCGAACCAAAATTAGCCCAGGAGTGGAATAACCTGACGGTTCCACTTTGGTTCCTTCCCAGAGCTCTGGCTGCCCGAGCCAGGGCTAAGCTCTGTGGCCTAGGCCACATGGTTGGGATTCCTGCAGTTTGGGGGAGGAGAACTTTGTTATCAGTGCCGGCTTGAGTTGGTCATGCTTTACAATTGCTGGATTCCCTGGCTTTTAAATTAGAACTCGCCGTTGCTTTTGCTTCTTTATTGTCAATTTCGTTTGCTGTGGGTTGTTTGATTAGCCCTGCTCTGTGCAGTGGTGTGTATAAGCATCTGCCTCTACTTCCCCAGTAATTACACGTAAACACGTAAATGCACTTGTGTTCAAATGTAATCCATCTGTGCCCCTATTGCTAAATCCAAAATGCGCATAATTCTGCTGAATGGACTGGAGGAGGTCTGTTTTTATGCCCTATGGAAACTGTTTGAAGTAGGTAGGCCATGGTTTTTAGCTTGTGAAAGTGGGCTGCCATCAAAAAAGTTTCTCGAGTGCTCGCTTCGGCAGCACATATACAAAAAAGTTTCTCGAGCCACTCACTGTCCTAGAAATCTGGAGTTACACTGCACCAAGGTATGCATTGGTGTGCTAGTAGATATTTAGCAACCAGCTCTTAGGGGTAGTATGTGTGTGTGTGTCCGTGTGTGTGTGTGTGTGTGTGTGTGTGTGTGAGATATGTTTCATATATATATATATACACATATATATATAGCTTTATTAGAAATGTTACCGATGTAGAAGATGTGTGACACACAACGTACACATAAGAAAATATACAGCATTCTTGGGGCGCCTGGGTAGCTCAGTCATTTGGCATCTGCTTTCAGCCCAGGTCATGATCCGGGATCCTGGGATCGAGTCCCATGTCAGGCTCTCTGCTCAGCAGAGAGCTTCTCCCTCTCGCTCTCTCCCTGCTCTTTCTCACTCTCTCTTAAGTAAATAAATAAAATCCTTAAAAAAACAAAAACAAAAACAAAACAAACAAAAAAACCCTACAGGACAGAGATAATAGTAAAATGTAGTAAAAACAAATTAGGACGTGATCATCTTTGAGGATTCTTATCTTTGTCTTTACATAATTTAATTACCAGTAATGGGTATGTTTAATGACAGGTATGGGAGATTCTTGCAAGCTGGTAGCAGCAGTTCCTGGCCCACCATTGAGTGTCAGGCACCAAGAAAGACTAGTTATTTTTTCAGACATGGTGATTGTATTTCCCATTGTCACTTCCTTCAGTTTATAATTTGGCCGGCAGCTAGGCCTGGGCTCGTCCCCTTCAGCACCAGCCCGCCACCTGGAGGCCCTGTGCCCCCTCTGGGGCTGGCCCTGGCTGCCAGTGTGCGGGGAGCTGCGCTGGGCAGGTCGGCACTTGTGGCCGGAAGCCCAGCCCCCCGCCATAAAGAGGAAGTGCTAGGAGCAGTTTGAGAATTAGGAAGAGAGTGCCAGCCAGGGCCTAAAAGCCTAGTGCAGCCATAAAAATCTGCCTCGGGTTATGTCTTGAGAAACAAGGTGTTGGCTGTTAAGGTGTTTAATTTTCTCTCCCTTAGAAACTTAACCAAACTCTTCAATTACACAGGCAGATCATAAAACTCAAATTCCAGTGTCAGAGGACATGTCCGAGGATATGTATGGATGACATACACTGTGTAATGCTTTATCAGATGACTAAAAATGCTCTTTTTTTTTTTTTTTACCCTGTGTGAACAACTGCATTCGTGCGATTGTTGGTCAAGTGTGGGATTTTTTTTGAGTTTTATTTTTCACAATATCTAATTGTCAATGA
The DNA here is from genome assembly GCF_037043125.1 of Eumetopias jubatus. NCBI lineage: Eukaryota > Metazoa > Chordata > Mammalia > Carnivora > Otariidae > Eumetopias > Eumetopias jubatus. The sequence goes on along the minus strand of NW_028274809.1, from coordinate 120,757,838 downwards.
TGACAGGTCTCCTTGTCTTTCGAAAAGGGTCCATTCGTTTAAAAAGATAACAAGACAGAAGCATTTCTCAGTCTTCCAGTCCCGCATTTTTACTGAAACGAACCAGGCTCCTGCAGATCCCAGGGGAGGCTGCGTCCTTGCCCTCCTCCCATCCGGGACCGTCGGAGACCGGCTCCCAGCCTCCCTTGCTACCGTCATTCCAGTAAGGAAGTATCCTAGACTTTGAAACTATTCTCTTCTCAGAAGAACGCTCATCTGTGAACTTCTCAGGAGAAAGAGTTCAAATAAACAAATTACTAATTTGGAAGCCATCCTAGAGTTTTGAATGCTAAAATCTGCTCTTTGAAAGGCACTACAGGAAAAATAAATTTAAAAACTCATACTAGTAAGTAATTCTGTTCTAGAAGCACCTTCTATTCAGAACCGATATTTAGCAATAGGTTGAACAGGACAAAAGTAAGATCAACCCTTCTTGACTAAGAAGCCTGACAAAAGTAGGCAGCCTCATAAATTCCTTTTTCATTAGGGAAATGGCCATGTTGAGCCACAATGATCCGGTTTCCAAGAGGCACCTGGAGAAGTAGGAATGCAGGCGGCATTGGCTGAAACACAACTGTCACCTACAGTTCGAATAACTGTAACACCAATAGCCATTTGCGTACATTCGAATGAACTCTTTTCTTTGTGCCCAGATGGCGTATTGACATAACTGCTTTAATGAAAAGGTCTTTTGACAACAAAAGCATTTTAGTTTTTGAAGGAGGAAGCATTCCTTGTTGGGCTTAATTGATGAGGTTTCAATGTCCCCCTTTTTTCTAGTAAATCTAGCTCTCCACTCGGGTCATATTGTTAATGACCAGGATGCAGGAAGCAGGGGACAGGGAGTGCCTGGTTTTGCAGGGTGCCCCCGTCTCCCAGGGGCTCTTTGTATCGACCCATCTGGGGTCTGGCCCCTCTGGACCTCCATCTCCACATCTGTTTTAGGGGTATGCTAACATAGCAGTCACTTCCCTCCTGTTGCTGGAGAGGTTGTAAGCCCAATAAGACAAGCTGCGTGCGCATGCTTCATCTGAACCGTGCTATCACCTCAAGTCTTTCTCGATTTCCCCCAGCCCCGCGCCCCAGCCTGGGGGCTGGGGGGTGGGGTGCGGTTCTGCAACTGGCCAAGAATGTAAAACTAACTCTTTGAACCAAGGACTCTTGTATGTCTTTATGCAGGTGTCTATTATTGGAGCATAGTTGGTATATTTGTCTTTAAACACCAGAAGTCCAAGTTCCCTTCTGGGGCTGGTTGGTAAGGAGGAGGAAGGGATGAAGCTGGAACTCCTTTCTGAGCTGTGGAACTGAGTGAAACCGTCTACTAGCAGTGCCTTGGGAGGACTAGCCATGAACCCCAAAACACCGTTCATTTAACAAGAAGTCCCTGACTCAATAATATGTAACCCAAAGTAGAAAACCATCCTCTGAATATATGGCCCAGATAATTATAGACAAAGGGCTAAAGTAGTTGGAATAAAATTCTTACGGAAATATTCCCATCTATATTTTGGCCAGATTTCACCTTTGAGGATAAAATTATGCACTATACTAACAACAGCCTTGATTAATCAAAGCACAGGTGAAAACTTTAATGGAAACTGCAAATTTCTGTGACTTTTCAGAATTCAGAAATTTGGGATGCAAAGTGAGCTATCACCTACAGAACCTGGCATTGAGAGCATTTCCTAAGACATTAGCAATAGGTGTACCTAAGTAGGATTAGGATTCCTGGTCACATAACTCTTTGCTATTTTCAAAGACAAATAATCACCCAGGCTACAAGGACCAACACACAACAAAAATGGAAATTTAAGAAATATTTAATAAAAATTTTTCATGCTAATGATAACCATAAGTGTTTTTATATTTGGATCAGTATGGTAAGATGCCTATAGGTCTATATTAGCCATGAGATCACTGATCTAAGGTCCAAAGAAATCTAACACTTCATATCAATGTGTCTGCAATATATACTATTGGGTTCTAACACTCTCCACACGTGGGCATATATCATGCTTTGTACTTTTAAAACACAACCTCATACATTTGAACCTCACCAAAAAACTATAAGAAAATGAATGATTCCCAGTTTATAGATAAATAAGTTCAGATGTGGAGAGTTTTCTCTGTTTTTTTAAGATTTCATTTATTTATTTGAAAGAGAGAGAGAGCACAAGTGGTGGGAGGCGCAGAGGGAGAGGGAGAAGCAGATTCCCTGCTCAGCAGGGAGCCGGACATTCCGGGCTCGATCCCAGAACCCTGGGATCCTGACCTGAGCCGAAGGCAGACGCTTAACCGACTGAGCCACCCAGGCGCCCTGAACAAGTATATTTCTGGTAACAGCTCTTTCAACAAATATATTTATTCTAATACATTTTTTTAACATTTTTTATGTTTAAAAATTGTGGGAAAATACAAATAAAATTTACCATCTTAAATCCTAATCATTTTCAGCTGTACAGTTCAGTGACATTACGCACATTCTCGATGTTGTGCAATCATCCCCACCATCCAGCTCCAGAACTCTTCTCATCTCGCAAAACTGAAACCCCTTATCTAGTGAACACTAAGTCCCCATTCCCTCCTCCTTCCAGCCCCTGGCAGCCACTATTCTATTTCTGACTCATTCAGACACCTAGCTAGGTGGAATCATACAGAATTTGTTCTTTTGCGACTGGCTTATTTCACTCAGCATCATGTCCTCAAGGTCCATCCATGAGGTACCACATGTCCGAATTCTCTTTTTAAGGCTGAATAATAGATATCCCATTGTATATGCACCGCGTTTTGTTTATTTGTTCATCTGTCAATGGACAATTGAATTACTTCCAGTTTTTAGCTATTATGACTAGTGCTGTTATGAACACGGGTGTACAAATATCTGTTCAAGTCTCTGTTTTTCCTTCTTCTGGGGGATATACCCAGAAGTAGAATTGCTGGATCATAGAGTAATTCTATTTTTTTAAATTTTTAATTGTGGTAAAAGAGAAACCCCACATAACATAAAATTTATCACTTAACAATTTCCAAGTGTACAGTGAAGAAGAGCTCATCCATTTCTAATTTTTTGAGGAACCACCATACTGTTTTCCATAGTCTCTAACACATTCTTGTTTTCATCAGCAGCAAATGAGATAAGACAAATGAAGCTCTTAGAAGAGTACATTTAAATTCAATAAATATTAACCAACAATAAGAAGAGCAACAATAAAAACAGTAATGATGCAATTCAGGGACAATTTATAGGGAGTTTTTATTGTGGGACACTGTGCCAGGCACTGTAGATGATGTAAAAACCTGTAGGACACTCTCTTTGCCTTCACCGTGGTTATAAATCTCCCTGGAGGGACAAACATGTAGGCATCTGACTCGTCATTTGGGCAGAAATGCAGACGGGCACGCAGAGGTGTGCCAGAACCGGGGTACCTGGGCAAGAGCCCGTGGGGTGCATCGTGGTGGTGCTTCGAAGTCAGCCAGGGTGGGAGTGTTTCTACCACAGGAATCACAAACTCTACAAATCAGGGCTCATTTTCCACCCAAAGAGCTGGTTGTTGCACATTTACCAGCCTACCGCTGAGCACACATGACTGAAAGAAGAACCCAAAAAAGAGCATTTTTGGACTGGGGGATATCAAGGACTTTGACTGATGAGAAGATACTTGAACTGTGTCTTGTAGGCAAAATGATTTCTGTGCTTTGGGAAATCCATGGACTCTGCTCTCTCTTGCCATTTTCTTTAATCAATCATGGATTTGTATCTCAGCTCCAGGCTCTGAGGGAGAAATGACAGGAGGAGCAGGTCTGTGGAGCACCCAATACTCTGATATGCATCCCTCTGAAACCAAGTCAGAAGTGTACATTGACACCCTGTTTGCTGGGACCAAACCAAGTGCCTTCAACTATGAGCAGACCATCTTTTAAGTGAGAGGAGCACAGCAAAAAGCTGATAAAAATGCAGTGCCGAGGACAGAAATTCTCCCAATCCTGGACATTTTCCGCTCAGTTTAACCTAAATTATCAAAATCACTAAAACCACACTTCCCTTCAGGGATGATCGGATTTAATGATTGACATGAAAAGAAAAGAAGTTTCTTCAAAACAGTGTTGTTGTAAAGATCGCATGAGCTGATTGTACATCAAAAGGTTTTGTAAATTGTAAAACACCATACAAAATCAGAAACATGATAATAACAGATTTGTAACAAAAAAAGTGAGGGTCCACATTCTCCATTAATTTCATCTCCTTCTTGTTGTAATTATATAAACTGCTTTTAAAGGATTTATTGAACCATTAAATGTTTATGAAAGATATTTGGTGCCCAAATAAGACACTATAGCCTTTTATATGTATGTTACCAGTCTTAAATATAAATGCAAAGAAATCACGGTTATATTCTTAAAATGGGAAAGGCATGTGTGCCTGTTATACATCCTCTGAGAGAGGGTTTCTAGCCAGCTGGAGCGTCCGGTGAGATTACTAAAACGTTTTCAGTAACTACCTATATTTGACTTTGGCACCTTTTTAAAAGTCAAAAGAGGCATTTGCAAGGAGCCATAAAAAGTCATTACATATGCAGAACAATTGAAGCTCCTCAGCATCTGGGGAAGGAAACACATCTGTCTTCTGTCTATTTCTTCCCTAAATGTCTCCCTGAATCAACTTTTATGGGGGTGGGGGAGGTAAGAGGAGGTCGTAAATATCCCATTCTATTGGAATCCCAGAGTTAACAATACCCCTGTGACTATAAACACAAGATGTTGCATTCAGGAAAGAGGTGCACTCAAGTAAGCAGAGATCTTTGTGACAGTGGCCTCGGTGTGGGCCACAGGCCAGCTAATCACATTACCATGAGAGCCAAGAGGTGGCCTGCAGACAGTGAAATAAAGAGGAGGGGAAAAGCAAGACTAATCTCGTTAAAAGGAAAGCGAAGATGGACGCTGCTTTTACATAGCTGCTTAAAACGCCCCGTTTTCCCAGGACTGGGTCACCTGTGCATCCTCGGGGGCTCAGGCTGGTTTCCTCTCATTGTTCAGTTCGGCCAAATGCTGGGGCCTCATGGGCTCACTCAGACCTCGTCTCTCGAGTATTCATTTTAAGAAAAAAACAGACATCACACCCTCTCCCCACAAAAAGCCTTCTGGAGGTGCCGTTTTCCTTCAAACCCTATTTTCCGTTTACCATTCCCTAGGTTGTCTAAAAAGACAAAGTCCTCTGAAGACTTGGACAAAAAGTCAGGCTTTTCACACGTTCTGCATCTTCGAGGAAAGAAGCACTTAAATGAGATCTGACGAAATCCACTAGATCGGCGGTTCTCAAAGCGTGGTCCACGGATCCCTGGGGGAGCCCTCACTTTCAGGGGGTCCTCCTGGTTCTCCCTTTTCCAGCTGCAGAGCTGTGGGAGGTTGGGCTTCCTTATAGATTTCAACCCAACCAACAGCTGAGAACAGATCGAAGCAGACATGAGAATCAGCTGTTGACAAGATCCGCCAACTAGAAAGCAAGGTGCTGAAGGAGATTTGCAAAGTGGAAAGCCATGCTACTCTTTTCACTAAATGTTATGTTGTTTCAGAAAATGGAACTCTTTCTGATAAAAATATTTATGTTAACACGTAAAGGATTTATTACTGCTATTTTTAAGTGAATTAGTAAAATATTTTAAAAATTCCTTGGTTTTTGTTTCAATGCAGTAAATATGGGTAGATAGAACCCACATAAACAAGAGGTCTTTGGGGTCCTCAGTAACTTTTAGGAATCTAAAGAGGTCCTGAGACCAAAAAGTGTCAGAACTGCTGCACTGCAAAGACATGAGAATGTTTCATTGTAAACATTGCTCATTGCTCTAAATCTCCATTTTTGACTGAGGACTAAACAGTAGGAATTTTACTTAGACTGCTCTTAGAGCACACGAAGGCCCGGGCCTTAAAATTAGCCTTTGATCAGAGACACATGATGTATAAGGAACGAAGAACCACAGAAATCCCGTGAGCCCAGGAAAATGGCAAAGAGGCGAGATACGTCACTTAGCAAAAAAGATGAATCTCTGGAGATCCGTCCAAGTTGTGTTTATCAGTAGCTTGTTCCTTCTTATTGCTGAGTAGATTCCATGGTGTGGACATACCGTGGCTCGTTTGACTCTTCTCTTATTGAAGGACATCCAAGTTAGCTGCAGTTTGAGGCTATTACAAATAAACATTTGCATACAGGTTTTTGTGTGAACCTAAGTCTTTATTGCACGGGGATACATTTCCAGGAGTGCCATTGCTGGGTCATATGTTAGTTACGTGTTTAGTTTTTTAAAGAAACTGCCAGACTGTTTGCAGAGTGGTGGTACTATTCTGTGTTCCCACCAGCAACGTATGACTGACCCAGTTTCTCTGCAACTTCATCAGCATTTGGTGTTGGCTCTGCTTTTTATTTTTGCCACTCTGGTAAATACAGAGTGGGATCTCACTGTGATTTTAATTTGCATTTCCCTAATGACTAATGATGTTGAGCATCTTTTTTATTCGACATCTGTATGTCTTCTTCAGTGCAATGTCTTTTGCCCATATTTTAATTAGATTGTTTGCTTTTTTTTACCGTTGAGTTTTAAGGGTTCTTTATATATTCTAGAGAGTAATCTTCTATACGATATATGGTTTGTAAATATTTTCTCCCACTTTGTAGCTGGCTTTTTCATCCTCTTAATAGCAGAGGTCCTTCACGGGCAAAATTTTAAATTTTGAAGTCAAGTTTATCAGTTTTTCTTTTTATGGAACATGCTCTTGGTATCAAGTCTAAGAACTCTGTCTAGCCCTGGATCCTGAAGATTTTCTCTCACTTTTTCTCTAAAAGTTTCATAGTTTTACTTTTTACATCTAAGTTCATTTTCCACTTGAAGTTAATCTTTCTAAGAGGATGACTATTTGCTCCAGCACCATTGTTTGAAAAGCTACTCTTCCTCCACTGAATTGCTGTTGGTCCTTTATCAAAAATTAGTTGAGTGTATTCGCATGGGTCTATTTCTGGGATCTCTCTTCTGGTCCATGGAGCTCAGTATTTGTCCCTCCACCAATCCCACACACTCTTGATTATTGTAGCTATATAATCAGTCTTGAAATCAGGAAGCCTGCAATGAATTTCATTTTGGAAAATTTATTTACAGCCCTAAATGCTTAGCCTTCATTCATAATAAATGTATTAGTTAAAACATTTACATTTTCTTGACATCTTGTGGATGATCACAATTTGTGTTTTTTTTTTCATTGAAATTCACACTTTTCTCCAGGTCCCGACACTTACTTTGTGCAAGTTACTTTACCGCTCTGGATCCCAGTGTCCCTGTCTGTGAAATGGGGGAGAACAGTCCATCCTTCGCGGTTTGTACATACTTAGCGGGAGGCACGGCCAGCCAGATTGTATGACGTCACGTGAAGAGCAACGAGCGTGGGACCAGGCATGCAGCAGACTCCGTGCTCCCATCCTCCTTTCTCTTTGCTCAGAGTGATTCTGCTACTTATGCTGATAGTCTGTGGAATTGTCCCTTATATCTGCCCCTTGCTCTCATTTCTCAAACCCGATGCCATGGGAAGGGATACACAACTCTTGTAATGATCCATCACTAATCTGTGCTGTATTAATCAGTGTTAAAATCTAGAAATGCATCCTGAGCTGAGCTGTTGGCTGGCAGATAGCTGGGACAATTTGGTTCTTGCAAGGGTTCTGCTGGCTGCTGACGGCATGTCAAATCCATAAGGACGTCCAGAGGCTGAGCTGGTAAGAACAGTGGTCATTTCCTCCTGGGACTCAAAACAGTCCCCTCCGCTCTGCCCTGCATATACACACCCCAAAGTAAAACAGTTTTATTCCAAGCCCTCATGCCCCGCCCCCCCCCCACAAAGCAGTATATTTCAGGGTTTTCTTTTCTCTAAACATATCAATCTATCCCTGTGAGCTACTATTTTTTTTCCATTTGTATGTTTTCTCTTTATAAGTCATTATTTAACCTGGACACACAGGTGCATATTTCTAAACTGCTAATTCAGCAAAAAGCACTGTTGTTAACACATTTAGATGTTTTGCATCCCTTATGTATCTCTAGTTTCTCTGACATGCTTTACGTAAGTGTGATTGATATGACTCAGCAGTTAAGTGACTTTATAGATAATTCTGTCCACAGTGACTGTTTGATAAGTGATGTATTTTTATGTATAGACAATGTTTAGGTTATTATGTTATGTTGTCATGTTTATTATTATGTTTCCCATGCCTTTTTAAAACTCCTCTGCTTAACTTTTTTATTTTAACTTTTTAATTGAGAGATGTAAAACATATCCAGAAAGGTGCACGTAAATAAATGTTCAGGTTGATAAATCATTTAATGTTGTCTGCCCATGCATTTACCAACCAGGATGATCAAAAGAACATTTCCAGAACCCGAAATGTGTCTATGTGTCCCTTCTCATTTATTTCCCCCTCCCTATCAGATAACCACTGTCTTCTAGGATGACCGCATTCTTTTTAGTGAATTGTAGAGTTTAACACACCTCTGTGTGCATCCTTTAGCAACTTATTTATAAACAATATAACTGTATCTTATTTGTCTTTCTTCCTCCATCAGCATTACTCCCATACCGCTGATCTGTTGTACCACTGATCCGTGTTACAGAATATCGCCATGGTTTATTCATCTTCATTGCTGTATGATTATCCAATACGTCAATATTCAACTACATATTTATCCTTTTCGTTGCTGATGAACATTTGCATTGTGTCCGGTATTTGGCTGGTACTGGTTTGTTGCTGATGAACATTGGCATTGTTTCTGGTATTAGGCTGTTGTGAACAATCTTGCTAGCACATTCTTTTGTACTTGTGCCCGGGTGCTCATATCTCTGAAGTATATCTCAAGAGCTGGGGTGTGTGGATCATAGCTTCTATATCTTCACTGTCGGTCAATACAGAGCTATTTCTCAAAGTAGTTATATCTATTTATGTTTAACAGGTAATATATGTAGCCAGGATTAAATTTAAAAAGGAATCAAGGAGAGGGGCGCCTGGGTGGCTCAGTTGGTTAAGCGACTGCCTTCGACTCAGGTCATGATCCTGGAGTCCCGGGATCGAGCCCCACGTCGGGCTCCCTGCTCAGTGAGGAGCCTGCTTCTCCCTCTAACCCTCCCCGCCTCTCATGTACGTACTCTCTCTCTCTCATTCTCACTCTCTCAAATAAATAAATAAATCTTAAAAAAAAAAGGAATCAAGGAGAATATATTTGTTTCCCTCCTCCCTAATTCCAATGATCCAGTTCCATCTGTATTTTTTGTTCCTCACACAATCTCTTCAGTTTTGAAGGACTGAGAAAGTGCTAACTTTTGGTGAGCAAAACCTCAATCTCCCCGTCCTCAGGCTATGCTAATCAATAGAGGGTACCAAGTTGCAGGATCGAGTGCTGGTTTTAAACGTGGCACAAACATGACCTTACTAAGTGTTGACGTGTGGAAAGGACAAATGAGGGGGCCTGTAGTCTGCTGTCTGTAATGTTTGTTTCTAAAAAATTCATTGTTCAAAAGTAAAAGGAGCTCCATAAAAGTGACATTTATGACATCTTATTTATTCTGTCCTTTTGAAATGCTTAAGAACTTCAGGGACCGTCCAAAGCAAACTCTGGGCAATATGCTAGGCTAACAGTTACAAAACAGAATATTTCAACCCAGGTTTTCAGGAACTCACTTGGTGTATAAATCGGGCACGCCTACATGGGAACTTTAAGTCCCAGGGAAGGATGTAGTTCAGTTACAGGTAAATGTTTACTGGAGAAAAGGATTAGCAAAAGTACCTGGCCCTGGGCCACGCTAGTACTCTGCCCACTGCAAAGCATTTTTTCCCTACCTGTGCCTTCTGCTGTCCCCACTCTGGCTGCAAATTTCCTTAGGCAAAGGACCCACTCTTTGCTAAATCTGATTTTTTTTAAAGTCTCATATTGCTCCACATTTCAAAAAATTTAGAACCTGATGCCCCTTTATCTTTTCAAAAATTTTTGTTATGGACAATTTTAAACATATATAAAAGTCGATAGATTGATAAAATGAGTCCCCAAGTACCCATCGCTCAGCTTCAAGAATTATCAATTTATGGCCATCTTATTCCATCTACCTCCCCTCTCACCACCGCCAGGATTACTTGGAAGCAAATAAAAATCATGATTTAATCTGTCATCACAGGATAGGAACTCGAAAAAACCAACTTCTCAATGCCATTATCAAAAGTACACACACATACACACATTAACAAAAACTCCTTAAATTTTATTAAATACCCAATATGGGCATTTCCTTGGTTTTGATACCAACTTTTTTTTTTTAAATAACGTTTTTGTTTCAATGAGGATCTAAAGAAGATCCACGTATTGCGATAGTGTAAATCCTTGTTAAAACTTTAAAAATATGGTTTGTACACCAACAATAATAACTGGGAAAATCCTGGAAAGGAGCCACACTGGGGAGAAAACAGGGTAGCCTGACCATGCGTTAGAGTATATTATAAAACCTCTATAATAAAACTGTTTAACTTGGGCCCAAGTATAGATAGGCAGACCAAAGAACCAGGAAAGAAACTTCAGAAACAGACCCAACTACATATGAGACTTTAGTAGACTGTTAGGGAGACGTGCACGCACCAGAAATGGGGCAAAGTTCCCTAACTCTGTTTCAAACCCAGAAGTAATAAGGTATTGATAAACTTACTTATATAAAATAACGACGACAAATACCTTTTACATGGCACAAAGCCCTATTATAAAGTAAAAAGACAAAGGACAAAAGGAACACTTATCACAGAGAGTTCTAGAAGCCACCCCACCTATGGAAAAATGGAGGGGAAATGAGAACATGGTTCCCAAGAACTGAGAGTGGCTGTCAGTCACCCAAAGGCCCTCAACCTCACTCAGCTGGAGAAAAACTCAAAGTGATGTTGTGCTGAGGTGTAATTTCTCTGCTAACAGGTTCATGGAAATGCAGCCGTTCGACACTATGCAATGTTAGCAAGGCTGGGAGGAAACAGCTTCTCCTATGTGTATGGTGGGAGGGGAATGTCTAGAAAAAAATGGTATGTGTTTCCCTTTGACCCAGCAATTTCCCTTTTACAAATCTATCCCAAGAGTAGACTGGCCAAAATCTGAAAATACATACGCATTATTTGTAATAGCAACAATCTAACATGACCGAGATGTCCACCCGTGGGAGATTGGTCGACTGAATTATATGGTACTTGTAGCCACTGCAGCTGTGCGAATGGGCAGGGAAGCTCTGTACGGATGCCCATGCAAGGATCCCTAGGCTATACTGTCAGCACAAAAAACCAGGCAGAGAGAAGTGTTTATTATATGCAGCTGTTTAAGAAAATATGACACACGGGCGCCTGGGTGGCTCAGTCGTTAAGCGTCTGCCTTCGGCTCAGGTCATGATCCTAGGGTCCTGGGATCGAGTCCCACATCAGGCTCCCTGCTCGGCAGGAGACCTGCTTCTCCCTCTCCCACTCCCCCTGCTTGTGTTCCTGCTCTCGCTGTGTCTCTCTCTGTCAAATAAATAAATAAAATCTTTAAAAAAAATATGACACACACACATTATAAAAGAATGAATTTTGTGGTTTGTAAAGTATATCTCAATACAGCTCTTACACAAATATATACAAGCATTTAAACATGGAAGACTAGGGACGCCTCGGTGGCTTACTCAGTGAAGCATCTGCCTTTGGCTCAGGTCCTGATCTCAGGGTCCTGGGATCGAGCCCCACGTCGGGCTCCTTGCTCAGCGGGGAGCCTGCTTCTCCCTCGGCCTGCCGCTTCCCCTGCTCATGCTCTCTCTTTATCTCTCTCTCTGCCAAATAAATATAAAATCTTTTAAAAAAATAAAAATAAAAGTGGAAGAATAAGCCATAAATTTTCAATGCTTACAAGTAGAGGAAGGGAGAGGATAAGCCATAGGAGGCAAGGATAAATGTCGACTTATTTCATACACCAAGTTCTACAGAATTTATTTTGGAGCCATAAATATTTTAGGTAATTTTACAAAACAAAATTAAATCAAAAAGCAATGCCGGAAAACTGCAAGTAAAAGGAAACAAATGGACCAAAGGATGTGCCCCCCTGTGACCAGAGGTGCCCCTGCAGGTGACTCTGACGCGCTACCACTTGATGGTACATTCTCAGTGGGCTTACTCCCAGGACAGAAAGAACTGGAAACAGAACCATGAATGGCTTTCAGGAATCGTGCTGTTGGTGGTCGTGTTTGTAATATCATTCTGAGACTCGTGTCTGTATTGTGGGCTAAATCAAATGCGTAACTATGCTGGCGTATTTGAAGACTTTTCTCAGTAGTTGATGAAGTCAAATCCCTGTGATCCTTGATGTGAACTGAAGTATCAGAAAATCACCTTGTGATTAATCTCCAATAAAAAGCACAAGTCTTCCAGCTCTGTCCATGGGAAAGGCCTGGACACAATGACCCTCCCACTCGGAATTAGCACTCCCAGCACTGAGACTAGGATCTCCAGGGAACATCGTCCTCGAAAAATAATCAGGAGTCCTTGAAGAAATGGTCCATTGCAGGGTCGGGGGCTCAAACATAGCCTGTTTTCTCCTATCAGGAAACAAGGAAGCTATCAGTCTACTCAGGTGGCCTCAAAGTTCTTGGAACCAAGCTTGAGAAGGCTCTCATTGGCCAAAGATAAGACCATTTAAACATTTTTGGTAAGCATGAAAAGTGCAGTGGATTGAAGTAAGTCCCATATGTTCAAGTCCCTGAGCTCACAGAGATATAAAAGCCCACCAGAGCAGGAAGTACTCAAATAATTACCTTTGGGTGATGTTAAGGAACCAAATCTCTATTCACCTTTGAACTGGGGAAGAACCAAGCAGGGACACCTGGGTGGCTCAGTCAGTTAAGCATCCGACTCTTGATTTTGGTTCAGGCTATGATCTCAGGGTGAGATGGAGCCCCACATCAAGCCCCACATGGGGCTCTGTGCTCAGTGGGGAGTCTGCTTGGGATTCTCTCTCCCTCTCCTTCTGCCCCTCCCCACCCCTCGCCCTCGCTCTCTCTCTCTCAAATAAACAAATCTTTAAAAATGAGAAAGAAAGAACCAAGCCTTTATCCTTTCTTTCCTTTTTTTTTTGAGGTTTGTATTAATCATATTTATTATTTTCTGTATCTTAAGATGTTTTAACATCTCGGGAAGGCATTATAGACCTGGAGAGAGACTTCCCCCTTTCAGGACTGGCTAATTCTCCCCCCACCCCGCTTTTATTTTAATTTAATTTAATTTAATTTAATTTAATTTAATTTTTTTTGGTCCATTGTTTCCTACATGATCTGGACCTCAGGATAACCAAAGAGTTGATGAGGGAGGTTTTACTTTATAGTATGCCAGTTAATAGATGAAGAAGGAATGATAGAATTAGAATATCACCATTTTGCAACTCCAAGTAAATAAATACATTTGGATAGGGGTCATCAATGGTTAGTAACATTTCACAAGGAGAGGAAAATCGACATTATATACTTGATAATAGAAATGCACCCCGCCTATAAAGCAGTCTTGCACACAAACACCACCAGCCCCAACCAAGCCTCTAGATCTGCAAAGATGAGAGATAGAGAGCAGGTTAAAATACATTATAAGAATACCATCAGCAAGATTCAGCCTGTAGGAAACTCTAAAGAAGGAACAACTTAATTTCTGAGGGGTAGGAGAGGTTGTTGGGACCTATAGATTAAAAGATACTCAAGAGACATATGTCAATGCACTGACCTCTCATGGATCCCAAATCAAACAACAAACTGTAAAATAATTATTAGGCAATCAGAGAAATGTGAACGTTGGCTGTATATTTGAAGGATATTGAGGGATTAGTATTATTTTGGGTGCAATATTATTGTAGCTATATTTTTTGAGAGCCTTTATCATTTAGAAATACTTACTAAAATATTTACAAATGATGGGCTACCTGGGACTCGCTTCAGAACAATCTGGGTGGTGGTCATGGAGGGGTTGTCGAAGAAGACAAAACAAGTTTGGCCATGTGGAAGCTGGGGGATGGGTAGAGGGGGGTCATCATCCTATTCTCTGTGCTTAAGAATATTCCAGTTTGTTCAGCGAAGACCCAATCTGCCCTCCTCCTCAAGACTCAATAACTCAAGCAAGGCAGACAGAACAATAGGATGGTGCATCTACTTCCCTTTTTTGGTTGCAAAAGGGAGGCTGTGTGGCTATCTGGGGCCCAGCACGGAGCCCGGCCCATACACATACAAGCGTAAGTTGGATGAAGGAACGACCAAGTACCAGGGTACGGGAGAGGTGGGGGGGATGGGAAACCCATTTAGCATATTCCGATCAGGAGATAACAGATTGTTAACTACCTGGATAACAATCTTAGCTTAGCTGAGATACATTATTTAGATAACCAGAGCAGATTGGAGATGAGGTAAAGTAAGTCAAAGTTGCCTTAAGAATAAAGAGATGCCAAAAACTCAGTTTCATTTTTTATCTGCTAAAAATAGCACTTTCTCCCTTTGCTCCCAGCTGTGCTTCCCACCCCCCACCTCCCACTCTCCCCATTCCCCCCTCTCCCCTTCCCCCCCTCAGTCCTCCCCCCTCCACCCATAGCAGTCTTCCCCTCTCCCCTTCCCCTTCTCTTTCTTGCCCCCACTCTTCCCTTCTCCTCACGTCCCCCTCTCCCCTCTCTGGGCCCCCCCCCCACTCTATAGTCACACCCCCTTCCCCATGGCAGGGAGGGCACCATAGCCCAGCCCCCGGCCCTCCTTCTTCCACATCCTGGTCCTGAGCAAGGTGGGAGCAGGGAAAAATGTTCAAGTGCCTGTCATTTTCTTGCTGCGTATCTGTTTCTCCTTAGAATGTTTCACTGAGGATCCTAGATGAAAGGAAAGGACTCTTCTGTCAGGAATGATTTGACGAAGACCCCTGAGCTCCAGCGTCCGCTTGTACACATATCTTAGACTGTGGGAGACTGAAGCTCCAGTGCGAACAAACTCACAGCACAATCACGATCTCCTTCGTTCCCTGCTCTCCCTTTTCTTTCTTTTTCCTTTTTATTGTTTTCATTTATTTATTTATTGAAGTTTATGTATTTGTGTTCGTCATCTCTACACCCACCGTGGGGCTCGGACTCACAACCCTGAGATCAAGAGTGGCACGCTCTTCTGACTGAGCCAGCGAGGCGCCCCCTCCTCTTACTTTTTAAAGCTGCTGGTGTTATGGGGGCTCCTGGGTGGCTCAGTTGGTTAAGATCTCAGGGTCACGATCTCAGGGTCCTGGGATCAAGCCCCACGTGGGGCTCCCTGCTCAGCAGGGATCCTGCTTCTCCCTCTGCCCGCCCTGCCCGGCTCCTGTTCTCTCTCTCAAATGAATAAAATAAAATCTTAAAAAAATAAAAATAAAGCTGCTGGTGTCACTCCAGCTGGGCTGGGCATGTTACAAATGATCAGAAAAGCCACCATGAGATGCTTCAAGACTTGAAGTGGAGCCGTGTGGGCTCCAAGGGAGCAGCGTGAGGCCCTTGAGGATGTGGTCCTGCAACCACCCTTGGCTCCTGGGACGCAGGCACCCACTGCCGTCCACGCAAACGGAGCCTGGCCAGGCCGCACAGGGGCAGAAAGCAACTGCAAATGCACTTCACTCCCCGCCCTCCTGCCCCAGCTCCTTGGGCTTCGCACACCGGGGCTGCAATCCACAGAGCTTATGGTTACATGAGCTAACTTGTGTCCCCCCGAAATCCATACATTGAAGTCTTAACCCCCAGTATCTCACAATGTGACTGTATTTGGGGGTAAGTCTTTAAAGAGGGGATTAAGATAAGCAAGGTCATGAGTCCCATGTGACTCGTCTCCTTAATAGGGAGATGAGGGTGGGCACAGATGTGGGCAGACCACATGGGACACAACAAGAAGACAACCGTCTACAGGCCAAGGAGACAGATCTCATGTGAACAGAGCACACCAGCGCCTTGATCTGGGACTTGCAGCCTCCAGAACGGCGCGGAAAGCAAGTGTCCGTTGTGTAAGGCATCTGGTCTGTGGCACTGTGTTATGGCAGCACGAGCAGCCTGATACGGTGACCAGGTTCTCGTGATTTGGAAGTTGATATGAAGCAAGTGGTATGTCATGTAGTTTAGACTCCACTGGAAAAGTTGGTAAACTCCCCACACAGCCTCCAGGCTGCCTTTCTACCTCCCATCTCTCATGCTATCTGCCCCCCTCCTGCGTCTGTAACTACTACACTGAATTACCAACCCACAGAGCGAGGGGCACTCATTGCTCTCACAACACACCTGCCACTTAGGGACTATTTAATGCCTGAGGAAACAAAGGCACAGTGAGGTCCTGGAACGTCACATGGCCAGAAAGTGGCCCAACCAAGATTTGAACCCAGCTCTTTTTTCCAGAGTTCATGTTCCCGACACTTAGCCCGTCGTGGCTCCCCACTGCGGCCCTCACCAAATCCAAACTCCGTGCCCAGCTTCCCCACCTTGCCTTGAGCCGTCCCTCTCCCCCCACCCTGTCCCTTGCAAAACAGTCCTTTCTCCACTGCAGCCTGCTTCTTACTGTCCCTTGCATGCACCACATGATGAGAATACCAACTCGGACCCAGAACGCCCGCCGCTCCTCTCTGCCCATCACACACACCTCCCCTGGGAAACGCTCTTGTGGTGTGCTGACGGCCAGATCTCTTGCTCTCTGAAGTCCCCCTGGGGATTGCTAATGCTGATCACATCATACAGCTCTTGATTAAGTCACTTCCCTGTCTGATCTCTGAGGATGTGTGAGTCCTGGGATGCTTGAGGCACACTGGGTGGGGGGCGGGGGGGTTGGATGATGGCTCTCACTCAGAGGTCCCAGAGCTGAGACCACGAAGGTGCTTTGGGTGCAGGGAAGGACAGAGACTGAGAGGGCCCCAGGCAAAAGTAAAATGTCTTTGAAGATGATGTTTCATTTATAAAATCCACGTTCATGTTGCATTCTAATCCGTAACATATTCATGTGTGATTTAGTATAAAAGTTAGGTTTACATTATGTGCCAGAATGAAGAGAATCCAAGGTTAATTTTACAGATCTTTCACTGAAATTTAGCCCTTATGTGCCAGCTGGGTTCTGGGTCCCTGGCACAGTACCCCATCGAGCAAATATCCTGAAGAGTAGGCAGTGCCCTGCTCAGAAAGGACAGGTGCTGTGCAGAGTCCGCAGGAGGGATCTGGGCTGACTCCTGAGCTGCCCCTCACACACCAGGTCTTCTCCAAGCCCCAGCTTCCCCAACTGTAGGAGGGACGGCACCCATCTCCAGGGTCCACAGGACAGTTAAACGGGATCACATCCAGCTTGCGGTAGGTAAGTATTAATCTCCCGGAATACTGAATCTCTTCATTTCCCTCTTCCCCCTGGACCTCATCTTGGGCTGAGGCACCATCAGATTGGGACCCTGCCCAGAGGAGGCTCAAGAAAAGAAATCACCATGCAAAACATGGTAGAAAGCTGGCCAACCTGAAGAAACACCTCTGGATCTCAAGTCTCCTTAAGAATATCTAAAGTTGTCTCCCAACCTGCTCATCCTGGACCCACTCCCCAGTCAGTTCTGTAGGAAGAGACCCTCAGTGCTCTGATAAGCATGCGTCCAAAGTGCGTCACAAGAAAAATGTCGTTGCCTCATCACAAAGCCCAGTGGTGTAGACCTGATGGTCCATATGTAGGGTCAGCAAAGGAACACTGGCCTGCAAAGGAGGGTGGCCCCTAAAATAATTTAGGGGCTCAAAAACTAGGAGCTTTGCAAATGAAAAGCCATACATTCTCGTTATACCTTTTCTGTACTCCAGGCACAGTGTCAGCAGCTTGGGTTGTAGTCAGTTTTTCACTTGTTTATTAGAATTCAAGCTTCTTTGGGAAAGAGGTCACTTCTTATTTATTTTCTGCATTGTATCTCCACATCTGGGCAGTTTTAAAAATAGACGCCCAATGAAAAGAATTCCTATTCGATCTACCATTAACTATTCCTAAAATTGGTTGACACAGCTTGAAATTCTAGAGATTTATTTTCCATGGGAGGCACCACTTTCTTGAGAAGATTCACCTAACCAGGAACCCCAGTCCCCCCTCCTCGGTTTCACCCTCAAGCAAAGAAAAATGTTCCTCTGCCACATTCCTCCAAAATCCTTTGTGCCTTTAAAAATATTTGCCTCCGTGTTCATTTGTCTTGTGGTTAGGAACCATGTCATGCGTTTCTGTTTCTCCACTGTCTATATCAGTGCTTAGCACAAGGTGGGTGCCAACGTCCCAAACCAGTTCCATTCAGAATATATGGGACGGTGAAATTTTCTCATGGATGAAGGAATTTGAAGTGTTCATAAACAAACAAGAAGAGCTGATCTATTGCATTTGGTACCTCCATTATCATTTTTTTTTTCATTTTTCAGAATCTGTGGAGAGTGATACGAAGTTTTCCTTCACTGGGAAGGAGGAAGGGAAGGAACTAGGGGGGAGGGAGGAAACCATAATACCAGGAGCTTCACCTATGTCATCTCAAGTAATCCTCATAACAAGACCCTTGGGCTGGGAACGAGGGTATTATTACCCTCATTTTATAGATGAGAAAACAGAGGCTTTGAGATGTTAAGTAACTTGTCCAATTACTAAGTTGAGGGGATGGGATTCAAAATCAACTCTCTGATTTCAGAGCCCATGCCCTTCCCCTGCACCGTTTTCTTCTCTGACCAAGAACTGGTTTGTCAGCACTGAGGGGGCGAGAGCCCCATGGATTTGCTTCTCTTAAGATCTCCTGAGTCGGGTAAGCTGACCTCCTTCGGGTCCTTCGGGTCCTCTTGATGGTGGCATCCTTCCCTGGTTGGTGACTCTACCTGAGAGCCACCTGGTCCTGGATCCCTGTACACCTTTCACAGGAAGCCCCAATGACTCAGCATGAGTCCTATTCCTCCGCCATCTTAACTGCCTCCCCAGGACTCAGCATCACGGATGAAGGACAAGCGTGTTTGCTTCACAGCAGCGAAGGGGTGACCTGCAGGAACCACCCCTCAGGGAAGCCAGCAAGATAGTACCCTCAAGAAAGACACCTGCTGCCACCCTTTGGGCCTCACAGCTCAGGGAGGGGAAGTCTTGGGGGTCTTTTACCCCAGGTGGCTGACCTTTGGGAGAATAGACAATTTGTATCAAGCAGTGAGGCTTGGAGACGCATGTGTCCAGGACCCTATGAATGGCTATGTTTGCCCAGAGGGTGTGAAATGCTTCCTAAAAGTGTACATAACATGATTTCCTACCATTACAATTAATCTCGCTCCTTTGTTACTTGGAATGTTATTTGTTCCGTTTTGTTGTTAGCTGGAAGGGAACTCACAGATCATAAAATAGCTAATTTTTCAAATAAGAGAACAGTCCTAGAGAAAACACCAGAGTAACTGAGCTTGTATTAGAATGTGTTTGAAATCAAATTACAGAAAGTAAAGGCATTTGGCAGAACAGGCTTCACTGTTAATTTTCTTATGTGTTCTCCTAAAGAAGAAAGCATACTGAGTGTTCCAGAACAAAGCTCATCTCTCCTACCGGCAAGACTGATCCAAGAAGGGAGGGAAAAGTACACGAGTACACGAGTGTCCGAAGAGACATTTTCAGCTGGGCTTTTGCCTTTGGGAGGACCCAACTTCAACAAATGTTGCCAGTTGAAGAGTCAAATTTGACTTTAAAAAGAGTCAAATTTTTAAAGGGAAAAGGGACCCACCTGATGCATCTTCCATGTGCCTCTGAGGACTCATTTTCCTCATTTGTATAAACGTGACCTTCATGTGATTTTTTTGGCAAAAAAGACTGGCAGCCTTTCCTTCTGAGCATAGACAACAAATTAGGCCATGTGACATCAGCACGATGTCCACAAATCATGTTAGCTTTACTTGGCACTGCCGTTCTCCAAAAGTAACACTGCCTGGATACGTGAATTCCTGGGGAAGATAAAACAGGGGTATGTATGTGCATGTGCTTGCACCCCTTAGGACAGACAGGACTGTGCCCCGCACCTGGATAGCCCCTGCCTGGTTGCCTGGCCTACAGTAGGTGCCCATTTGCTGAATGAACGACTAGGAGATGTTTATGTGTTGCACCCTGTCAAACAGAGCCGGGGATAGAACATAGTGAAAGGTGTGCAGAGCCCTGCTCCGGGCTGAGGTCCTTGGGATATTTCAGGCATAACCTCCTTCCACCTTAATAAACCTTTATCTTCCTCCTCACCACCCACAGACCGCAAGAAGCCGCCCTGAGGAATGCAGTTCCCTCGGGTGACACTCTCCACTTTACACCTTTCCAGGCTGATAAGTGGGGCCTGAGAGGCATTTCTTCCAGAGACAACTGCCCGGCAACCCTCTTATTCAGGGGACCCCCTCAAGTCCATTCATTATAAAGGAATTTGTAGAGGAGTGGAAAAGCTGAGTTCTGCCGCCCCCTCGCCATGACTCTCTGGAGGTCACAAAGACCGGGGACCCTGCCCTCTCCTCTCCCCCCGGGATGTGGGACCGTCCCCTGGGTGCGGGAGGGGCAGCGGCCCCCCCCTCCGCCCCCCGCCCCCACCCCTTCCAGCTGGGCCTGCGTGCGCGCTGCGGGAGGCGGCCCGGCCCCGCACCGAGAGGAAGCCCCTCCCCTGCGCGCGGGCCGCCCGCCCGCCGCGACTCCCCCGCCGCCCCTGGCCAAACGAATCCCACAGCCCTTCGCTCTCCCTCGCTGTAAACACTTTTATTTTCACTGCGGTTTATGGCCTCCCCTTCCACGGGATCACAACTTGTTTAAACCAGCTCCAAACAAAGGGCTCTGGTGATTACAGACATGCTGCTGGGTTTATGGTGGGCTTCCTTTGTCTCGTGCTCCCCCCACCCCACCACCACCCCCGCCAGGTCCCCGGGCTTCTGAGGGAGGCCTGGCAGCAGCTGCGGGCGGGAGGGTGCGGCCGCGTCCCGCCGCCGCCGTCTGGGTCCCCTCAGCTGCAGGCTGGCCGCTGTGACAGGAGGTGGGAGATGAAAGGACCAGGAATCCGAATGTTGCCGAGGTCAGGCTGCGGCCCGCCCCGTGGTGAGGGGGCCCCGGGCCCCGTGCTGGGGCCTCACCTGGCCCGCAGCCCTGCCGCGCTCCCTGGGCGGGACGTCGGTAGACAACCCGGGCCTGGTGGGTGCGCGCAGCCTTCCTAGCCGGCCCACGCGCCGCCCAGCTGGGCGCCCCAAAGTCGGCGGCGGGGGGGGGTGGGTGGGGGGCAGAAGATACTGAGGGAGCCCGAGGGCCTAAGGATGTGACAATTCCCGGACATTCCTGGGCTCACCAGCACCCGGGAGAGTGGACTGGGGCTGCAGTGGGTGACCTTAGCAGCGCGGGGGACACCGGCCTCTGTGCCCGTGGTGGGGGGCCCTCCAGGGCTGCACACACAGCTCCCCGAAGATCCAGAAGGAAGGAAAGACAATGACCCATGAAAAGGAAAGGTTTAGGGTCCCACTGACCTCCCTTTGTTTCAGCCTGGGGATTCCTCTTTGGCAGAGGTTATTTGTCCAAGGGAGTCCAAAGAAAGCCTTTGAAGAAGGATCTAGGGCCATAGGTGGGAGGGAATGGAGAGGAGGCTCAGACCCTGGAGTCTTCTAACCAAGCTGACTTGAAGAGAAAGACAGTTGGCTCCAGTGTGTGCCCTAGTCACACAGACACACACAAATGGCCTCAGCTCAACTCAGAACACGCTCCAGGGAACAGAAGAGGGAGAGTCGCGCGGCAGAGGTCCGTTGCCCATTGGCAGTGCCTGGTCACCTTCTCTCCAGGTGTGACAGTCTATCCGGAACCCGTGCAAAGGCAGATCCACCCAGAACTGGGCGTGGTACACAGCAGGCGTGTATGGAAAATAAATCACAGTGTGATTCTCTCCTCAGGTTCCAGGCTACCAAGTAAAAGATGTGAGAAGGCAAACACAGAGACAAGCATCCTAAGGAAATGTGCTACCTGCGGGGGTGGGGGGTGGGGTGGGAGGTGCCAAGGGCAGGAGAATCTCAGCAGCCCCTCCTCACCCTCTCCCTGAACCCCAGCCTCTGAGTTAGAAGCCAGAGTCAAGGAAGGAGGAGCTCACCCATGACCAGATTCCAGAGTTACTCCAACCTCTCTAAAACCCACTGTGGGCAGATCTTGCCCCAGTGCCCACCCGGGTGTGTTCCTTCGCACTGTATAATAAAAGCCCTGCGTTTCTATAGTAGGTTGTTTTTTTTTTTCCATTTTGCAAATACACTGTCTCATGTAATGCTCAGCATTGCTCACTTTGTATTTTCGTCTTATTTTTTTAGAAGAGGGATCTAGGCTATAGAAAAAGGTAAATGACTTACTCCACAAACTGAACTACAGATCAATATAATCAAAATAAAAACACCAGCAGTTCCTTTAGAAATTGCCCACAATATGCTTCCAAAATTCGGGTGGAAATATAAAGGCCCCCAAATAGCTAAGACAATCATAAAGAACAAAATTGGAATGACTACCAGGTGTCCAGACTTATTATAAACATACAGTATTTAAGATGATGTGGTATTGATGCAAAGACAGAAAAGTAGCCAATGGCACAGAAGAGAGTCCATAAAGAAACCCACACATAAGTAGACACTGGATTATGTTAAAAGTTCCAGCACAGAGGAGTGGAGAGGGTGGTCTTCTCAGTAATTAACACTGGGGCACCTGGATATCGATATTAAAAAAAAATCTTGGCTCCCAGCTCACAACATATACAAAACTTAGTTCCAGGGCGCCTAGGTGGCTCAGTCCATTAAGCGACTGCTTTGGGCTCAGGTCATGATCCTGGAGTCCGGGGGTCGGGATCGAGCCCTACATCGGGCTCCCTGCTCAATGGGGAGTCTGATTCTCCCTCTGACCCTCCCCCCCTCAAGCTCTCTCTCTCTCAAATAAATAATAATAAAAATCTTTAAAAAAAAACACAACTTAGTTCCAGATGGATTGATTGTCTAAATGTAAAAAATACAACAAAGTTTCTAGAAGAAAACAGGAAAATACCTTCCTGACTTTGAGCAAAGGAAAAAAATTTTTAAACAGGACACCAAAATCAGTAACCATAAAGGAAATAGATAAGTTGAACCATACTAACATGGAAAACTTCAGTTCATCAAAAACATAATTAAGAGAGTGAAAAGGCAAACAAGCCCAGAGTACAAGACAATGTTTGTAAGCATATAACAGATAAAGGACTTGTATCTGTAATATATAAAGAACTCCCACAGATCAACAAGTGAAAGACAGGCCACTCACATTGCCTCCTAGTGTAGGGTGGCATTGGAATAGGAACAGGCATTTTGGGGGTCCTGCTAAGGAGAAGTTGAATAGAGCTACAGTCCATTTGGGCTGATGAAATATATCTATGTGGTTCGCAGTCACTTCTGTGTATGGTTAAGTTATTGCTAATTCTCCTGGTGTGAGAATGGCTTCGACGAATATGTTCACTTCCCACAGCACGTGTATGCTTAGTATCAGGACACAGAGGTGAAACACTCTTCTATTCACTAGGCACGTACAATTTTCAACGGAGAAGTTGGTTCTCGGTGACACTGAGCTCAACAGAAGTTCTCTCCCCTCAGGAATATACTCAATAATGCAGACTATAAACTGAATGCATCATTTGTTTTTTGGGGTGTGTGTGTGTGTGTGTGTGTGTGTTTACAAAAATCAAGCGTTTATCAGGACTTCTGTGTTTGTAGGACATGTCTGTAGCAGTATTATGCACAGTGACTGTGTGAAGTCACATAGTTTATGAATCCCAGCCACCATGCTAGAGAAAAGACTAATTTGTCTTTCTATAAAAAATGACAAAACAAAATCACTGACAGATGAAGAGGAGATCAAAAAGTATGAAGTCCAAAAATGCAGGAACCCCCTCACATCCATTAGGATGGCTGTTATCAAAAAAACAAGGGGGCACACCTGGCTGGCTTGGTTGGTAGAGCATGTGACGCTTGATCTCAGGGTTGTGGGTTCGAGACCCACCTTGAGTGTAGAGATTACTTCAAAACAAAACACAAGTGCTGGCGAGGACGTGGAAAAATGGAACCTTGTGCTTTGTTGGTGGGAATGTAAAATGGTGCAGCTGCTGCAACAAACAGTATGGCAATTCTTTAAAAAGTTAATCATAGGATTAACATATGATCCAGCAATTACACTTTCAGGTGTATACCTAAAAAAAAGTAAAAGCAAGGACTGGAACAGGTATCTGTACACCTAAGTCCATAGCAGCGTTATTCACAGTAGCCAAAAGGAAGCAACCCACATGTCCGTGGATGGATGAATAAACAATCATACCATGGAATATGATTCAGCCTCAAAAAGGAAGGAAATTCTGGCACAAGCTACAACATAGATAATGTTATGCTAATTGAAATAAGCCAGTCACAGAAGGACAGGTTACTATATAATTCCACTTACACGAGGTCCCTAGAGTAGGCAAATTCAGAGACACAAAGCAGAACGGCAGTGGCCAGAGGGTAAGGGGAGGAGAAAATGGGAAGTCACTGTTGAATGGCGAATGAGTTTCCGTTTGGGAAGATGAAAAAGTCCTTGAGACAGATGGTGGTGCTGGTTGCCCAACAATGTGAAAGTACTTAGTACCACAGAACTGTACACTTAAACGTGGTTAAAATGCAAATTTTATCTTATGTATTCCTGCAGATTTTTAAATGAACGAAAACCTGTTCTAGAGATATATTAGGTAGTTCATTAATTTAAACATTATGTTATTTTTCTGGACTTTGAAGTGATGATAGTATTGGTCAGCTTTTAAAATTTTTGTGATTTCTTATTCTAAATAAATATTCACTTCTATACATCATGGTTTTCAGGGTTATTTTTGTGAAATTTAGTTCTTTCTTGAAAATAAGGCCAATAATATATAACTTATAGAGTTAGTAAAAGTGTTGAATGAATTGATAAATACATAATACATATTATGTAAAATACATAAAATTTAAAAATGTATAAAATAGATTTAAATATTTTTAAGAGAGCCATGACTTGTTGCCAAGCACTCCTTCGTGTTATGATAAAGGAAAAGAGAGTTATAAAATGAAAGTAAGGGGTGCCTGGGTACCTCAATCGGTTAAGCATCTGCCTTCGGCTCTGGTCATGATCTCAGGGGTTCTGGGTTGGAGCCCTATGTTGGGCTCCATGTTCAGTGGGAGTCTGCTTCTTCCTCTGCCCCTCCCTCCCCCCAGCCCCCACGCTCTCTCTCTCTTTGCCATCTCAAATAAAAAAATACAATCTTTAAAAAATTAAAAAACAAAACAAAATAAAATAAAAGCAAATACCCCCAAAACAGTGCTGCCAAACCTGATGGCTGAGCCCCCTCTTGTGTGATTTTTAAATTTTCCAAATCCACCAGCAGCGGATTCTCAAAGCATTGCTTCCATGCAGCCTTGATTACTTTCTTTGGAGGTCCCCGCTTAGTTGAGGTCCCCTATATTTGTGGAAAGCCTCTGATTTACCACACTGCGCTTGCCATTGGGAATACACAAACAGAGAAATCCTACATCCTCCCCTGAATGGGGCGACAGACACAGAAACAGTTCCAATACAGCGGTGTTGGTGGGCGGGGCTTTATTTCATCTGTTGCTCCCCAAAACCTTAATGGCAGATCATAGCCTGGATGGTGAACAGGGAAGGGAAACCCTTTTGTGAGAAGGTAACTGGAAGAAGGGTGGGGAAAGGTCAAAGGAAGGGAAGACGGGGCGGGTCTAGGGAAGAGAACTGAAGCGGAAGAGTGGAGCCCCCTGGTGGGGAGACGTGGCAGGGGCTGTCAAGGGGCGGCCAAAGCCCATCGGCGGATTCTGACATAAATACCCGGGAAATCAGTAGAAAGCTGATTTCTCAGGGTTACCCTTTTTCTTAGAAAATGTTGTTTCAACTCCCACCCCCCTCTCCTGGTCCTAGTATGTCAGTGCATGGTTTGCAAAGCCCTTTCCCACATATCTAATTTTATTTCACGTCTGCTAACATTCGTTTTTTCATCACTGAGCACATTAGTTACCTCTTGACCACACAGCCCCTGAAGCTTTTTTGTTTTGTTGTTGAGAACCACAATTTCATTGTTACTTGTACAAAAATTTCTCCTATTCCCTGTTAGGCCACTATAAAAATTAGACACAAAACTGCTGAATATTGTTTTCTAGTGTTTTTCTTCAGTAAATCTGGATTTTAAAAAACTACCCACGAGATATTTTGTTTTTATACAATGCACTTTTTTTTATTCTTAACAGTCCCTAAACACACACACATGCAAGTAAAGCTTTATGTTCTAAATCTGTTATATGGGAAAACAAACCAATTTTCAAATTAACTGAGGCAACACAGGAGTATAAACAGGTGGTGTCAATATCATTTAATGATTCCACCCAAATCCATAGATTCACCGTCACTTCAGCACCAAAGAAGTAATCCTCTATCATTTTAATCAAAATAGATACTGCTAAACGTACTACCCTGACCTTGCGAAGACTGGGTTGTTACACAGCAGGTTCTTCCAGGTGTTCTGGGCCAGGTCAAAGGTAGAGTAGATTAGATTTCCGGGGTCAAAAGAGCCCAGCAGCACTCCGCAGGCAAAGGGACGGCCAGGGCGCAGAGAACGGGGAAAAACTGGTACCAGGAAGTGCCTGGGAAGATGACAGTGGCTCCACAGTGCCCCCTCCTGGTCATTGCAGGAATGCAGAAAGCCCACGGAAAGGACAAGAGCATGCTGATTTCTGAGACTCTGAAAAATAGAGAAGTAAATGCGACTGGACTATTTTTTCTGCACCTTATGAGCATAATACCTCCAGGAATTGGGTGCATCCATAAATACCTACCACATGGAAGTCATCAGATCAAATGGGAGGCTCATAGCAGATGCTGATTCCACAGAGCGGGGTCTGGGCTAGAGTCAGGGAGAACACTCTAATTATTGCTGGAGCGGCTGGGCATGTGTTTGCTCACTAGGTCAAGAGCTGATTGAATCGGTAACTGCAGGTAGAAACTGCCCCTCTCTTCACCTTTGCCAGGAAATGACACTTCTAGGCACCAGAATGTCTAGGGCTAGCCTTGAGAACTGGGCTGTGACAAGCCTATTGTTTTCTGACACTTCCCTCATCTTCCACTCCTTTCCAAAGAAGAATCTCTCGGGATTTTCCAAAGTCCCCTCCTTCGCCTGCCCCCATTGCCAAGTCAGATTTTTGCAGGGCACTGCTCACAGAGGGTGTGGCAGCTCACAGAAGACCTTCATAGCCAAGAGAGAGATGGCGGCTTGGTCTGAGGACGGAGCCGGCAGGATGCAGCTTGTGGGCACGGCAGACAGTTCGAGTCTGAGAAGGAGCTCACTACCCTTGTGGGCCTAGGTCAACAAATCCTATTTTATTTTGCTGCTGATTAGAGCTTTGCAACTGTAGGGGGCACTGCCTGCTGTTTAGATGGCAAGACCACTGGAAGTCTACCGAGGAGACCCCGCTCAGCACGAAATATCTGCCTGGTACTTTCAAGATGAAACAAAGTGACGCATAAGGAGACCTTTGTAAACCTCAAAGAGCTTCACACATGTAAGAAGAGTGGGAAATAGAGACAAACATATCCTTACTGGGCCAGAAAGTGTTACATTTCCACAAGGCGTCCATTGGGATGAGACTCCAGAAAGGTCCCTCGGAAGTGGTGGGGATGGGAAGGGGTCGTGTTGGATACTCAACAGGGGGAAATGCAACAGAAATGAGACCAGAAACAGAGTCTGGCCACCAGTTGTCATTGTTATTAAGCCCCTCTGGGTCAAGAGCTGTTCCAACCCAACTGCTACATCTGTTAAGTCAAGGTACTGACAAGGGTTTCAGGCTGCCAGTTTCCTGTCTGGAAGGATCCTTGATGCCAGAAATAACACACCACCAACACCACCAAAAACCTCGTAAGTCAGTGCTCTTTTGGCTAGCAGATAGACAAATAAATGCCAGGATATCCTGAGAATTTACTGTGTATGAGCCTCTGTTCTAAGTACTTTATATTATCAGATTATATAATCTTCCCAGCAAGATTCTTAGCCCCATTTTACAGGTGAGGAAACTGAGCTGCAGAGAGGTTAAGTCCCCTCCAGAGGGAACAAGGCTATAAATACGGGCAGCCTTGCTGTGGAGACTGCCTTCATAACCACCGTGTTAAACTTCTTTCCACCAAGAAAGAGGGAGAGGTCTGGGAGAACAAGGGCCACTCGCATGTAATATTTTTTGTTCTTTGCACTCTGTGTAGATGTTTTTGGACCCTTTTGTATGAATGCTTTATTTCTTGGTATATGTTTTTGGAATGATGCACCAAGGTCACCGTCTGGTAAGGAAAAGCCAGGAGAGCCTTCCATGTCCCGGGCCGGGAAGTACTGCTCAGTGGCTTGTTCGGGGCGGTCTGTTTGCTGACAACATGCAATGCAAACAAGGGCTCTGGTGGGGACGTCAGGGGAGCAGCTGCTCAGTGTCTAGGAAAGCTCGAGTGTGGTTTGCAAAGTAAACGGACTCTAATTTGGACAAATACTGCGGTGGCCTGGGACCGAAGCAAGATAAAGCGGCGAGGGTGTGTTGACATGGATGTTTCCATGGGCTGAAGTAAGGAAATAGAGGGAGCGGCCCAGGAATGCCAGGGGTCCTCTCTCCCCAATACTGAGTTCACTGCTGTCAAGGACTCAACCACGAGGACTGAAGAGGAAATCGATCTGAAGCCCCTGGTGCCTCCAGTATTCGTGGAGGGCGTTGCTCGAGCGAAGGCGGAGGCTACCTGGGAGGAGGCGGCCTTTGATTGAATCGAGGTGTTCTTTCACTCTTTCTATCAGCTTAACAGCCTGGCAGGTCAGCGTGGGCTCAAATCTCACAAAAGCAAGCTGGTGGGAGGAAAGAACACAAATAAAAATTGTCGAGAGAGAGAGAAAGAGAGAGAAGTCTCCATGCGCACTCTCTAGTCCAGAGTGTCTCACACTATGTTGCGTGCATGTCGCCTGGGATAAAGGCCAGCACATCTAGGTTTGAGCCTTGAGGTTGCCAGCTCCTAGCTGTATGTCTCGGGCAAGCCACCTTGCCTTGCTGACATCAGTCTCTCCATTTGTACAATCATCACCTGCCTCACAGGGTCAATGTGGAGACGGACGAAGTCGCGTTAAGTGGAAGGCAGAGCACAGTGCCTGGCGCATGGCAATCGTCCACGGAAAGGCAACGAATTTTGTTTTCTGCATTGCTTTCAACAAGTATTCACTCAACAAACATGCAGCTCTGTGGTAGAACCTCGTGGTGCTCCGCGAGCGCCCAGGTGTGTGTTCGCTGCTAACACAGCTGCTCCATTCTCCGGAGAACTGCCCTCCCCTGAAGGGCACCACATCACCTGGAAATAACCGGAAAGTCGCACCCACGGACTGACTCATACAGCTACAGGAGCCGGGCCCCCTTATACACGGTAGGACAACTTTGGGCTGCTGTTCATGTTCCAGAACTCTCTGTGGGATCAGCCTGAGGCCAGATTTCAACTGAAGCCACATTTTTGCTTAGTATCTACCCTACTGAGTCTCCCTCCCTTCCCTACAGACTCCTTCTGAGAGCGCTTCCTCCATCAGTGGTTTGCTTGCCTCAGACCCTGCTTCTCTGGGCCCTGCCGTAGGCATCCATGATTGCCGGGCTCAGGTGA
Source organism: Eumetopias jubatus (assembly GCF_037043125.1). NCBI lineage: Eukaryota > Metazoa > Chordata > Mammalia > Carnivora > Otariidae > Eumetopias > Eumetopias jubatus. Next base: position 120,728,078 of record NW_028274809.1, on the reverse strand, counting down.
TACCCCTCAGTGAAGAAGGAGGGGTCCCTGCCCAAAGGAGCATGCAGTCTGTGGGGGGAGGTGTGACCAGCAAAGAGACAATCAGAGTAAGAAATTCCACAGAGCTTAGCTCTGAGGCAGCAGGAGAGCTCGTAGGCTGGGCCCCCACCACAGGAAAAGGGCTTGCAGGAGGAAGAGACCCCTAAGCCAGGACCCACCGGGCCAGTAGGCATTAGCCCGGCAAAGCAGTAGTGAAGGGTGTGCTGGGAGAAGAGAGGACCAGGGAGGGAGCTACGAAGATTCGAAGGATGGCCCAGTAACCAAGGAGGGCATCTGCCAGCTCTAGAGTCACCCATAATCCTTTCTTTCCAGGACCACAGAGGTGAGCCCTGAGCAGAGTCGTTGTGGCCACACAGCCGGCCCTCCCAGAGGCTGTCCGGTGGGAGTATTCTGTCAGGATGACATGGGTGCGGTGACCTTCACCCAGTGATTCCTGCCCAGTGAATTCCTTCCCGGGCTCTGACCGCCGTGAACCTCTGCCCTCCTTCCCACCTGCCGCAGAAAGAATCAGGTGTTGTCCGCATAGCACAAATACTGTGTGATTCCACTTACCGGAGGTCCCTGGAGCAGTCATATTCAGAGAGATGGAGAGCAGGACCGGGGGTGCCAGGGGCTGGGGACAGGGGCTGGGGACAGGGGCTGGGGAGTTGGCTTGGGGATGATGATCAAGTTCTGGAGATGGATGGTGGTGATGGTTGTACCACAGTGGGAATGTATTTAATGCCCCTGAACTGTACACTTAAAAGTGACTAAAATGGTCAATTTCATCTTACATATATTTCACCACAATAACCATAAAAAAAAGAATAAGGCTTTTGTCTAAATCTACACTCTGGATATTGAGTGATGTTGTTTCTTATGGTATAAGACTAAGAAGTTACTTGAGACAATTTTTTTTTTTTTGAGACAAATTTTTAAAAACCTCATTCAGGGGGCGTCTGAGTGGCTCAGTCGTTAAGCGTCTGCCTTCGGCTCAGGTCATGATCCCAGGGTCCTAGGATTGAGCCCCGCATCGGGCTCTCTGCTCGGTGGGAAGCCTGCTTCTCCCTCTCCCGCTCCCCCTGCTTGTGTTCCCTCTCTCTCTGTGTCTCTGTCAAATAAATAAATAAAATCTTAAGAAAAAAAAAAAACCCACGTTATTTGGTACCAGAAAGTGGATGACGAGATAATCAGATCTCCCCAACCATATGTCTGCCGTGGTGCTGAAGTATCTCCTGGAAGAAGCAGCCTTGTGAGTTCTGAGAACCCGGGCTGCTTCTGTCATGATTCATCTCCCTGACGAAGCCCTTTCTGGTGAGCTAAATCTCCTCATCAGCCTTTTTAGAATCACACTGAAGGTGATGAGGCAAATACTCACAGGGATTCCTACTCTGAGGTCACAGAACTTCTATGTCATTTTGGGACCTTCGTTTGCTACAGCCAGAATAGAAACAAGGGCACTCTTCCTGTGAGCACGGGCATTCCTTACTGATCTCAGCCCCCGGTCCACCCCCGGTCCACCACAGGGATTGACACACAGGAGGAGGTGTTCAGGGGATGTCTCATTAGGACAGGAGGAGGGAGCGGGAGACAGAAAAGGGAGGAAAGCCTCCCAGACCGCCCAGCGCTTAACTCCTCCTTGTTCAGATACAGGGAAATTTGGTCCAAGCCAGAGAGGTTAAGTCCAAAGCCACATGCTTTAGTTAGGTAAGCGATGACCCTGACTAGGGTCAGAACCGGGCCCCCTGGTCCCTAATCCAAGACTGCTCCCATTATGTTATCCTAAAATTTGACACTTGAGACTCTATTTGATGACTTTGGTTAAGTCTAATGAACTCCCACCTGGAATAACTGAACTTTTGTGTTTCTCTTATTTGTTTCTTTGATACCTAGTGTTTGCCCAAGTAAAGTAAACTTTTTAAAGAAACGGAGCAGGGTCAGAGGCCTTGCTTTTTACACAGTGATAAGTATAGGAGAGTGACTGTGTCTCCTCAGGGTTCATTTGACTAACAAATTGAGGTTTCATAGATCACATTATATTCCCAAACTGCCTCCCTTGTTTGGGTCAAAGGAAAAAAAGGAGGAAAAATTATTAAGCAATTATTGCCAAATGCTGGCCTGCAACATCATCTGCTTTAACCCTCATGGAAATCCAGAGGTGGCATTACCTCCATGGTGACAGGAGAAGCAGCTGTGGCTCAGGGTCCCTGGGGAGCTAGACCAGACTCACCTGTGGTTGCATGTGGGTGAGTGTACGGCTGATATGTAGGCAGCACAATGCCTGGCATTCAGTGAATGTTTGTTGAATGAATAAACAAACTTACATCCATCTGTCTGCACCATCCATACCCTGCTCCCCTGCCGTATCTATTGCCATGATTTGGAAGGTGTCATGTAGACCATAGAGATAGATCATCCCCATTCCCGAGCAGAGGGTAACACTGTAGTCAGACAGCAGATAAAACACCTGAAAGAGGAAAAGAATAAGCAAAGCAGGTTTTATTCGTCATTCAAACAGATGGAAGTGAGGGGGGTGGGAGGTGTTGCACAAGTAGCAGGTTAACTGGGTGAAAGTTCAAATTTTGAGGGGCGCCTGGGTGGCTCAGTTGGTTAAGCGTCTGCCTTCGGTTCAGGTCATGATCCCAGGGTCCTGGGATCGAGCCCCGCATCGGGCTCCCTGCTTGACCAGAGGTCTGCTTCTCCCTTTGCCTGCTGCTCCGCCTGCTTGTGCTCTCTTTCTCTTTCTGTGTCAGATAAATAAATAAAATCTTAAAAAAAAAAAAGAAAGTTCCAATTTGGAAACAATTAAAAGATACAAGAGAATCTGTGCATGTCACCAAGCAGTCACTGGGGAAGGACCAAGAAGGTTTTAAGTCAGCAGAACCAACAGAGCCGGGGGTGTAACTGATAAAACGGGGGTCCTCTGAAGTATTTCCCATGGTTCTTAACCTTTCCCCACTCACAGGACAGAGTTTAAAACAGAAAGAAGTTTCCTAAAGACTTTGAGGTCTCTCCAGCCAGAGAGGCTCTCGGGGGCAGGAATGCTTCATGTTCCCAGTGCTCTGGGACCAGCGGACCGCTTCTACCTGGGTTTGTGGGAATACCGTCCCAAGGAGCTGAGAAGCCAAAGACCTCCCTGGACTACCTGGGCCCAACTAGATGTGCCTTTCATTGCTGCCCTTCCCCAGGATTCAGCTATTTATATCCCTGACCTCAGAAAATCTCAGCAGAGTTACTTCAACTAAAGGAGGCCAAGTGCTGTTCCAGCAAAACCTAGTCAGGTGACACGGGAGTTTGACAATGATCAACTACCCTAGTGTAATAGTTCAAATTTGTTTCAGACGTGGACAGGATGGGGGGTAGATGGTGAAATCAATGCTCAAAGTATGTCCTGATTGGATGGGCTGCGTGCTTTCTTTTTCACCCAAGCTGTTGTTGAAGCTGCTTATTGAAAGGTTATGCAAATATGATTAGTCAGCTCCGGGGCCATTAATAATCCACTGGACGGAGCTGGCTCCATTCCAATTGATTTTTGCATTTCGGGAAATGACAGATTTCTTGCAGCAGAGATGAAAGTCCCAGAGGGGTTGGCAATGAAGTGTGAGATCTTTGCCTCCACTGGGACTGATCCTATGAATTAGGGAGATTGAATGTTATATCACCACTATTTGCCTGTCCTTCTGAATAAATCTCGGGGTCCTGCCCCAGCTCTGGAGAGAGAAGGAGGAGTCACAAATGTTTGTGCGGCGAGACCAGTGCAGCAAGTCTGCATCCTGACAGTGAACCAGAAAAAAAAGTGGGCATGTTTAAAAAGCGAACTGTGAATTCAAAACTTCTTCCCCTCTGTGAAGATCGATTAGATCGAATATCCTGAGAAAAGAGATGTAAGGTAAGCTGTAGGGGGCACGTGTGAGAAGTGGCCAGTGGGAAGAGCTCAACCTTTGGGGCCTCTGGGGATATAACTTGGAGCAAATTAGTCTCTTTGAGGTTCTACTATAGTAATTGTGAATTGAGGATTTCATTATAACCAATTTCCCATTTCAGAAAAATATTTTTTCTCTGGACCTAGTCCATTTAAGAAAGAACTCAAATTCTGAACATGGAACCCATCAGAGCTAAGGTGTCCACAACGTCTAATTCTACAACTCCATAAGCAGGCCTAACATCAGAGATTTCAAAAGAGGGACACCTGGCTGGCTCCGTCAGTAGAGTGTGCAACTCTTGATCTCGCGGTTGTAAGTTTGAGACCCACATTGGGTGTAGAGATTACTTAAAAATAAAAAATAATTTTTTAAGTAATTTCAAAAGAATACACACACATCCAAGAACAAAGCCATGCTTCCTCACCAACATGTCAAGACCACCAGGGGCACAGCCTATGTGATCCATTAATTCAACAGAGTCACTGGTCATAGGTCCATAGAGGATGCACACTGAGGCTGTTCCTGTCTGCAGGTCACTCTCCCTACGTCATTCCCAGCTTGGAGTCTACCTTGGGCACCAGTCACGGCCATTTGAATCAAATGGTCCCTGCTCCTGTCCTCTCTGTGGGGTGTCCTACCCACCATCAATCACCTTTCATATTCTAATTTTCCTACTGGGTTTTGAGATATTCACTCCCTCCAGGTGTCCAAGACAGAATTAGAAATTCATAAGGAACCTACAGAACAAGAAGATGAAGATTTGGGAAAATGTTGAAATTGTTGAACTTCAGAAAGAAGACAGACCCAACTGCTTGACTCTTGTGCTTCTTTTTCTCTTTGCAAGGGGAGAATGAACTCAAGGAGCAAGGATGGGGTACACATGACATGAAAGGAGCTGGAGCAAGGGAAGAGGGCGGGAGACAAAGTGCCTCTCTCTCCCCGGGGTGCCACACCCCACCCTATGTCAGGAGCCCGCTAGTTATTTCAAGGTCCTGTCAGAAATCCTGACAGGTAACGGGGAGCAGGGATGCGTTGGGACCTGGAAGACGCAAATGCTGCTCAGTTTTCTGCACTCCATACGCTACAGTCTAGTATCATTGCCTTCATCTTTGCCAAACCCTAGGAAGGATGACAAGCAGATGGCTCGACCACAGGGGCAATCAGGAAACCCGGTCAAGCCGACTCAACTCAGGTCCTTTTCTGAAGGATTATCAGTTGGGGAAATCAGCAAGACATGCAGACAAAAATCAATCTTAAGATTGATAGAAAATGGCAACTTACACTTTTTTAAAAAGTAGGCTCCATGCCCAGCATGGAGCCCAATGCGGGGCTTGAACTCATGACCCTGGGATCAAGACCTGTGCCAAAATCAAGAGTGGGATGCTTAACTAAGCCACCCAGGTGTCCCTGGCACTTACACTCTTGAATCAATGTGAGACCGAGGCCCATAGAGATTCAGGGATTCGCACTGATTATAGCTGGGGAGGACAGAGCTTCTACTCGAACCTTGGCTCCTTACTCCCTTAGTCCAGGGCTCCTAGGAAAAAGAAGGCAGTTTGACCAGTGTTTTCTGTATTCTAGATGCCTCATGCGTTTTCTCAGTCAGTCCCCACCACAGAGGAACCCTCACCCCATATTCCAGATGAGTAAACTGAGACTCAGAGAGCAGGGAGCATCTACCCGGTATCCATGGTAGTAATTGGGGGGTGAGCAACAGACACCATGTATCATGCCCTCTTTGATTTTTGCTTTTTTGGGGGGGGCAGAGAGAGAGGGAGACAGAGAGAATCTTGAGCAGACTCCGTGCTGAGCATGGAGCTCAATGCAGGGCTGGATCTCACGACCCTGAGATCATGACCTGAGCTGAAATCAAGAGTTGGACGCTTAACCAACTGAGCCACCCAGGCGCCCCTGTTTTTTAACTTAACCATTTTCAAAGTCTTTCAGAATTTCTTTGTGAGAAAGGTGGAGAAATGTGAAGAGTTTGACAATGTGAAAGGCAGATTCAGTTTTGGTTAAAAAAAAAAGACCAGGAGAGAGGTGCCTAGTCACAGGCTGATAAGCTCCTGCATCTTTAGCATGCTTCTCAGTGACATAGAGAAGACATAGAGACATGGTTATGAAATGTTTTATCTGACAGAAACAGCTGACAGGACAGAGAGAGCGATCCAGACACTAGATCGCCCCGGGAAGCAGGAAGACCGGTTGGAAGCAGAGGGTGAAGCCAAAGAAGGAAGGCCCTCAAGTCCTACGCTGAGGGCCAAACAATTTAATTTCAGAACCTTGGCGTGGGGGAGACCTAACTGTCACCTCAGTGGACCTCGTCCCTTTGGTGCTGATTTCCCTGCTGTGGGCTCTTGGAGGGCAGACACCCTGGCATGAGAGCAGGGACCTCACCTGTGCCCCACTGACCAGCCCAGGCCTGGCCCGGACTCCGCTTTCAACTCGTATTTGCCAAGAGAACAATCTCATGCATAATAACAAAACAAAAGCGATTTTACACCATGTTAATAGAAGCACAAAATGCCGAGATCTGACCATAGCAGAGCTTGTGTATGAATCCGGGCAGGAAGGGCCTGACCTGTGCTTGGAGGCTGGCAGCCAGGAAGGGCGTCGGGAGGACCTCTAGGGACTCCGATTTTAGTCTGGTGAAGTGACGTCCCATTAACTTGGGATAATAGAATAGAATGGACCTTGGGCTTTCAGTATACTTTTAAGCTACTTTTTTTACCTTGTCACAACTGTAAGAGAAACCCTTAGTTAGAAGTGGTTCTTCTCAGGCCTGCCATTGCCCATGTCACAGACGGTGCAGGTAGACAGGGTTGGAGAGCCGGGGCTCTAGCACTAGTTATTTCAAGCCTAGCCCAGCACACCTGTCATGGCCCAATGGCAAGGTCACTGGGGTGAGGCCACCCTGGGGCTGCTCACCTTTGGTGAACTTGATTAAATGGCACCACCACCCACCCAGCGTGCAGCTTATCAGGGGGCATGAAGCTCTGACCTCCCAGGTTGGAGCAGAAGAGTCAGGGAGCCAGAAACCTCGGCCTCCAGGGAGCTGCCTGCAGGGATTTCTCTCACAGCATGGGCGGGATGGAGCCGGACGTCAACTCCACTGTTCAGGATGGGGCGGGAAGCCAGGACATCCTTGGGGCGTGTCAGGGGACTTTCGAGATGGCTTAACACAGGGGTTGTTGGGGACAGACATGGGTGGTAGATCTGCCCTCTCTCTCCTGGCCCATGGACGGTATTGAGAATAGGCTGCACCCATCTAAATCTCCCTAGGATATTTTATCATGACCTGTATGTTCTATAAGTTGTCAGCCACAAGGGTCTGGAGGCCCATCAGGCCATAAGCAAGGCCTTGCCCTTGGCAACCAGCTTTCTTTCCATTGCAATGAACCCACCCCAGGGAAGGAACAGTGCTGTGGGAGGCAGGAAACAGCTCCTCAGAGAAGACTTTGCGTGTGACTGGAAGATAGGGCCATCTGTGTCTGCAGAGGGGAGTTCAAGTCCCCACATAGCAGCCGTGACAGGGAGGGCAGGGGAGAGTGTAACCTAGGGCTCCAGGACAGACCTCTAGGCAGGAAGGGCCCGGTGACCATGAAGCTTGTCTGGGCCAACCCCGGGACAAGTCCCAACCCCACACGGCTCCCATGTCAGTGCCTGGCACCCGTCAGTGCTAGTCCCCCCGCCCCCCGCGAGAAAGTGGTACCACCACTGGCAGAGAAAACCAAGACAAGCACAACCAAATATAAAATCCAAGTAAAATAAAATAAAAACACAACTTACTAAGCTAACTAAATGAAAAACGAGTCCTGACTCTCAGGAACTTAGTGGACTAGATGTGTGCTAATTTCCCTCTGCAAACCCCAGGAACTGAAGGACCCTAAAGAGGTCCTCGCTCAGCCCTTTGCCTTAGGACCAGCCTCTTCTGGGTATCCTCCCCACCCCCACCCCTACCCCCAGGTCTGCCAGTGGGGCCTGGCACTTCATGTCTTGTGGAATGGTGACATCTGCTGGCAGTCACTGCTACTAGGAGCAAGTTCTCAGAAATTGTGTGTGTGTGTGTGTGTGTGTGTGCATGCGCGCGCCCTGACATGCCACGCCCTCTGTGCAGGGGGAGGGGAGGAAGGATATTTTATTATGAACACACACACATCCCCTCCGTAGTAGAGACAAGAAAGGCCCAGGGAGAGCTGATACACTTGGAAAATGTTATTGAAAAAGGATATGAATCTCCTCCCAGCAGAGCCCAGACCCAGCCTCATTGGTCCAGAATGATCTGCTCAGTGCATTGATAGTGAAGTCCATGATCTCTTTAGAGATATACCAATCCACATACTCCATGCTCTCACTGCTTCCTGCAAAAATAACTGTTTAAAGAAGATCAAATGCATTTTTGTCATTCCTCTTGTTCCCTGGTCCCTAGGCCAGCACTGGGCAGGAAGGGCTGCTGAGCTGGCAGAGGAGTCCAGCTTTAAAAGATAAAATTAATCTATTCATTCAACAAATACTTGTGGAGTGCCTCTACTCCTAGGCACCATGTGCTTCCAGGAAAGCTGAGAAAAAGACCGGTAATGTAAATGCGAAATGTAAATGATGCTCACATTGCAGTTGGGAGAAAGACACAGGGTAAATAAGTAGACAAAGATACCTCCTGATGTTAGAAAGGAGATTAAATATTCTGTGATAATTTTTATCACTGCAAGGGCTCCCTTAGATTGGTGGCATTTGGGTGCATCTCAGAATGACCCTGGCGAGCCAGGCAGGAAGAGGAAGACCATTCCCAGGAGAGCCAGCAGGTGCACAGACCTGAGGTGGGATGCTGAGGGAGAGCAAGCCTGTGGTTTGTCTGCAGCTCATGCTCTCTGTCTCTCACCCTCTCTTTCTCTCACTCTCTCATCCTGAAAGGTGATTTTTTTAAAGCTTTATTTTTTTTAAAGATTTTATTTATTTGAGAGAGAGAGCATGAGTGGAGGGAAGGAGCAGAGGGAGAAGCAGGTTCCCCGCAGAGCAGGGAGCCCGATGCGGGGCTCGACCCCAGGACTCTGGGATCATGACCTGAGCCGAAGGCAGAAGCTTAACTGACTGAGCCACCCAGGTGCCCCAGTGATCTTCTTTTTTTTAAATAAAAAAGAAATGGGCACTTCCCCACAATATAGAAGAGTAGGAGATGTGTTGGATTTATGTTGCTCAAGAGGAATTTTCCCTTCAGAAAAGAATGCTTTGCCCAAGATGAAAAATTCATCAGGACAGGAATGAATATAGTTTTCAGTGGTAATGGCTTATGATAGGGAAAGAAAATCGATATTGTGTTTGGTTTTGAAATTATGGGCAGATTCTTTTTTTTTCTTTCTTTTTTTTTTTTAAAGATTTTATTTATTTATTAGAGAGCGAGCAAGAGAGAAACAGCATGAGAGGGGAGAGAGTCAGAGGGAGAAGCAGGCTCCCCACTGAGCAGGGAGCCCGATGTGGGACTCGATCCCAGGACCCCGGGATCATGACCTGAGCCGAAGGCAGTCACTTAACCAACTGAGCCACCCAGGCACCCCATGGGCAGATTCTTATAAATAAGAGGACAATGAGAGTCGGCCAGGACAAGATTGATGACTGTGTGAGCATGCCGCCCACCAGGTGGCGCTGTAGACTCACAAAAGTGGAGCATGGTCCCAAACCTGTGGAAATGGAGCCTGGAATGCAGTCTTTCCTTTCCCCAGGGGGAAGGAGAGCGGCTGACACATGTCCATCTCAAATATTAACACAGGCTTGCTTTTGCCTTTTCTTTTCAAAGCACATGAATTCTCGATTATCCCCCTTTCGTATCACTTTGTGTCCTGAGGTCCCCTCTGCACCAGCACCCGGGTCACTCAGCCAGGGTGTCCCCAACAGAGGGAGCGAGTGGGAAAATGGGAAGTTTAATGAAATCTGCCCTTCTAGCCCCTGATGAAAGCCTTGCAGGAGTGTGCTTGTTAGAAGGTGGGGGTTAAAGAGGTGTGAGGTTTGGGCACAGACTCGGTGACAGAGGAAGAGTTATCTGTAAGAATAATTTAGGTGATGGAGAAGAAGCGGGTGTGATTTGAGCCATTAACATGTCCAGCACATTGCCAATGGTTTGCAATCGTTACCTCTTTTTAACTTTATGACTCCATAAGTTAGTTCCTGTTAGCAGCCCCAGTATAGCTAAGGAATCTGAGGCTCAAAGAGATAAGTCACTCAAAGCCACTGACTGATTTGAACCCAGACACTCCGACACCCAGAGCCCAGGAAATCAGCTACCCCATGTGAAAACAAGGACAAACCAGGTTTTCTAAGACAGTACAACTGAACGCAGGCTAATAAATTAGCTAATGTACTCCTTGGGTAGCAAGGTAGTATCCAGAACAAGAGATGCAATTGCTCCCTTCAGACACACACACACACACACACACACACACACACACACACACACGAGTGAACCATACACTCTGCTAAACCACCATCGCCTGAATGCATTTCTACCTCTCATTCCTAAAGCTGCCTTGAAACCTTTGGTCCACATGTGTCTCTCCCCTATTTACCGAGAGCTCAGTAATGACAGAAACGGTCTTGTTTATTTTTGTATCCCCAGGCATTGATTACGTGTATCCACCTAATTAATAAATTATTTGTATTAGGTTTATTAATTTAAAATTACATTTTTTGAATTGTAGTAAAATGCACATATTACAAACTTTGCCATCCCAAGCATTTGTAAGCTCACAGTCCAGTGAAGTCAAGTATATTTACGTTGTTGTGCGACCATCACTACCATCCACCCACAGAACTCTTTGCATCTTGCAAAACTGAAACTCTGTCTCCATTAAACCACAAGTCTCTATTCCCCTGCCCCCAACACCCGGAAACCACCCTCCAACTTTCCATTTCTATGAATATGACTATGCTCAGTACCTCATATACGTGGAATCATACAATCTTTGCTTTTTTGTGACTGGCTCACTTAAATTAGTTAATGTCCTCAAGTTCATCGATGCTGCAGTTTCAGTAATCATCACCTTTCATATCACATATTTTTCAACAAAAAAGAGCAAACAAGGGCACCTGAGTGGCTCAGGGGGTTAAACCACCGACTCTTGATTTCAGCTCAGATCAGGATCTCAGGGTCCTGGGATCCAGCCCTGCATCGGGCTCCATGCTTGGCACAGAGTCTGCATGAGGATTTTCTCTCTCTTTCTCTTCCTCTGCCACCCCCCCATCCATGCTCCCTCCCCCCCTTCTCTCTCATTCTCACAAAATAAATAAATAAATCTTTTTAAAAAAAGAGCAGACATCTATTGAATGTTACTGGGTGTTAGCACTTTTCTCAGAGATTTTACATCCACTAGCTGACCTGAGCCTCATAACAACCCTTCGTAGTAAGAGCTATCGGGATCCATGGTCTCGGACGAGAAAATGGAAGGCCAAGGTTGCTTAGCCAGTACGTGGTAGAGACAGGACTTGACCACAGGCAGCTTCACTCAGAATTCATGCTCACATTCTCATTACCACACCATACGGCTTCTCTCTTAGAAGACTTCAAGAATGTTTTTTGAGCAGGACTTAACTGAATTCAAATGTATACTTTAGCAAGGGCCATAAAAGTTAAAAGAGTTAACCCCGCTTGGTCATAGTCATGGGAATGTCACCTTAAAAATACTTCAAGGATGTGTCAGCGGCATGCTGAAGAAGATAATCGGAATGCATTTAGAAGAGGCACAAGCCCCCTCGTGTGTGGCTAAAATGGGGAGAAAGAGGAAGGGTCCAGGAAGGCAGCTTTCTGTTTAATCGATATAAAGAAGAATGTTTGAGCAGTTCGAGAAGAATGGAAAATAACCTGGAAGACCACTGGTGAGAGCTGTTACTAGGGAGATTCCTGGGTCTGCGGGAAGGTAGATTATATATCCAAAGTCCCTTCCAACCATGTTAGTCTGCAGTTCGATGCTCTGTGAGGATCGGGTTTGAGGGGGATGCAAGGTGGAGGAATGTCTGATTTAGATCTCAGTGCCTGGAAGGATAGCAGGACCGTCCCCGGAGACAGGAAAATTATAAGGAAGGACTGATTTGGAAAAGCAAGACGAATCTGGTTTTGGGCAAATGTGTTTTTTCATATGGCGGGGAGTTTTTGTTTCCTGAAGTATTGTAGGAGATCCCCCTGGGTGGTGAATGCTGAAGAAAGGGACGAGGGAAAGGGTGGGAGAGAAGAGCATGTCAGGAGGGAGGCCCCGCCTGGACAGGACCAGGCCTGGAACAGCCTCCCTTCCTGGGCTGGAAATGCCTTTGGGCAGCAAGCTGCTGTCAGCCCACAGAGGCCTGCACTGGTTCGAGGAGAGGCTACGCGGGCCACAGGGCCAAGACAGCGGCTCAGCCATGGGGGCTGTCAGGTGGTGGAGGGCCTAGGGCACCAGTCATCCTAAGCCATGAAATGGTTGGAGCAGAGAGTGACATGGTGCAAACCAGCCTTCAGTAAACAATCCGGTGGTGGGTTTCGGATTGATCATCAGCAGCGGGGCGAGACTGGAAGCTGGGGGTTGCCAGAAGGATAATTGGATTAGCCCACTGTTGTGGTTTCATGTCTGCGCCGCTCCCCCGGACAGACGTGCCCCCTTCCTTCCCCCTTACCCTCCCCCTGGCAAACCCCAGTCCACCCTTAAGACTCAGCTGAGGCTCTTCTCCGTGGAGAAGCCCCAGCCCAACTCCCAGGGCGGCCCGTCCACAGCCTAACCCACAGAACTGCATTTACTTGTTTTAAACAGGTCTAGCTCCTTTCTAGACAGTTAGCAGCTTGAACTCAGGGGCGGTGTTTAATCCGTTTTGCAACCCTGGGGCTCCGCAGGGCCTCTGACAGACTGTACATGCTGAGTGAGTGGATGTGGGTAAGGAATAGGTGAGGGGCTGGAGGAATGAATGAATGAGCACATGCCGTGGTGACAGCCCTGAGTAGAGTGGCTTAAGGATGTGCGTGAGAGTGGAAGGTCCTCCCTTCCCCTATCCGACCGCCCTCAGAAGTGCGTCGCAGCCCTCCTTGGGCTGGATGGTTTGGGGTAATAGGGAGACTGCAGTGGCAAGTGAGCAGAATGTGTAACCCGCCCGTGGTCTGGCAGCCTGGGAGGGCGGGGCGCGGAGCTGGGGCTGCTCCAGGATGAAACCAGCAACTCTGCACCAGCTCTGTGCCACCTGCCAGGGCCACGGGCCAGGCGACTTTCCTGCCTCTGGACCAGTGATTTTCTTTACGAGATCACCATGTACACCTCGTATCACCTGTGCTTCTTAGATAAGTCATCATGTACCCACTTGTCACTTTCGCATGTATGTTACTGGCTTGTCACCCACCCGAACACCAGCCGTGACACCATTCTGCATCTACCAGTACCTGCGGTTTGTCCAAGGGACGCTCTTTGAGCCCTGGAAATCACAGCAAACTTCTGTATCATTTCCTTCTCTGGGAAGAAGCAGGACACCAAAAAGAAGAAAACTTCAGAACCGGATGTGGCCTTAACTAGCACAAACGGAGAATGGTTTCCCCAGTTACCTAGCTCTGAAGCCTCCTGTCTCAGGAGAGGAGTGGAGTGGTCAGTCTCATCCCAGCTCTGCTAATCGTTGGCTGTGTCACCTTGGGCAAGGTACTTAACCTCTTTGAGATTCGGTATTGTCATCTGTCAGACAAAAGTAATCGTAACACCCACCCGGGGACCATGTGCCAAAAGCCCTTAGCAGAATACTTCGCAGCAGTCCAGACGGGAGCTGTTCTTCTCTCCCGTGGGAACCTTCCTTGCTAGTTCCTGCCTCTGAATGTTCAGTCTGCGGCTGGGATGAGGCTGTTCTGGATGCTGCCGACCGACGACTGAAAAGAACAGTATATTACAAAACGGCTTTTAACCCAGAACATAACATCTTAAATGGAACACAGCGAGGTTTTAAGCAGATAGGCAAAGTGGTTTCTCTTCGACTATTACCAAACATGAAACCTGGGGTTTGCGATTCTCTTGCAGTGACCCTCCTACATTCACCCCAGCATTCAACCGGGGCGAAGAAGACCTCTCCGCAACATTGTCCTTGAAAGGCTGGAGTCATGCCTCCCGGATCCACATCTTTCCGTGAGAGATGTCTTGTTCATCCCTGCTCCTGAATACCACTGACCTTATTTGCTTTTTCAAGCCGAACAATATGAACAGGAAACCGGGTGTCTGTGGGCCAAGTGGCACCTGGGGCAGAGCATACCCACAGCCCGCCACGGGCTTGGGAACATCAAGAGCACGCAAAGCCTAAGGACTCTCAGCAAATATTTATTAAACGCAGTACACTGAAGGCACAGGCCTTGACTGTAGCTCTCTCTGGAAAAATAATCTTTATTTCCCCAGCTGGTAAGTCAGCTCGTGTTTATCTTCCGCGTATTTCTTAAACAAGATACGTTACGATTTCCCTTTATGGTGGTTAATGCTCAGCACACCAATTACTTTGGATTTATTCCATTTGACATCATCTCCTAAATTGGATTTTTGCCTCTTTGCACCCTGACAACTCATCCAAGCATCCGTTTTACTGCTTCTGTTTGTAATACCTGAAGCCCGGGCGCTTATTACTCAAATCATTCCCTCACTTCCCCGTTTCTGTGCAAGGGAAGGGCTAGCACAAATCTTCTCTGGCCCGTGGGATGGATGCCCTATTTTGCCTTCCTGGCTGCAAAAGACTTTCCTCTGACCAAGACTTTGCCTAGAGGCTACAGCGCCAGGGCAAGCCAAGAGTGTCAAATTCCACCACTCGGTGAGGATGTTTCTCTTTTTCCAGAACTCATCCGTCAGCTGGTGTGGTTGCCTCCTGGGTGGGCTCTGCCACTTCCCCTGTGTCTCCCCAGTGCCAGGTTTTCCTTCGGGGCCACGAGGTCAAGCGGAACCTGGGCGGGGGCACCAGCATCACTGACAGAGGCAGCGGGTGGGGGGCCCAGCACGGGCCTGAGTCAGGCATCAGCTCTGTGACCCAGGGCAAGCAACCTGGCCTCCTCAGCTCCATTTCCTCACCAGCAAAGTGAGGCTAATAAGGAGAGCTTACCTTAAAAGGTGGATGACAAATTAGAAATAATCGTTGGATCTGGGTTCTTCCAGGTCATGCCAGCTAAGCCTTATTTTAAGCCCCCCAAAACAGCAACCCTTGGCATTTCCAAGGCATGGTCCATGGGGGCCTTCCCTTACCACCAAATGCTTTTCCAGCTGACTCTGGGCATGCCCTAGCAGGGACCCTCATGTCTTCATGAACAGCTCCCCAGCAATGACCTGGTTTCGGCCATCCCCTCCCCTCTGCCTTGGCCTACTTTGGTGGGATGGGAAGATGAGGTCACTGATGCTTGCCCAAAGCCTCGGGAACGCACAAAACTGAAGCCACAGAAGAAACTCAAAGATCCAATGCTGATGAGGACATGACGGGAGCCACCTCCTGTGGCTGATGAAATTGCTGGCCCCATGGAGCCTGTCGAGGCCATCCTCTGAACTGTAGGGGACACTTCTTTCTGCTCTCATTGGCTATTTCATTGTACCCTCTTCTACGGAGGCTACGTTCAGGGTGGGCAGGAAGATGACAGGTGATAGATCCTAGTAGTTCTTAGAACACTCCCCCTCGCCCAAACCTGACCCATCCGTTCACTTATCCAGCCGCTGCATCTCCAGTACCTACTACTTACCAAGCACTGGGCTCCGTCCTGGGGATATGATGTGAACAAAATCAGGGCAGTCCTTGGCCTCATGGAGCTCACAGGCTGGTGGAGGACAGTTGTCAGCCAGCGTGGTAAGTGCTCTGATAGGAAGAACAGGGTGCCCTGTCTTAGGGTACCGGGCACCGCGAGATTAGGGAAGGTTTCCCAGAGGTTTCAAACTTGAATAGCAGCTCTCTCACCTCTTCCCAGAGGCCCTCACCAACAGAGGTGGTGAGGGCAGAGCACTCCACGGGTCCTGCAGGCAAGTCGCACAGCCCTCTGTCCTGGCGAAGCCCTGCTCAGGCTTGACCCAGGTGCCTAAAGCACACAGGCTAAGCGCCCAGCGCAGTGCCTGCCTAACCCAGAGCAAGTCAGTGAAAGAGAAAAGGGAAACTTTTTTTTTTTTTTTTTTTTTTTTACTTATGGGCCTTTAGCCAACGATAAGGGGCTTGTATGATTAATCAGTAGTCATTTGCCAAACGGTCCCAAGATGGGCTTAGTAGAGGTGAGGGTGGGGGGTGGAGACAAAGGTAGAGTGAGAGAAATCACGTGCCAGGGGACCCAAGTTCACACTTCCCTTGTGGCCACTGGGTTTCCCATAAAGGATTTCTTCCCCTGGTACTTTCCTGCAGTTTTATTTTGCTGATAGAATAGCAGTAACTTGCCTTTTCTGCAGCAAGAAGTTTTTCTTTCTTTTCCTCTTATTCCTTGCGTTTGCTTCTTTATGTTTTCCTGTACTCCAACATCCTCTTCTTTCTTCACTTGAAAGTAAAGTAAACAGGATGAAAATCCTTTGTGAAGAGGCATCTTGTTCTACCAGCAGCTCCGCAGCAAAGAGAAATTTGCATCTCTTCAATTCCTTGTAATGATTCATTTCCTTTCTCTTTCCCCATCTTGAACATAATGGCTGCACGAGTCGTTTCTCCCTCCATCAGACCTTGAAAGGCTGAGGCTGACAGCAATGACTCAGAAAAGAGTCTCTTTTCCAGACTCGTCAACGTCCATGAATTTTTGACCGAGCTTTCCTGAGAAGTAGGGCCACACCCGCCCAGAGGGAAGAATAGCGGCAGACGCGCTAATATTCCTCCAAAAGTGTATTGTCAGGCCATCACCGGTTTTCTGTTTAATATTTATCACCCACTTATACAGTGCATTAAGTGGAGGCATAAAAAGTTCAAAATCAATCCTAAAAACAATAATGGCTCCTATTTGCCGTTTAGAGTTTAAGGTTTGGCTTCACTTGCATCTACATGTTGTGAGGTTAAGTGGCTGGATCAAATGGCCCCACCAGGGTCAGAACCTGCTTCGCTAGAAGGCAGCTCCCGACCTGCCATCGAACGGAAGTCACAGACTTGCCTTGTCCCATACCCAACCCCCCCCGCCCCCCCGAACTGGAACCCTCCTTGCTGTTGCCATGGTGACATGATGATCCGCTTCATCTTTTAATGCCAATCACCGTCTCTAGCTCCGACCTGTCCCAAGCTGCAGACTTGTAGACACAGTTGCTGCTCCGTAACGTCACTACATCACCTCAAACTCAACCCATCTGAAGCTAAACGAGAATCTTCTGCACTAAAACCTACGCCTCCTACCAGCCTCCCAAACTATAGAGCCGGGAGTTCTGTCCACTGCCACCTCTCCCCGATTGCTCAGGGAAGGAAGGAGTGGGAGCAATGGTCCTTTCTCGGGGCATCAACCTCACCCCAGTGAACCCACCCCAAACACTGTAGTATGTAGTGAAAAGAACCTGGAAAGATTAAACTAAACCCACTCCTGTCTTGCCAAGGTCCATTTGTTCATGACCTGAGAAGAGAACTAGTCTAGGGTAAAATCGACTCGATTCTGTTGTACGGGTGATACCGTACTTGTCGCTTTCAAGCACAATGGAGCTGGAAGGTGGGGTATCTGCTCACACTCAGAAAAGGAAGACGGGAATTAAATTGGTGGAACAGCAACTTTGAAGAGAAGGCCAGCAAGGGCTAGGTGTGTTGTGTCCTGCAAACATTCATATTGGCTACCTGCATGAAAGTCAAAGTCATTCAAGGAGAAGTACGTTCATCATGGAGAAGTGTCCACGATGATGGTGAGCCTCTAGAGCTGTGCCCCACCGGAACTGGCACAGAGTGACATGACCAGGGTGAATCCCTTTCTCACCAACACGCAGGCGGATGGTGAAAGGTGGAAGACAGATGAGGGAGGGCGCAGAACAGAAGCCGGTCTGGAGAATTCCAAAAAGGCAGCGGGCTGGCCCCTGAGAAATCTGTCAGCAGTGACCTTCCTGTGTGGTCTGACAGTCCCCCACCGGCCCCCCTGCACTACTGTGCAGTCTATTCCAGAGCCCCAGAAATGCACCTGCAACCGTGACCCCCAGCCCAAACCCAGCCTTTGATGCCAAGCCAGATGCTTCCATCCTCCCTGCCTCTACCTTTGACATTGTAGCTCTCAGTCCTCACTTGCGGGCCTATGGAGCAGCCACCATAATCTCCAGGGATGCTTTTACCTTCCCACCCTGGTAGACGCTTTTCCTGTTAACTTTACCCTCCCAAAACAATGAGTTTAGAGAGGAGTGCAGAATCAAAAGCTGCACATGTAACATCCAGAGCAAAGCCGCCCCTGAGGCCTGAGTGTGAGGATGATCTCAAAGCCAGCTCCCTTCTGATATTTGGAAATTTCCCTGCAAAAGGGATTTGCTTTGATTTGCCAAAGGAGAGGAGTGCATGGGACTGAGGCAAATCTGAATTCTTGGAGGGTTACTGCATAAGCAACTTAAGAAGCCCAGGGAAGCAGGTGGATGGGATGGACCAGCACTCAGCACCCACGTCACCCTCCTGCCATCGTGACCCCCAGGACAGTAGAGGCTGGACTGCGAGAGACTCCTTACAGCAGCGGGTGTGAATGTGGTTTCAGTTTGGGCGGACCGTTTGCGGGTGGTGGGGGGGCTGCTCTGCTGGTGCCCGCCGTGCCTGGTGGCAAAGCACAGCCATGGAGACGCTGGGCTTTGCTGCCCCAGTGTGAGCAGAGGCTACCCCAGCTCCAGCATCTAGTCACGAGGCTCGTGGTGTCCAGAGAGACAGGGCACTGGGCAGTGATGGGGCAGGGGCAGGGTGATTCGAGAATCAGCCGAAGTTCATGGTGGCTTTTTGATGTGACCTAGACCCTACGACTGTAAAGCTAGAGGCTGCCTGCTCTTTGAAAGACCAGTCTTGGAGTGTGACCCAATTTATAATCCACTGCTTTCAAAGGGACAGCAATTTCATATCCTTTACTGCATCCCTTTCTGCTGAAACTCATTCGAGAGGGTTCTGTCCTCTGCAAGTCAACCCTGACCATGCAGGATCTAACAACTGCAAAGCTCATGTGTGCATGGCATTGCAAGGAAGAAATTTTAGGGGGAAAGGAATACTGTATGCAGCACTGTGTGTGTGTTTGTGTGTAGTTTAGAAAATCGCTTGTTACACCACAAGTATATGAGCATTCAAAAAGCCATTTTTGTTTAAAGATAGTCACTGTACAGTAGAAAACTCTGTCAGCACCACATTCAAGTGATCAGCATTATCATCCCTGCCGAGGAACAGACAGACATCGTGTGCCTTCAGCTGTGAGACTTCGAGAAGGATTCTTATGCCATCTCCAGTAGGGAAAGCACAACTTTGATCTAATCATGAAGAAACACCAAACAAACCCGAAAATGAGTGGCATGCTAGGTAGGGAGAGAGGCAATGATGAGGAATTGAATTCTTTACAAATGTTGCTGTCGTAAAGGTAAAGGCTGAGGAGATGTTCCAGATTAAAGGAAGCTAAAGAGACATAACAACTAAATAAAAGATCTGACCCTTGGCTGGAGTCTGGCCGGGAGTGAGAGAAATGCCATACAGCACATTATTCAAACATTTGGGAAATGAACAGATTAAGTTAAAAGTATGAATCAACGTCAATGCATGAAGTTGATGACTCTGGTTTTATGTAAAAGAATATCCTTTTTCTTAGAAAACACCCATGGAAGTATTTAAGAGCAAAGTTCCTTGATGTATGTTGCTTACTCCCAAATGGTTCAGCAAAAAATTGAGAGAGATAGAAGCGGGCTGGGGGACAAAGAAAATAAACAGTAGAACAGATGGGTTAAAACGTCAACGACAGGTGAATCTAGCTAAACTGTTCTTTGTACTATTCTTATATTTGCAATTTTTCTGTAAATTTGATATTACATCCAAATAAAAAAGTTAAAACAAGGGCCATTTCTTTACCTCCATGTGTTAGGCTTTGCCAAAATTAGGATGCTTGCCTCCTCTGGGCCAGGCCATCTCTAATTCTCTGGATGACAATGAGGCAGAGCTACGGAGCAGAGTTCATGGCTCCTCTCCCTTTCCATCCCACCAGCGCATTGCTCAGTGTCCAGGTTTATTTACGATGCTCCCATCCTCTGTCTGAAGGGGAGACTGCCCTGGATTCCATAGCAGGCGCTGCCCCCTCTGCACTGGATGGAGTCACAGCAGAGCTGCCACCCCTTGGGTCCACTGTGGGTCCATGGTGGAGTGAGCTCAGGGTTTCCACCTATTTTTTTTTAAATTGTGAGGCCTTTGGTACTAATCACGACCCTCTATTACATTTTCGAGAGACTGAGTGACAAACCTCCTCCGAATTTTAAAGAAAAATAAAACACAGACAAACAGATTTTTTATCTTAGGCCTCTGCAAGGCTTTGCCCCCACGATTTACTTCTCTGTCTAGACAGTGGAGAGAATCTCAGGAAAGAAACACCTGGGGAATCTGATCCAAAACCAGGTGCTAAAAGTAGTCCGAGGCAGTAAAGTGTGAGGTTCACGGGACACGGCAGTAGATGAGGTAGGTCCAGTCGAAGAGCTGGTGTCCCCACAGGTGGGCAGAGCCTAGAGGTTGAGCACCCAACAGTGGAGGCCCAGGGCCAGCGGTCACTCCAAGGAAGCCAGTCAGAAGAGGCAAGACTCAGTCACATGTCTAGTGTGAGAAAAGGCAAAGCTTCAGCTCAGCACATCTGGGATCTCAGGCCTGCCCTATAACAGGGTCCCAATCCCAGCTGCAGGGCTGGGTCCCAAGGTCAGGTCAGAGGAACCACCAAAAGACCTTGTGCTGAGACCGGAGTTCACCAGGACTTTTCCAACTGCAAGGAACAGAACCCCACCATGACCTAAGGAAGCCCATGAATTCTAGGCTATCCATGGAAGCCAAGAGCAGAGTTGATGATGGGCCCAGGAACCAAAACTGGAGATGGAATCATGGGGGAGCTGGACTGTCACCCCTCTGGTCCTTGTCTCTGCTTCCCTCTGCCATTTGCTTCATTTCTCTCTTCCTCACTTTCAGATCCACTCTCTCTGTTTCTCAGACCCCATAACCGCAAAAGGAAGTGGCCAACAACTTCCACACCACAGTTAACCACCTGGAGAAAGAGAGATGGATTCTTCTATCAGGCCCAATTGTAAGCTCCTATGTGAGGGGATGGCTCAGATTTTGCAGTTTGCCCACCCTTGGGCTAACTGACTCTAGAAGGAAGCGTGGTTGCATTGTTAAAACATGGCGGCCTCCATGGATGGTTGGATGGAGTGGGGGTGTGGCAGTTCCTAAAAAGACTGGAAAGACCACCCAACAGAATGCCATCCAGAAGGGGATCTGCCGAGGCAGGTTGCAGAATTATGGGATTTTGTTATATGTCTCCACTTACGCACTGCTTCTTTGGGGCTATTTCGACAAAGCCTGAGACTGGTTGTCCCTGGGTGTGTAATTAATAAAGGTTTCTTCATCCACAGAGCCCTGGGCTAGACAGGTGGTGGAAGGACACCTCTCTCTTGAAGAACCAAAGCCTCTCACTCAAGAGACAGCTATGAGGCACAGGAGCGAGGATTAGGTACTGACCTCTCTTAGGACCAGGACTTCTCCCTAACATCCTTGCTCTTGCCAGTTAGGTGAACACCCTAGGAATGGTGCTTTTTCATGTGCCTCCTTGCTTGGCACCTGCCCCTCCGCACTGCCTGGGAGAGAGTGGGAGAGCTTCCCCTCGCAGGGTTGGAAATAGCCTGAGAGGCAGGTGGTGGGCGAGGTTTGCTGGGCTGTGAGGGGTTGCAAGGGTTACAGTGAACTGGGGCAGTGGAGAGAGGCGAGGGGCTGGGACACTGCACTCCACTCAGGGAAGGCCCCTCCCCCACCAGAGCCCAGCTGAGAAAAGATTCCAGAGAGGCTGGAGGTGTGCCTGTGGAGAGGGGGAGGTAGAGCAGGTAGAGCCAAAGTCTCAGGTGGCTTGGCCCCTGTGACCAGCTTTGTGCTCAGCACACCATTCCCAGATTGCATGTCTACAGTAGAGGGGGCAAACTACTCAGCCCTGATAGGTAGCCACCCATCCACCCACCCATCCATCCACCCATCCACCATTGAAATAACATTTTCAATTTATTTATATACATCAAGCTCTGTGCTATAGAGATGATTCTGGGATGGAGTCAGCAGAGACAGGCACATAAGCCCTAATATGATCAATACTTTAAGGTAAGTATGAGCAAAGTGCCAGGGAGAAGAGAGAGGCTCCCAGGGGGACCTGGGTGAACTGGGGACAGCTTCATGGAGGAGGAATTTTGAGCTGAGTTGTGAAAGATGATCCCACAGAGTGTGCTATGGCAGAGCGAACACTGAACGGGACATCAAGGATGCCTGGGTTTTTGTCCTGAGTCTGTGACCATGGCGCCAGGAGGGCTAGGGTGGGGAAAGAGAAGTGCCAAAGGGGCAAAATATAAGGAGACATCACCATCAGGGTCACGAAAGGACAGGCTGAGCGGCTCCTTAAGTCATGTGGCCCAGGCCCCTCCCCTTCCCGCTCCTGCTTCCAGCCCCAGCCCTGACTCCCCCTCCAGCTTGGTCTTCTTAGTAAGTCACTTCACCGGCTGGTTCTGTTTCTTCATCCACAGGGCCCTGGGCTAGACAGTTGGTGGAAGGACACCTCTCTCTTGAAGAGCCCATGATCGGTCCGCCCCAGGGTGGCATGTGAGCTGGCAGGCAATGCTGGGGAGTCCCAGCTAGGTGCCCAAAGAGCAGACAGAACACCCCTCGAGCCTCAAGCCAGGCCCCTGGGCCTGGAATAAGTATTAGCTTTTCCTCTGCCCTCTCTGCCTCCCCCGGGTCCTTGTAGCTCCCATGCCTCTCTCTTCCACTTAGCATGGCAAGCTGAAGTCATTGCATCCCCGTTCACAGTGAAGGAATTAGATTTCTAATAAGGTTTATGTGGGAAATGAGCTTCTTAAACACCAGGCTGAGGAGTTCCATATTATAACCGAGCGGAAAAGAGCCTGAAAAATCCTTAAGCTCTGTGGTTGGGTAAAAGAAGATGAGCCACGAGAGGAGGGCTTCCCAGGGACTCAGTCTGCAAAATTACCAGCATGTGGGGGAATTTCTGGCCCCTCCTGTCAAGTAGGAAGAGGAAGTAGCTACTTGAAGCAATGTTTAGGGGTTGGACATCTTGTAACAACAGCTGGCTACTGCTCTGCTGAGCTACAATACTTCTATCTGATAGACACCGAGCAATCCACTTAGATGTTCCCACAAGAACCCCAAATTCAACTTGTCCTAAACAGGATACATCATCCCTTCCAACTCATTCCCTGGACTCTGTCCGTCATGGACCATCTCCACCATGGACCATCTAGTCTCCCAGCCAGAAACCACGAAGTCACTAGATGTTGTAAGCAATCGCCTTGCACTCATTCAGGGCAACACCAGTTGCTGAAGCCTGGAGGTCTATCCCCTGGTGGTTTCACGATGCCCTTGCCTCTCCATCTTCTTCGCCAGTGCCCAGGTTCAGGCCCTCATCACTTCTTGCCTGGATCACACCGTGGCCTCCCTACTCATCCCCCTCTTCAGCCCAGCTCTTTTCCCAGACAACCAGAGTCACCACCACCCAGATAAATAGAACACTGCCCTTTCCTTGGAGTGGCCCATGCAGCCCTCCCTAGACTCCTCCCCTCTCTCCCCCAGAAGGAACTGCATTCCTGACTCTTAGTAGGCTTTTGCATTTCTAGACACATTCCAGAATCAGATTCTAGGGTTCCAGAGAACAAATCCGGTTGGGTTTTTTAAAATCAAGATTTTATTGACTCTCTAGATTAATTAGGGGAAGATTGACATCTTTAAAACCTCGAGTTTCTAATCCACACCTGTTCTAAAATGTCTGTTCCTCTGGGTCTTCTTTCATGCTTCTCAGTAAAGACTACAGAAATCTTGTAAACATTTAGTTATATTTTTTTCCTAAATTTTTGGTATTTCTATGCCATCCTCTGTTTGTTGCTGTTATATCAAAATGTCATTGTTTTTATATTGATCTTGGATCCAGAAACTTTAAGTTAGGTAGGTTCTGTAGAACCTACATTGCTTTTTGGAACAGCACTGCCAAAAGTGTGTTCCTTTATTAATAGGTTCTGCAGTCAAACAAGCTAAGAGGAAACTGTCCTGGTGTCAGTGACAGGTTGGCACATCTGACTGGCTGAGGAGGTGCCACGGGAGGGAGGAATAGCCACCCAGGTGCCATAGGGGATTTTCTGAGCCCTCCTCTGGGTCCCACACTGACCTGGGTCTTACAGATACTATCCTGCTCTCCAGGGCGGGGGGGGGGGGTCTCCTTACAGCCTGGTAGAGGCTAGAATTATTATTTCTCTGCCAGATCAGATTTCTCCTCTGAGCACAGGGTGATCCTACACCTCAAACACATCCTTACTGTTTCTATGTGCTCCCCCACCCATTTGGTGTCATTCCAGTCTCTGGCTCTTCTTCTAGACTTTGGCTCTTAGGCCTTTGGAGCCACTTAGCCCAGAGGCTCAGAGAACCGGCCGTGTTGGGGAACTCAGTCCCCTCCCCACTCCTGGTTAACACACCAGTGATGGCGGCAGTGTGAAAATCCTGCTCCTGTGCCTCGATCCAGATGAGTCTATTTCTTTCATTTGCCTTTTTGGACCATTCTTGGTCTTCACAGGAGACCCAAACAGGAAAAAATCTCTAGGTGAACAATTTCGCATCCAGCCATGCACTAGACTCCCACCCTGTGATTCGGAGCCGGAATTCAGTACAAGTGATGCGAGCACTAAGAAACCCAGTGGGGACAGTGGAGGTGACCAGAAGTATGAGCAGCAGGAAGCACGACCCCTCCCAGCAAAGGGGCAGGGTGAGGAGGTGGTGTGACCAGACCCCGGGCTATCCCCACAGAGGGCCTGGCTGCAGGAGAGCAAGTCCAAAGCAGCTCTAGCTGCTGCTAAAGGGACAGGGAAGAGAAACCAGGTGGAAGGGGTGGGCAGCGGGGGCTTGGCAGCTAGAAAAGTGATGAGAGGTGACTGCAGGGAACAGGGGCACTTCCAGAGAAACAGGACTACCCCACGATGGGGACATTTTTTTCCAGCTGAAAACATCACCCTGTTGAGAGAACACTCCTGAGAGATGACTGGCTGTACACCCATCCCTCAGTCAGTCCATGTCATAGGACATGGGAATCTGAGAAGCATGCCCAGAGGGGCCAGGAGGCTGCGCAAAATAGCACAGAATCTTTTTTTTTTTTGAGTTTTTCTTTTTTTTTAATTTTTTTATTGTTATGTTAATCACCATACATTACATCATTAGTTTTTGATGTAGTGTTCCATGATTCATTGTTTGTTCAAAACACCCAGTACTCCGTGCAGAATGTGCCCTCTTTAATACCCATCACCAGGCTAACCCATCCCCCTACCCTCCTCCCCTCTAGAACCCTCAGTTTGTTTTTCAGAGTCCATCGTCTCTCATGGTTCGTCTCCCCCTCCGACTTACTCCCCTTCATTCTTCCTCTCCTGCTATCTTCTTCTTTTTCTTTTTTCTTAAAATATGTTGCATTATTTGTTTCAGAAGTACAGATCTGTGATTCAACAGTCTTGCACAATTCATAGCGCTCACCATAGCACATACCCTCCCCAATGTCTATCACCCAGCCACCCCATCCCTCCCACCCCCCACCACTCCAGTAACACTCAGTTTGTTTCCTGAGATTAAGAATTCCTCATATCAGTGAGGTCATATGATACATGTCTTTCTCTGATTGACTTATTTCACTAAGCATAACACCCTCCAGTTCCATCCACGTCGTTGCAAATGGCAAGATCTCATTCCTTTTGATGGCTGCATAATATTCCATTGTGTATATATACCACATCTTCTTTATCCATTCATCTGTCGATGGACATCTTGGCTCTTTCCACAGTTTGGCTATTGTGGACATTGCTGCTATAAACATTGGAGTGCACGTACCCCTTCGGGTCCCTACATTTGTATCTTTGTGGTAAATACCCAGTAGTGCAATTGCTGGATCGAATGGTAGCTCTAATTTCAACTGTTTGAGGAACCTCCATACTGTTTTCCAGAGTGGTTGCACCAGCTTGCATTCCCACCAACAGTGTAGGAGGGTTCCCCTTTCTCCACATCCCCGCCAACATCTGTCATTCCCTGACTTGTTAATTTTAGCCATTCTGACGGGTGTGAGGTGGTATCTCATTGAGGTTTTGATTTGGATTTCCCTGATGCCGAGCGATGTTGAGCACTTTTTCATGAATAGCACAGAATCTTTACCTGAGTCTAACCTCCCTGTCTGGGTTAAGCCGCTCGTGGGCCTTGGGTGGGCCTTGGGGCTCCTGGGACAGCCAAACCAGAGGTGATGCTAACAAGAGTTTGACAAGCAGCTCTAGAGACCTGCTGACACTCAAAAATCTTCATGCCCATGCCCACGCCAGCCCTGCAAGTTCCCTGGCATAGCAGTTCATAATTGCATTTGACTACAGGATTACCTGGGCTCTTTCCCATGTGGAAAAATTTTAAATCTGGTGAGGGCACCTGCTGTCCAGGTGTCCTTGTAATTCAGGCTAATCCTAAAAGGATGGGAGAAAGCAGACCCCGAAAGTTGTTGCCTCTAAGAGGCCCTTTGCGGTGTCACAGCTGATGGTCTGTCACCACCAGGAGGTGGGCCTCGGAGGAACATCAGACTTCTCTGAGACAGGTCCCCCCCCCACCATTTCCTAACTGGCCCCAACCTCTGATCTCACCTAGGCTCTTGGTGGTCACGGTGCTGAAGTATTGGAAGTCACCACCCACTGGGGCATAGATGAAGAGTGTTCTTTGCGACATCCACCCTCTTTGGACTGGGGGTATGTGACAGAGCACCTAGCAGGAGGCCAAAGGGGCAGGAAGAAAGGGAGAAACTGCATCCTCCAGATGCCCTAGAGCATCCGCACTGCACTCTTATTTTGAAATTCCAATGACAGGTTTGATCCAGGCTGGCCCTTAAAAAAGAGAGGGAGCTTCATGGCCTAGCCACTTGGGTCAGCCCGTGCTGATGAAGCCTTCTTCTGCCCAGGGACGCATCTCATTGTTTCTGCAAATTATCTGCAAATTGTCACTTCTAATAATGGATGGGAGAGTGTTGAGTTTACAAATTGAGGAACATGACTCTCTTTATACTTGTTCACTCAATCTGAATAACGAGAATATGAACTTGTGCTTGGCTTGCTTTGTAAATCCCAACTCCTTTCCATATGCAGAAAGCCCTGCATGGTCTGGACTCAGCCCACGCAGCTCTTTCCATCCCCCCTGCATTCATCTGCTCTCCTCACACTGACACTACAGTTCCCCAGATGCTTCAAGTTGGTTCCCACCACAGGGCCTTTGCACTTGCCATCCCCTCTGCAGAAATTGTTCTCCTCCCGGTCTTCACATGGCTCTATTCAAGTGTCACCTTCATTGCTTCTCCAACAAGACCTTCCCTGACTGCCCCTTACTCCTCCAAGGCTGCCACTCTCTGTCCTCTTATCTGGCTGGGTTGTCATAGCATTTTTCACTACCTAAACTATCTGTAAATGTATAAGTAAATGTGCCCTAGAGACAGGTAAAATGTCAGAGGTGTTGGGAATAACCAAACCCCCCAAGACCATGCCCATCAGCTCACTAACATGGGGAAGTTTGTTCCCTGGCTACAAAAGGAGTAAGAAAGAGACTAACATCTACTCCCCAAGGCTGTGGTGAGGATCCAGCCAAATACGACGACGTGGGGAAGCACTGCATGACACGTGATGCGCGATGCTTGCTCACAAGCGCGTGCACCAGAACAGATCTCTGAGCCTGCCAATGAGGAACAGACCACGACTAGGGAGGGTCTAGGACAACAAAAGAAGACACAAGACCTTGTGATTCTGGTCCAGGAGGTGTGGACAAACATGAAAGAAGGCTGAGACAGAAGGAAGGACAATTCAGTGAGACTCTGAGTCAGGTGTGGCAAAATAAGAACTGGCCAGATGTGTGTTCAGTTCCAGATGTAGGAAGGCTTCCGTGGGGCAGCTTTGGGTCCTGGAGGATGGCCCAGAGGGACTTTACTGTCATTGAAGCCTAGGGGCTGTGACATAGGGCTGACCTTACAAGTCAGAGAGAAAAGGTGGACCTACAAGGACATAGCAAGTGCCCTCAATAAATTCAACTCTGGTCTTCCCTCCACAGGGGAAAACAGAAGGTGAGAGTCCAGGGATGAGAGGCAGAGGGTCCAACCACCCCTGTCCACATGCAGAATCCCAGAAGCTCTAATGAGGGACCAAAGCTCACACGAGGCATTAGCCATTTAAACAAAGAGCAGAGAAGGGCCTTCCATACCGAGCAATGGTCTCGAAATGCTATTTGCTGACAGGGTCTTCAGTTCCGAGTCTCTTGACTGAGCACCCACCGTACAAGGGGCTCATTCTCTTGGGGTTGAACTTAGCCGACTCTGAAATGAAATTGCCTGGTTGCACCCATGCTTAAGAACAGGTGTGTCCCTAGTGGTCTTTGACTGGAGGATGTTGACAAACTGTGATGGGTCACACATGTTACACATTGTTGTATCTTCCTGGTGCCTTGACTGTCTTACCAATCTGTGATTGGTAAAACAATGATCAGCGCACCTCTTTATCTCTAGGAATGCTTTTTGCCCTAACGTCTATGTGATCTGGTATAGCTACACCAAGTTTATTTTGGTAAATATATACCTGGTGCGGTGGGCCGAATAATGACCCCCTCATTCCCCATAGGCATCCACATCCTAATCCCTGGAACCAGTGAACATGATATCTTTCATGGCAAAAGGGATTTTGCAGATGTGAGTAAGTTGAGGGTCTTGAGATGGGAGACTACGATGGGTTATCTGGGTGGGTCCAATGTCATCACAATGGTCAGAATAAGAGGAGGAAGTAGAGGGGAAGGCGGTGTGATGAGGAAGGGAGGCAGAGAGTGGAGTCAGGACTTTTGCAGATGGACGAAGGGGCCATGAGCCAAAAGATACACGTGATCACTAAACAGTGAGAAAGGCAAGGAAACAGATCTGTCCTCAGAGCCTCCAGAAGAAAGCAGCCCTGCTGATACCTTGACTTTAGCCCAAGAGAATGAATTTTGGACTTCTGATGTCTAGAAATGTAAGAGAATAAATTTTGCGGTTTTAAACCACCACACTTGTAGTACTTTGTTACAGTGGCAACAGAAAACCAATGGGCCCCATATTCACCATTTCTCTAGGATCTCACACCTTCCATTTGAGGTAATTTTCCTTCTGCCTTAAAGTAAATCTTTTGAATTTTCTTCATTGAGAGTCTTTTGGCGATGACCTTTCTCAGTTTCTGTTTGTTTGGAAAAAGATTTCTCCCCCCTCACAAATTAGGGAACTGGTTCAACATACATTTCCTGGAGATTTGCTTCCTTCATTTGCCTAACTTCCTTGGGGATGAATTCCAGCTATTTGCTTCCACACAGCCTCTTTCCTGGTTCATGTACATTAACGCTATTCCCCAAATACTTTCTCCCCGTCTACACACAAGATAAGGATTGTATATCTGACTTTGGACGGATGGGGCCATGTAATTAGTTCTGGCAATGAGTGACAAGCGGCAATTTTATGTTTCTTGTGAGCTGAGCATTTAATTGCTAGTGTGAGCCTTTAGAGATTTCTTTTTCCCTCTTTAGTGACAGCGAACATGGAAGGTAAGAGAAGCTCTCTCAGCCTGGGTTCCTGAGTGGCTTCAATGAACAGAATTTCCTGTCATTTTGCAACGGGCACGTAATGTAGTAAGAGCAAGAAATAAACTTTTGTTGTAGCTGTTTGTTGTCACAGCAAAACCTAGCCTATCTCGACAGATAGAATGCTCTTGGTCACATCTGTAGTTTTGTTTCTCCTTTTGGATTCAATCAAGCCCAAAGCTTTAAGAAAATCAAAGGTAATTATGTCACAGATTGGCTTCTCAGAGTTCTAAGATCTGAGCAACGGAGGGAAAAAAATAGCACGTGATGCTGCTACGTGGTTTTAGAAAAGATGCTATGTGGTTTTAGAAAAGAGTTTATGAAAATTGACTTTCTATTCCAGAATACTCTTTGCAGTGTTCATTGTTGTTCCTTTTGTAGAACATTAGGCAATTGTGTTAAACATGAAAATAACACCCAGAGGTTCTCGTTTATATTTTGTAACTGATTTTCAGTATCATTCTTAGATTTTATACAAATCCTTTAGTAATATATGTATTTGCTGTATTCCTTCATGGAATTTTATTAAAATCCAGTTTTTTCCAAAGAAACACATTCCTATTTAGTGATGCAAGTCAATGGAAAAATCAGATGTGACACTCCAAAATTCACTTTACAGGTCACTGTTAAAGGTACATATCGATTCCAGATGAAGAGAGGCAATTCTAGTTTACACGTCTTCAGAAGTAATTAGATACTGCTACTAGTACTGGCAATGCTACAACTACCAATGCCCCACCATTCCACCACGGGCAAAGACCAGTACGCCCAGTCGCAGCCAGTTGAGGTGCTTTGGAATCTACAGGCAGAAGAGGGAGCAAGACTACATGGGTCCCTATTCTCTCTGCATCCTTCAGAGAAAGGCCTGATGGACAGGGGGCCAAGAGTGGACTCAACCATAGGGCTGGGCTCCAACATAGGGACTGGGTTCCAATGCCATGGGAAGGAACAGGACAGCAGCCTTTCTCAGGGTCTCAAGTGCCAGGCAGGGTGAGCTTGGGTGCCAGATATTCAGAAGACTGCTGGCTCCTGAAGAGACTGGGGGGCCCCAGTGCAACAGAAAATTGACAATGGGTGCAGCTTCACCCACTAGGAGAGGTGGAACCATGAGGAGGACACTCATCAAACAAGCTGACTGCCCATCTCCACACCACCATGTACTAAGCACCCTCCACAGACCAGACAAAAAACTAGGTGCTCTACACTTGCTAGCTCTTACCTTCACTATAACCCTGTGAGATGGATATAATTATTCCCAATTTTATAGATGAGGGCAATGAGGCTCCAGAGAAGTTAGGTTCCTTGTCCAAAGTTAGCCGACTTGTAAATGGCAGAATCAGGATTCAAACTCGGTTGATCTCTTTCCTCTGTGTTTTACCGCATCCTGATATAATATTAAATCAATATGATAAGAAAAGGGTACCCAAAAATGCAGTTCACGGTATTTTAAAGATACATAACTTTTTATTTTATTTTATTTTATTTTATTTTATTTTATTTTATTTTATTTATTTTATTTTATTTTATTTTATTTTATCTTATTTTATTTTGTTAGTCACCATACAATACCTCATTAGTTTTTGATGGAGTGATCCACAATTCACTGTTTTCATATAACACCCAGTGCTCCATGCAGTACATGCCCTCCTTAATACCCATCATGGGGCTAACGCATCCCTCCCACCCCCCTTAGAGGCATGGCCCTTACCTGGGCCCTTCCTTCTTTTCCCTTCCTTTTCCTAATGTCCTCCATGTTATTTCTTATGTTCCACAAATAAGTGAAACCATACGATAATTGACTTTCTCTGCTTGACTTATTTCACTCAGCATAATCTCCTCCAGTCCCATCCATGTGGATGTAAAAGTTGGGTATTCATCCTTTCTGATGGCTGAGTAATATTCCACTGTATCCATGGACCACATCTTCTTTGTCCATTCATCTGTTGAAGGGCATCTCGACTCTTTCCACAGTTGGGCTATTGCGGACATTGCTGCTATGAACATTGAGGTGCATATGGCCCTTCTTTTCACTACATCTGTGTCTTTGGGGTAAATACCTAACAGACACATGAAAAAATGTTCATCATCATTAGCCATCAGGGAAATTCAAGTCAAAACCACATTGAGATGCCACCTTACACCAGTTAGAATGGCAAAAATTGACAAGGCAAGAAACAATGAATGTTGGAGAGGTTGTGGAGAAAGGGGAACCCTCTTACACTGTTGGTGGGAATGCAAGTTGGTACAGCCACTTTGGAAAACAGTGTGGAGGTTCCTCAAAAAATTAAAAATAGAGCTACCCTATGACCCAGCAAAGATACATAACTTTTTAAATAGTATAATGATCAAACTATGTCTTCAGAATGGACCCTCCCTTCCTCTAGCCAAGACACCAACAATGATGGCACCCTTTATTGCTTTCGGCCAAAGCATTGAAACATTGGAGAGAACATGGTGCTCACCAGAAGTCAAGGCTTTGCATTGGTTTTGGAAAGATCTCAAAAATTTGAGAATGTGGAGGTGGTGTGTGTGTGGGGGGGGGGGTGGGTGTGGGTGTGGGTGTGTGTTGCAAGGAGAGGGATTGCCGGAACTGGGATCAAAGTGAGTAGTGAATGGTTTTGACTACTTTGGCCTGAGATAACTCCAAATCCAAGGGTCCCCTCAGAAAATCCAGGGCCATTCAGATGGCCTTAAATACTCTGAAATAAGGAAGAGTACCCAAGACATAGGGAGAAATCACTGGAAGCCCCTACATTGACCTATCAGGTTCTCTAAGACACTTGCAGCCAGTAACTACCCATAGTGTGAATTCTGAACTCCCTCAGAATCCAGAGATGCAAGCTGAGGTTCGCTGACCTCCAACAGCCGAGGCTCCAGCCAGGTGAGGCATCTTGCCACCCATCACAGGCAACTGTGTTCTTTAGAAAGGAGCAAGGGGCGGGAACTCCAGGCACCTGTTAGCCATCGCCTGCTCTTCTCATGCCTCAGAGCTCCATACATGAAAAAAATAAACCGGGTCATCATCACTGCTGGTATAGGGACTTTGTGTCAGGTTCCAGGGAAAAAAGATAGGCTTTAATGTAGCAGGATGATCTGTCATCATTTTCTGGAGGCTAATTATAAGCCTGAAACCAGAACATCGCCAATTTTGGAATCTCCTCAGAGGATAGCAGAAAGCTGACAAAGTCTAGCTTCCAGCTTAACTTTGGGCAAATGGTCCAACATGCTGTGGCCTACATTCCTCAGCTACAAAATAAGAATATCCAACAACTTGTTTGAAACTGGGCCACAATAACATTTTGAAAGGTGCCATATAAACACGGGGCTCTAGAATCATGGGCTCTCAGAAGCCTGACAAGAGCATTTGGTTCATCCTCTACTTACAGATAAACACATGCATATATTGTCCAAGCAGATGAGTGACTATTCTCATTTTATAGTGCTTCCAAGCAGAATTCACACTGTTGTTAGTCTATTTTCATAGTCAACAGCTTAAGAAATTCCTCCCCATGTTGTCTTAATTTCCACAGATTGCATCCCTTGAACAGCCTCTTCTATTGTCCTTGGGCATCCTTGGTACCCTTGTTGGACTTGCTCTGCTGAGTTAGGATGTCCCTCCTGTGGCTGCCCCAGGTAAAGGCCATGTCTCTAAGGCAGGAGGTCAACATCTTTTCTGGAGAGAAGAGATAATCCCAAGATCTTCAGCAGGAAAGAAGGACGTGGAGAGAGGGGAGATAACTCTGGCTCTCAGGGCCACAATCCCTCAGGTGTAGACCTCGAAGGCTCTACACATACCTAAAGAACTCCCAGAAGGTAGGAGTTATCAAAAGGCCTCTGTCTTACAGAGGCAGTCGAGGAGCTAGGTCAAGAGGGGTCCATGGGAAGGACCTCAGGATAAGCAGGTGACAGCTATATGTCATAAACCAGACTATCAGTGCATATTGTTAAATGTACTATATTGTCCCCAAGGCTTCACCCCAGATGTCCCTGGGACAAGCATTCTCTTCACCCTTCTCTTGGAGGGGAAATTTGTTGGAAATTTTGGACAACACTGTAACATAGCATTTCTTTTGTGAGAATATTTGCCATTGTCCCTATTCATCATGCTGGCCCAGATGTTTCCTTGTTCTTCTCTAATCTCTTCATTCATTTGACAAGTATTTATTGAGCACCTACAGTGGGCTAAGTGTTGAGGATCTAGCTGTGAGCACAATACAGCTGGTATCTGTCCTCAGGAAAGTTACAGTTGACAGAGATCAGACTCCTCTGTTCCTGAGACCAGGCTCCTACTATCTCCTCACTGCCCCTCCTCAGATTCTACTCTGCCCTTCTGCTGGGACACTAACTTGCAGACCAGGATAAAATATCCCCTCCCTGGACCTCTTCCTGTTGCCTAGAGCAGGACCTTCTCAAAGTACGCACTCTCTCTGTACCTCTGAATGCGGGGGACTCCCAGGAAGACAACCCTGCACTCTGCTTGCTAGGTGATATTAGGAAGGTACATGGTCCAGCAGGTGCCAAAGGCATTGGCCAGCTGTGTGGATGTTGGGCTACTTCCAGGCCAGGAATTGCCCACTTCAAGACTGCCCTGTTTCAGAAGAGTCATAATTGACAAGGGAAGTCACTTGGCTGCTATTAAGCTAGCCAGATGCCCACTGACATGCCCTCAACAATGAGTCATAGTTAATCCCCAGACGTTAATGAAATCACAAATCTTGATGAAGTTCTTGGTACCATGAACGTGAATAATAAGATAAGGGGACTTGGTAATAGGACTGGCCTTTCTGGAACACCACTAAGCCCTCACCAGTCGGCCTCCAGCTGCCTACATGGGGAGATCACAACCATCTTGCCGTCCCCCCAACCCCAGAGCTTGGCATCATCTGGCAGAGGCGGCACGAGGGTTAAACAGATGACATAGGATAAAATAAAGCAGTGATATTCTGGAGGCAGATCATTTACAGGTTACCCACAGAGGCATTTTTGCCTTTTGACTTCTCCTTTCTATGCTCCCTTTGACCTTGCCACTGCTGCCAGTTTTATTTTCTAGAAGGGAGGAAGAAGTCAATTTTATTTTCTAGGAGCACCCCTGTTAAGCATTTAGAAAAAGGTCAAAGTTAAAACTTGCCTAAAATGAGGTTTTGGAACAACCTTTTAATGCTAATGGCCCATATTTTTCTGACTGAATTCCTCTGCAGCCTTTGGCGACAGCACTCTGCCTGGACAGATGGGAGCGGTGCCCAGGCAGAGGCTTCAGGAACTCCTGCTAGGTTAGGAGTATCATATGATGTACGTTGGGTGTATTCCCAGACAGAGCCCCCCAATTGTTGTGATACGGTTACCTACTGGAAGAGAAAAAATATTGGGGGAAATCAAACTACCTGACTAGGAAAGCTGGTTATTTTCTTTCCTTTGATTTGTTTCGTAGGAAAGAGGATTCTTAAAAAAAAAAAAAAAAAAATCCAAGCACATCCAGTCTAATAAGCCTGATAAACTATAGTATTACACCCTGACTAGCTAGCGTCAGGCAAAGTAGCAGGCTTGAGCATCAGAGAATTTCTCCCAGAACCTCTGGAGTGCCAGCATCTGCTGTGTTGTGTTTGCTGTCACCTGCCGGGTAACGCAGCATTTTCACTCCATTTTTTTAAGAAACCAATCCCTCCCACACAGAGCTAGAGGCAGCTGGTAGGGTGCGTGCCAGGGCATGGGGAGGATCATTATATCCGACGACGCACACATCTGATCGAAAGCTTACACAATCACAGCCCGTCCTGGAAAATCTACCTGCTCGTTTCACCGCCACGTGGGCGTTCCAGAAGCAGCTGACGCTTTCCACGGTAGCAGCGCGATTTCATGAAATTGCGTCTCCTGATTTGATTCCCACCTAAACATCACTTGCTCAGAAGACCAGTGACGGTGGACAGACAATTGTTGCCTCCCAGCCCACCTTCAGCTTCGTCACCCAGGTGATTTCTGTATGCGTGACCACCCTCGCCTCCAAATGAAACAAGGAAGGGAATCTGAAGGGTATGGCAGTGGGCTCGCTGGCACACCCCTGCGGCTCCCTTTTCCCTTCAGTCTAATGAATTGTTTGTCATTCTCTTCCTCCCACTCAAAAACGCTCATGCTTATGTTTTGTTATAGTTTCCAATAGGAACCATACTCATTTTCCAGGACAACCTTTCTCCAATTTCTTGCCCTAAAGCCTGATTATTTAATTGAGTCAGCAGTGGTTCTTGTTTTAAAAAACAAAGGTTTCTGGTTTTCATGGACATTCAAAACTAAATTCTTCAGTAGATCTTAATGAGATTCCGGATCATAGTTTTAATTTTGCTCATTTAACCACTTGTGTGGTTTTGTTACTGCTCTAAGAGTTTTTACATCAGTTCAAACGAGAGTAACCAAAAATGGCTAAGTCCATGTAGGATACAGGGTAAGTCAAGCAGAGACTATCTGTACCAAACAGCCAATAGCACTGAAGAGTCATTCAAAAGTGTGGCTCTGGGGGTGCCTGGGTGACTCAGTCAGTTAAGCAGCCGGCTCTTGATTTCGGCTCAGGTCATGATCTCAGGGTCCTGGGATGGGTCTCAGGCTCTGTGGGGAGTCTGCTTGGGATTCTCTCTCTCTCCCTCTCCCTCTGCCCTTCCCCCAGCTCACTCTAAATAAGTAATTACATAGTAAATAAATAAATAAATAAATAAATAAAATCTTTTTTTTAAGTGTGGCTACAAAATATTGTTAAATTTTTTTAAAAAATTAAATTAGGTAACCTGATCTCTCCGTTGTAGGTATATAGGCTATAGACAGGGGGCCTGGGGAATTGCTCAGAGTCAACTGACAGTGGTAACAGATAGGGAGCCAGCGTGGAGGCAGGGAACAAAGGGGAGTCATGTTCCTCAAAAAAATAAAAATAAAAACACCATATGATACAGTAATTGCACTACAGGGTATTTACTCCCAAAAAACAACAACAACAAAAAACTAATTCAAAAAGATGTATGCCCCCCTATGCTTATGGCAGCTTTATTTACAATAGCCACAACATGGGAGCAACCTAAGTGTCCACTCATAGATGAATGGATAAAGAAGAAGTGGTACATATAAGTGATATATATCAGCCATTTAAAAAATGAGATCTTTCCATTTACAACAGGGATGGACCTAGAGGGCATTATGCTAAGTGAAGTCAGACAGAGAAAGACAAATACCATATGATTTCATTTATATATAGAATCTAAAAAGAAAAACAAGTGAACAAACAATAAAAGCAGAAACAGACCCATAAATACAGAGAATATAAACTGATGGTTGCCTCCACAGGGAGGGGGCGGGAGTTCAGCAAAATGGGTGAAGGCGAGTGGGAGATACTGGCTTCTAGTTATGGGATGAGTAAGTCACGAGGATGAAACATACGGCATAGGGAATATAGTCAACGATACTGTCATAGTGTAGTATGGTGACAGATGGGAGCTCCGCTTGTGGTGAGCACCGCATAATGTACAGACTTATATCGCTATGTTGAAACTAACATAACATTGTGTGTCAACTATACTTCAGTAAAAAATAATAATAAATAAATAAAAAGGAGGGAATGTGGACACAGAGACAGGCACAGAGGGAGGACCAGGCAAAGACACAGAGAGAGCCATCTACAAGCCGGGAACAGCTGAGGCCCCCCAAAGCCAGGAGAGAGACGTGGAACAGATTCTCCTTCACAGCCCTCAGAAGGAACCAATCCTGCCATCACCTTGGTCTCAGACTTATGGCTTCCAAATGGTAAGACAGTATATTTCTGTTGTTTAAGCTGAAAGAAAATAAGGTGGGGGGAGTGAGTTAGGTTTTACTTTGATTACTTCTATGCCACTGGATCTGTTACAAGAAGAATGCATTACTTATGCATTACATTTAAAGAATGCATTACTTATGTAATCTACATAAGTCTACATACTGACACACATTGGTAAACATGTATATATATATGTATGTAAAAGAGAACAGTAGCTTTAAACTTTCTTATACTTCCATAAAATTCCTATAGTAGTATAATCACCCCTAGAGGCTGAAAACTCTTATTATGCTTCAGCTTGTGGGCTTCAGAAGGCTTTGTCTTTCCTTTAATGCAATGATTCTCAACCTTGGATGCACACCAGAATCAACGGGGACTTTCAAATCTCAATGTCCACGCCATATGCTGGACCAATGAAGTCAGAATCTCTGCAAGGGAAAGTGCTCCCGCCTTTTTTAAAGCTCCCCAGGCCATTTCAATGTGTGACCAAAGTTGAGAAGGAGTTTTACTCCGTAAACCCATCAAGGGGAGTGTCTATGTCTGGTTTGTCTTTATGTCCTCACAGCATCTGAGTTAGTTACTTATGTCAATATAATGAGGCGATCTGGACCCTCCCATATTCTCAGTGGGAAAAAAAAAATCGTAACAACCAGAAATTAGTAATGTGTTAGAACTAAAGCACACAGATTCATAAGTTCCAACACTGTTTCTCCCTCTGCCCCTCCACCCCATTTGTGCTCTCTCACTCTTGCTCTCTCCCACAAAAATAAATAAATAAAATCTTTAAAAAAAAAAAAAGCCTTAAGCATCTGCCTTCAGCTCAGGTCATGATCCCAGGGTCCTCGGATCGAGCCTCATATCGTGTTCCCTGCTGATCGGGGAGTCTGCTTCTCCCTCTGCTCCTCTCCCCCAACTTATGCTCTCTCTCGCTCTTGCTCTCTCTCACAAAAATAAATAAATAAAATCATAAGTTCCAACAGAGAGCATCATGCCCTTTTGATGCCATCAGGACATGCATCTTTTCATACATATACACACTCACACACACACACACATCTGTACAGACAAAATCCTGTGCTGGGTATGTCCTCTGAGCTTGAGAATTTGGTTGGGGGTTTCTTTGGTCAGGTGATAACCCAGTAGAGCAAGGTGAAAGCCCTCAACCAGCTGTGCCTTTCACTGATGTCAATGAGAATGCTGTACAAGGAATTTCTAAGTCACTGTTGAGCAGAAGGTTGCTTTGGAAGGACCCCTCACCTTCCTCATGACCGCTTCCCAAAATTGATTACATTATTCCTGAGACATTTCCCAATCTTATTTCAGACAATGAGTTCCTTGCGACTTATCAACAAGTCCTCCTGAAAAGACAATTTTGGAAATTCGAAGTTCTTCAGATATATTTTGGGTTTTTTCTTGAACATGGTGCCAAAGCCTTCCTCTACTCCCGACACACCTGGTGTTGATGGCTCCAGTGGCTTCATTTAAAATTCTGTAGCTTTAAGTGTTATTGATCCTTGGTCCTACAGGCCTGTTACAAAGGAGTTAATTCTGGGGGCAGAGGGTCCATTTTCATTAGGCAGTACACTGGAGTTACCCAGGCTTGTTACGGCTTTCTGAGCGGCTCATGCGGTTATATTAATTGCTTAGCTGTCGATCTCTTGATGACAAGATTACAGGGGCAGAATGTCTGGTGTATGAGTGGATTATAATTCCATTATAAATACCCCTGTTATGTATTAGTGAGTGAGATTAAAGATAATCTACATAGCATTCTACCTTGTGTCTTTCATTAATTGGTATGAGATCTCTGAAGCATTATTCCATTTCAAATTTCTTAGGGTGCTATTGCTTTTTCTTTTTAAATCCCATTAGGCCATAGTTTCACAACAGGTTTTGTGAAATCCTATTACTTATAGAACCTCTAAAATCAATGTTCCTATGTATTTTAAAAATCAAGAAACTCCTAATTATTTGAAAGAGTATCTGCATTCTACATCATTTAGGGGCACATATATTTTATGAGTTTATAATTACAAACAGAAAAAATAATTGTATTAAATCCCAGTGTTTTGGAGGAAAACAACATTAATCAGCTATGTAAATTATGGCATTATGAGTCAGATTATTTCCTCTTTAACAGTGTAAAAGTTGCAAACTTTTCATCAAAACAGAAACAAAGAGAGAGAGAAATTGAGATTGAGGAAAAACTATGACCCCTTTGGCATGTATCTTTTTAGGATGACATTTCAGAGCCCATCTCTGCTGGGCTGGTGTCTGCCCACCTGGCCACACAATCGTGTTTGTTCATGTCAACTCTAGCCCAGATCTGCATCATGCAACACACACATTTCCTGCTTCACTCATCCATCTGATATGTCATTCATGGTTAGAGTGGTTTCTTTCATAGTAATTGCTTACGGAAGTTGTGATAAGCCAGGCCTTCCCTTCCCTCCTGGTTCTCTCTACCAAAGTCCAGCCCACTTGCCCCCTGCCTCCCTCTACTGCTTTCGTTCCCTGGCTTCAGAAATCCTGGGAGAGACTGAGCAGGAATCCGCATCAGAGTCCCAGGATAGGAGAAACCCCTGTGCCCAAGGACAGGTTAGGTTAGCACCACGGTCAGCAACATACATGTGGGTTGCCTCCTTAACTTCTTAGAGTCTCTATCATGCTTCCTTCAATAAAGATACCACTCAACAAGTAAATGAAATGGATAAGTAAATGAAGAATAAGCCAGCAGTGAATCATGACTTTGTGTTCATGGGCACAACTATGAGTGTCTGAACAGCCCCAATTCTCTGTTGGCTCTGAAAGCTCAGGCAACTCCTCTTCCTGTGTCCCTACTTCTCCTCCAAGGGAAGTGAAAAGATCCAAGATAGGAATCAGTCCCTCACCCTGGGCCAGAAATTTCACATATGGGGGCGCCTGGGTGGCTCAGTCGTTAAGCGTCTGCCTTCGGCTCAGGTCATGATCCCAGGGTCCTGGGATCCAGCCCCGCATCGGGCTCCCTGCTCCGTGGGAAGCCTGCTTCTCCCTCTCCCACTCCCCCTGCTTGTGTTCCCTCTCTCACTGTCTCTCTCTGTCAAATAAAAAAAAAAAGATAAAAAAAAGAAATTTCACATATGGTACCTCTGTTCATTCTCAACAAGACTCTACCTTCAGAGAAAAGAACCAAGGCTCAGAGGTGTTAAATACTTTATTAAAGCCACCCAGCAAGCAAGTGGCAGAGCCAGGACTCAGCCCAGATCCACTTGATTCCAAAGTCCACGTCCTTCCTTCCCCATCATCCCATATCATTAGAGAGGGAAACTGTGGTGTGTGTGTGCCAGCCTTAACCCACACATTAAATGAAGATTTAAATGACAAGCAGCCTGAAAAATGAATTACCAGTACAGTTCACAACACTTTGCATTAAGCCATCCTTATGCTTTTATTACATATCCAAAAATAAAATTAATCAGAAAGAGTTTTATTTGTTCAGTATTTCACTTTCAGTTATGGTTTTCTTTCTTCTTTCTTTTTCTTTCTTTCTTTCTTTCTTTCTTTCTTTCTTTCTTTCTTTCTTTCTTTCTTTCTTTCTTTCTTTCTTTCTTTCTTTCACTTCTTTCTTTCTGTCTTTCTTTCTGTCTTTCTTTCTTTCATGGTCATATTTTCCCTAATTGTAATTAACGGTAAAGAAATTGGGCTTTACTTTGCCTGTTTAAGAGATGTGGGTTCATTAAAGAAAAGTCTTTTTCAGGGCACCTGGGTGGCTCAGTCGGTTAAGTGTCTGCCTTCAGCTCAGGTCATGATCCCAGGGTCCTGGGATCGAGTCCCACATCAGGTTCCCTGCTCAGCAGGGAGTCTGCCTCTCCCTCTCCCTCTGTTGCTCCCCCCTATTTATGCTCTGGGTATGTGTGTGTGTCAAATAAATAATTCTTTAAAAAAAAAGTCTTCTTCACCAAAGAATGACAGCTTCCAAAGATAGAAGAAATGGTAGAATTAGGAGGTCACCATTTTGCAACTCCCCATGAAAAAATTGATTCAGGTAAGAGCCCTCAGTGAATGCTACAAGCGTTGGGTAGAAGGTATTGGGGAGTGGGATCTTTAGTCATTACCAAAGTATCGCCCATAGGAGACTTGCCAATTTCCAAGAGAACAATCTACTGTCACAAAGGCAAGTACTGGTGGCTGACAACTCAACCAAGGAAGCAAACTCAACAATATGCACACCCTGGTGTTGTGCCTCCTGACACGATGCAGCAAGAAGTATCCAGTATCACCTATGCAGTATTTTTTCCTGATATGTTTAACCTGCATTTGACAAGCCTTTAGACCTAACTTTCAGTGCACAGGAAATTCAATAGCTAGAATGTAGAGGTAATGACACTACAAGGAAACAATTAGACTTGTGGCACATTTTACAAGACAAACTGGCCTCGTCTCTTCAGAAAATCAATATGATAACGGACAGCAGATCAATGCTTGCCTGGAAAAAGGAGCAGAGGGGATATGACTGCAGAGGGGCACAAAGGAGCTTTCTGGGGCAATAGAAATCTGCATTTTGATTGGGGTGATGGTTACACTGGTGTATACAGTTGTCAAAATTAATGAAGAATACACTTACAACTGAATTTATTATGCTTAAGTTATACTTTGATACAGTTAATTTTAAAAATAAATTATTAGTGTCCCAGAAAAAAGTGAAGCCACTGGTCCATATTTAAATTGTCTAAAGACCCATTAAAACCAGATATAATAAGAGAAGTTCAGTTAGATCTGGACTTGAAAAAAAAGGGGGACAACTAAGAAA
This sequence comes from Eumetopias jubatus, assembly GCF_037043125.1. Lineage (NCBI taxonomy): Eukaryota > Metazoa > Chordata > Mammalia > Carnivora > Otariidae > Eumetopias > Eumetopias jubatus. The sequence continues at coordinate 120,685,813 of NW_028274809.1, read as the reverse complement.
GACATTTTGGGGATAATGAAGGGAATTGAAACATAAACTAGATGTTATCATATTAAGAAATTTAAAAATTTTTCTTCTGCTTTATAGTAGGACAAAGTTCTTATTGTCAGAAGATGCTTGTTGAATTATTTAGGAGAAGTGTCATGATGTCTGTAACTTAATGTCTATACTACAAGTTATATGTGGACATGTAGAAAGAGAAAGCAAATATAGCAAAAAGTTATCAATGGTTTAATTCTGTAGAAAGAATTCACTGATATTTATTATGCTAGGCTTTCAGCAATTCTGTACTTCTGAAATTTCTAATAATAAAAATGTGGAAAACAGTGAATGCCATGTGAGTGGTGATGGCTGTGGTTTGGAGGCAGTCTTCAGAAAGTTTTCTGGCCTTTTGGTGAGATTATCTTTTATGGCAAGGAGCCAGCCCTTTCCATTGCTTCTCCTGAAGGAGAAAGGATGCTAGCTCATCCCCAGTGAGCCTTCTGTGTCCTACTCTGTGACCTAAAAGGCTTTGGGCTCTGCCACCATCTTTCACTTCTCCCCACCACAATCTTGTTGAGAAAATACATGTGAATGGCTCTGTTAATTCCTCGAATAAATATTGCAATAAGACTAAAAAGAAAAGATAAATTCACTCCTGGAATTTCTCCATGAGAGAAGAGAGGATAGGAAAACATAGATCAAGAAGCTTTTAGCACTTACTTAAAGTTCAATGGAAACATATGTAATGCATACTTTGAAGGTAGGAGTTCTTTTTCAACATCAACCAAATGTGGTTACTAGGGTTCTGAGTGTGGAAGGCCCGTCTTGTTTAATGTGGTGACGTCTAGATGTTACTTGTGCTAAGGGAAGTGATCCCTACTCAAATTCTCCTCCCCTGGAAGGTCTAGCTCAAATTGCTTCTCTTGTACAAAATCTTTCCAAACTAATCCAAACCATGACAATCACTCCCTCTCCCAGGTCCCACCTGTTCTCATCTGTTTCAGCCTGTTTGATCCTAAGTCACCTGCTAGATTATTTAAATAGCTTACGTTTTTGCTTCCTTTCCCCCAAAGCCAGGATCAGGTTTGATGGGGATGCCCAGCACTGATTTTCCCAACATGTCCGTCTCCACCTGCACATACTGATCCATACTGTAAGTGCTTGGACAGCAGGGGCCATGGCTAAGCCCCTTTGTATTCCCAATGCGCTGCACAAGGCCTGGTTTATACATATTTGAAAAATGAGCAATGGCTTTCTTCCTATCCCTACTGTGGTCTAGAGCATAGGGCAAGGCATGGAGGAGTTTCTTGTAGAATGAATCAAAGTTACCTGGAATCGGGAAATTTGAGTGATAAAGTCTCTCTGTCTCTCTCTCTCTCTCAATCTAAATCTCTCTCTTTCTCTCTAGTTTGCATGCACATATGTTTTCTTTCTCACCCTTGAAACCCAGACACCATGTTGGCAAGAATCCCAGGATTAGAATAAGGAGTAGAGGCAAGCCATGCCTACTATCCCCTGTGCAAATCCCTGACCCATAGAATTCATAAGCATAATAAATGGTTGTTTCATGACATTGCATTCTGGGGAAATAGGTTATATAGTCACCTAAATGGAACATTCTCTTTGCTCCTCATCCTTCTCTACATCTCATCTAACATGGAAGTACCTTAGGTAGGGTTGTCAAATAAGTTACGGGTTAAATCTGAGTTTCAGATAAACAATAAATGATTCTTTTAGCATAAGTATGTCCCCAGTATTTCATGGAACATAGCTTTAAAAATATTTATTGTTTATCTGAACTTCAAATTCAGTTGGGATTCCTCTATTTTTTTTCCCTCTATTTTTATTTGCTAATTCTAGTAACACTTCCCTCGAGTCTCCACCCTGGACCTTTTCTCTATCCACCCTCACTACTGAGGGGAGTCTATCCAGTCCAAACTTTATCCTGACAACTCTGAAATTTGTATCTCCAATTCAGAAATCTGTATTAATCTCCACACCAAAACATCAGACTACCTACTTGATAATTCCACTTTTATAGCTGATAGTCATCTCAGACCTAAACAGAATTGTTGATTTGCAAGCCCTACCCACCTCCCAAACTGCTGCTCCTCAACCTTCCCCATCTCGGTGAATGGCACCGACAGTTGCTCAAGCCCCTAAGCAGAGAGTCAGCCTTGATTCCTCCCTGTCCTGGACTCTGTATCCAATCAGTCAACAAGTCCTTTTGGCTCAACTGCCAAAACGTATTTCCAGCCCATCGCTGCCTCTGTGTGTCCACTACACCCCCTCTGGATCAAGCCATACTCGCCTCTCAACTTGAACAACTGTACTGGCCACCAAGTGGCTTTCCTGCTTCCCCTCTTGCTTCTCTATAACTCCCTATAATGCACTCTCCCCACAGTAGCTAGAAGGATCTTTTTAAAGACAGATCATGTAACTCGTCTGCTAGAAATGCTCCAATGGTTCCTCACTGCACTAAAAATAAAATGCAAATATCCTTCGAGACCCTTCACGATCTATTTCCTGTACCACTCTGTCAACAGACCACCAACCTTTCTGTTCCTCAAACATCCTAACCTTCTTCCTCCCTTAGGACCCTTGGGATGTTCTGCCTGAAGAACTGCACCCAGATGGCTCATTCTTATCATTTCCGCCTCAGATCTCACATCACTTCTTCAGTTAGGCCTCCCTTACCCCGCCTCAGCCCCAATGGCTCCCAGCGCCATCAGCCTGGGGATATTTCCACCTCTAGGCAAAACCCGCTGCACTTGCACTTTGTTTTGATTAGTTTGTGCCTGTGTACCCGTTCCTGTCCTCTCACCTTGGATCTTTTTTTGAAAACAGCAGAGAGCCAGATTCTGTTAATTTCTTAATTCAATTTAAGAGTTCTATTCATTCATATATGATTTAATATGTGGTTTAACTGCCCACATTTATTGTGATGGCTCATATAAGGTGGACTTATTTCCACCGTATGATTTTTAGTTTTCTGTTTATCATGCATTTTTCATGTTTCTTTCTTCTCATTTCCTCCCTATTATCGGGTGGATATACTTTCTTTATTCTCTTATTTTATTTTCATCTTTTAGTTTGAAAAGTATATACTCGATTTTATGACTTTAGGGTTACCTTTAAAATTTTTAAGCACGTGTAACTTCAGTCTGAAGTGAGTCTATTACTCCTCCTAGAGTACAAGATCAGAATCTCAGAATCCTTTAATGCTAAACACCATTGGTTGTGCTAATCATGTGCATTATTATTTCATTCCAACTTGTCATTAAAATCTCCCAAATTCATTTTTTTGTGTGTGTTTTACAGCTAATGGTAATTTGGATTTCCCAACATGTTGACTAGCTACTTTGCCCACCCAGCTCTTTGTTTCCCACTCATTCCTTTGGGTCCAATAAGCTCCCTTGATCTGTGTGTCTAAAAATGTTTCTATTGTCCCTTAAATCTTGGGCATAACCCATGGGTAAGAAATTCTGGTGTATGGTTCTTTTTCTCAGCAGTTTGAAGATGTCGCCCAGGTAGCTGCTAGCATCTGTCATTGCTGATAAATCTGCTATCCGTCAAAGTGCTTTTCAGTCTTTCTAGTGGTTTTGAAGCTTCTCTCTGTGCTTTTGATGTTCTGTCATTATTCTCTGCTACGTCCATGTGTGGACTTATTTGTATCTATTCTGCTTAAGACTTCAATCTAAATGCTCACCTTTGCTTTTTCTTTGCTTTTCATTACTGTGACTATATTTTACATCCAAAAGAGTGTATAGACTGTATGAGTAATGAAATAAGCACCTGTGTAGCCACCACCAAATTAAGAGCTAGACCTTCACCAGTGTCTTAGAAGCCCTTGTGTGCTTTTCTCTGATCCCTTTCCTCCCTACAAGAGGTACACATCGCCTGAATTTTAAGTCAATAATTCCCATTTTGCTCGAAGTGTTGAAGGGTCTACCACAATTGTATATGTTTCTACACAACATGTTTTTTTTAATTTTGTGTATTATTTTACTTTATATTACTGGAATCAGATATTCTCTATTCTTCTATGACTTGCTTTTTTTCATTCAACATTTAGCTTTTGAGATACATCCTTATTAATGCATGTAGCTCTAGTGCATTTATTTTAAATAAGTGTATATAATTCCATTATATAGACATCCCAGAAAATAAATACTTATATAGTGAATGGATAAATGAATAACCTTACCCTCACATATCTCCCCATTTTTGACAACCGAATTTTGCTTTGAACATTAATTTTTGCTCTCTCAGTATGATCTTTTCCCAACCGTTGGCTCCAACGCAACTTCTCCATCATGCCCAGCCTAGTTCCTCAACTGGCATCTGATCCAGCTTCTCTCCACTATAATAAATCCCTGAGGTCTATTTCATTTTAAATCTAAGTTACACGTCTTTGGGCAATCTTTTGTGATTAAGCAGTTAGTCAATTACTTTTAAAAGAAGACTGGAAGGAGCATGTAACCAGATACCTAACTAGTGAGATACCCCTGGCAGATGGACACTCATCTGCTAGAGTACATCAAGTATTAAGGAGCCCACTGCTTCATAAGGACACCCATTCCACTGGTAGCTTTCACCTTGAAAGCTCTTCCTTCTATTGAGCTGAAACTCACTCCCAGTAACCTTCCACCGTTGGATGGTCATTCTGCATTCTGGGGGAGAAACTCAAGGACTCTATCCCCCTTTCACCGCATCTTCTCAAATGTCTGTGAGGTATAAGCGGCCCCTTCTGTCCCACCTCCCTCCATAAGACTTCAACCCAAGTTTTTTCCTTTTCTGTACTCACAGTTGTCTTTTCCTTTTTTGTCATCTCTTATTTAATACGATTTCTAAGCTCCCTTAGCAGGCTGATCACTCTCCTCTGAGCTCCCTCCCATCTATCAATATGATGTATGGCATGATCTTAGGAAATGATTCCCCTGACCCCAGAGATATCTCACAACTTGCAGCATTTATAATCTGTATCAGTGCCTTGTGACACTTGGTAGAATATTTTAGATGTAAACTTATACAAGAAACAGTAGAACACCAAGTAATTCCTCTATATCCATACCTTGGACATCCTTTGCTGGGTATATGTATATGGGGAAGAAACAAGCATTAAAAAATCCTAAAGGTTCTATGCTGAACAGCCATGATGAAGTTCAGGCTTCTTGTTCTAGGTGAATTTGCATGAAATAATTGATTACTTTATGTATGTTTATGTATGTATCTATCTCATTTCCCCACCAGAATTACAGGCTTGTAATAGACTGGGACTAGCAGTTAATCAAACTTTAAATGTTTTTCTTTCTGCTATAGTCTCTTAGATACTAGATGTGAGGAATGTGTTTGTTAACAGTGATAAAAATTATCCTAGTTTTTTCAGTGTGAGGGTGAGCTGACCATGAAATCTATTGCCCCATTTATTACTAATTATTAATAATAGCAGCTGACATTATTTACATTTGTACTGCATAAGTTTGATTATAATAAAATACAGAAACCCTAAAAGCATACCTCATTGCCAGAGTTAGCTGGGTACGTTATTTCGACAGTCACTATCCTGAAAGTGAAGGAAAGGTTTTGGACTAGGACCTGTGTGATCAGATCAAACCACTTTGAAATTAACTGGACATTTGAGACAGTTGACAAAGTCAAATGATGAACTGAAGAACTACCTCATGTGAAGGCATGGCTCAATTAATTTGTGCTCTGGGTAAAAACATAACCAGACAATCTTGAAAAAAAGGAAACACTGACATATTAAGACCTATTACAAAGCTATAGCAAAGAAGGTCTTTTTATTTAAATTTACTTATTTATTTATTTTTAAAGATTTTATTTATTTATTTGTCAGAGAGAGAGAGAGCACAATCAGGGGGAGTGGCAGGCAGAGGGAGAGGCAGGCTCTCCGCTGAGCAAGGAGCCCAATGCAGGACTCCATCCAGGACCCTAGGCTCATGACCTGAGCCGAAGGCAGACACTTCACTGACTGAGCCACCCAGGCATCCCGGTTTTTTTTTTTTTTAATTAAATGATGCTAGATCATAGGGAAAAGGAGATCTGGACCCTTATTTCGCACTATAATACAACAATAACAAAAATCTGAATGGATTGCAGATCCAACTGTGAAAGGTAAAAACAACAAAACTTCTGGAGGAAACCATCTCCATGATTTTGAAGGAGGCAAAGATTTCTTAAACAGGGTGCAAAAACAGTAATTATAAAAGAAAAAAACGAGTTGTACTACATGACAATAATGAATTTCATCTATCCAAAGACTCTATTAACAGAGTAAAAAGTAAATCTATATATTGGAAGAAGATATTTGCAATACAGGCTCAACAAAAGACTCACATTTGAACAGGAAAACAACTCCTTCAACTGATAGGATATTCAGTAGAAAATATGAACAAAAGACTTGAACAGAAACTTGACAAAAGAAGATATCCAAATGGCTAATAAACATATGAAAAGTGCTCAACCTTGGGGCACCCAGAGGGCTCAGTCTGTTAAGCATCTGCCTTCAGCTCAGATCATGATCCCAAACCAGCCCCACACACCCCCCCACCCCGTTGGTCTCTCTACTCAGCAGGGAGCCTGCTTCTCTCTCTCCCTCTGCCTGCCGCTCCCCCTGCTTGCGCTCTCTCTCTCCCTCTCTGTCAAATAAATAAATAAAATCTTTAAAAAAAAAAGAAAATGCTCAACCTCAATATCCACCAGGAAAATACAAACTAAAATGGTAATGTGATGTCATTTTACACCTGCCAAAGGAGCTCAAAGGAAAAACCAAATATTGCCAAGATTCAGAGCTATTACAGCTCCCACATACTTCTGGCGGGGGGGCGGTGTGTGTAAATTTGCAAGACCATTTTTGAAAACTGAACATAAACCCAATCAAAGCTGAACATATGTTTACTCCTGTATCTACTCCTAGGTATAGATACAACAAAAATGCATACTTATTACACTCAATACAATCTCAGGCAAAGTCCCAAAAGATTATTTTGTGGATATCACAAGCTAATTCTAAAGTTTATATGGAGGGGCAAAAGACCTAGAGTAGGCAACACAATTTTTAAAGAGAACAAGACTGGAGGACTGACACTACTAGCTTCAAAAGTTACCATACATAACTACTAACTTAGTAGTTAGTAATCAAAATCATGTGGTATTGGTGAAAGAATAGACAAATAAGAAAAATGGTAAAGAATGGAGAGCCCAGAAACAGATTCACACAAATAGAGTCAACTGATCTTTGAAAAAGAAGCATTAACATAGAAAGGACAGTATTTCCAACAAATGGTGCTGGGGGGAAAAAAAAAGAATCTAAACACACACCTTATACCCTTCACAAAAGTTAACTCAAAATGGATCATACACCTAATGTAAAATGCAAAATTATAAAACTCCTAGAAGATAACATAGGAGAGAATCTAGATGACCTTGGGTTTGGCAATGACTTTTTGTTCATTTTAGATACAATACCAAAGGTATAATCTGTGAAAACAATTGATAAGTTGAATCTTTCATTAAAATTAAAAACTTCTGCTCTGTCAAAGACACTTCAAGAGAATGAGAAAACAAGTCTTAAACTTAGAGAAAATAATCTCAAAATACATATCTGATCACAACTGATATCCAAAATATACAAAGAACTCTTAAAACTCAACAATCAGAAAACAAAACTCCCAATTTTAAAATGGGCAAAAGAGCCAAACAGACACCTTACTAAAGATATAACAAATAAACATAAAAAGATAATCAACATCATAAGTCAGTAAAGAGATGCAAATGAAAAAATTGAGATGTCATTGCTCAATATTAGAATGGCTAAAATCCAAACCACTGACAACACCAAATACTGATAAGCATGTGGAGCAACCAGAACTCTCACTCATTGCAAAATGGTGGGAATGCAAAATGGTACAGCCATTTGGAAGACAGTTTGGAGATTTCTTTTTTTTTTTAAGATTTTATTTATTTATTTGAGAGAGAGAGAATGAGAGACAGAGAGCACGAGAGGGAAGAGGGTCAGAGGGAGAAGCAGACTCCCTGCTGAGCAGGGAGCCCGATGTGGGACTCGATCCCGGGACTCCAGGATCATGACCTGAGCTGAAGGCAGTCGCTTAACCAACTGAGCCACCCAGGTGCCCCTGGAGATTTCTTATAAAACTAAACATGCTGTACTATATGATCCAGTTGCGCCCCTTGGTATTTACCCAAAGGAGTCGAAAACTCCTGTCCACACAAAAACCTGCACACAGATGTTTATAGCAGTTTTATTCACAATTGCTAAAACTTGGAAGCCATCAAGATGTCCTTCAGCTAGTGAATGGATAAACAAATCGTGGTACATTCCCACGATGGAATATTATTCAGCAGTGGGAAGAAAAGAGCTATCAAGCCATGAAAAGACATGACGGAACCTGAAATACATATTACTAAGTGAGAGAAGGCATTCTGAAAGGCTACATGCTCTATGATTCCAACTATATGATCTTTTGGGAAAGGCAAAACTATGAGACAATAAAAAGGTTAGTGGTTGCCAGGAGTTAGGAGGGAGAGAGGAAGGAATGAAAAGGCAGAGCACAGGGGATTTTTTAAGGCAGTGAAACTGTGCTGTATGATCCTAATGATGGATACATGTCATTATACATTTGTTAAAACCCATAGAATGTACAGCACCAAGAGTGAATGCTAATGTACATTAGGGACTAGGGACTTTGGTTGATAACGATGATGTGTAATGTAGGTTCATTAATTGTAACAAATGTATCCCTCTGTGCAAGATGTTGATAGTGAGGGGGTTATGTGTGTTGGGGGCTAAGGAGTTTATGAGATTCTCTATACTTTCTGCTCAACTTTGCTGTAAATCAGTAACTGCTCTAAAGTGGTAATTCAAAGGATGCTTTGGTCCCTGTGCTACCACGTCCTACTTATGCAACCCTGGGCAAAGGAAGTAATCTTGCTGAGTTTCCTCCTAAAACTGAAAACTAGGCAGGCTTCACGCTGCCTAATTCACAAAGCTCCTTTGATGACTGAATGAGGTAGTATCCATGGAAAATATTTGGAAGTCCTAGAAGGCTACACCTTTGCAAAGGACAATTACCGATATGAAAGTCCTTCTGCTTCTAGAGATCACCCATGAGGGCAGAGGGTCAATGACCCAGAGCCCAGCTCCATCAGTCTGGAGGCTCCCCCAGAAAATTGTTTAAGTGGATGAACCCATAAAATTTAATTTGTTAAATCATCACAGGACAGTGGACTTACTCCAAGATTGGCTTGGAGAATCATCCTAAATTAGTGTTATCCTCATGCAAACCTCCAAAAAGACACCATAAAATGCAACTTGATGTGAGTGATAAATAGGAAAAGACAGAACCTCCTGCCTAGCCTGTATTTAAGATGAACAATGAATGATAAAAAACGACAATCTGGAACGCTAAAAAGGGAAATAATTCTGTTAAGGAAAACCTGGGGCTGAGTAGCTGATTTGACAGCAGGAACTGTTGCTATGGGATCTTGCTATTCAGTTCTGATTCATTGCAAAATTTCTTACCCTTTTGTCTTTTTTTTCTCTTTCTCTGCAAGATGATTACAAGTGTTCCAATAGCAGCAAAGAGTTCCTTAACTAATCCAAGTGGAATGCACTTGTGCCACCTTGAGACTTTATCCCCTTGTCATTAGTACCAGTCTGCTCTGCCTCTGCAAAGGCAAACACCAATCAGGGAGGAGACACAGGCTCAGGAAGTTCTGAACAGGAACATCCATATACCTGAATTTATCAAAGGAAGAAATGCAGAGAGGGGGCCTAACATTGGCCACCAACGCATAGATTTGAGGATTTTTGGTCTTTTTATGTTTTGTTTTGTTTTTAGATTTGCATTTTGAGTCTACTACTCACTTCTCTGGCATTTCCTGAAGCTAGCCCTCTGAGTAAATGGTAACTGCTGCCTGGTAAGTGGGAGCTACCATGTTACGCATGCCCGGTGGCCTCCAAAGACTCGGTAAACATTGTTAACTGAGAGACAAGAAGAGCATCCTTTCTACTTGGAGTTACTTTTTTTTAAGATTTTATTTATTTATTTGAGAGAGAGAGAGAGCATGCATAAGAGCAGGGAGGAGGGGCAGAGGGAGAAGCTGACCCCACTGAGGAGGGAGCCTATAAGGGGCTCGATCCTAGGACTCTGAGATCATGGCCTGGCCCTTAACTCACTGAGCCACCAGGGTGCCGCTGGAGTTACTTTTCAAAAACGAAAAATATAATCCTATAGTCAACCTGCCAGGCATAGATACTTTTGATATGTCTTTAAAAGTTACTTATGATTTAGAGCTAATTATAACACAAAACTTGTCCAATAACCAATTTCCTCTGCTCTCCTGTGATTTCCAAATCCTGGGCTATGGCTATGACCAATCTTCTAAGAGGCTCTGGCCCTACTCTTTTAACTAGCTTAATATTTAAGCAGATGTATAATGGTTTTAAAAGAAAGTACTTTCCTCACACACACAGAGAAAAGAGATATTTGATCTTATCTATCTGGGCTCTGGCTCCTATGGTCAGGTCAGCCAAGGGGGCTGGGGCAGAGAAGTAGGCCTGCCATTTACAAGACAATTCTATTTGAATCGTGGCCAAACCACCCAAGTATGCCCCCCTGGGCCATGTGGCTGGTAATTCAGAGGTCCTTCTGGCTCCAACACTGACAGGCTGGTAGTGGATAGTTATAGAGTGTTATAGTCCCACTAACAGGCTGAAGGAAAGATGTAATGCCCACGTCATGGGTTTACTCTGATCCAGTGTCTCAATGACTTCCACACACTTTTCAGTGTCATAGCCCCACCTGCTTCTCTGCCCTCCGGTGCTGGGTGATCAATTAAAGCAATTAGCAGAGCATCTGAGGCACCCAGAAGGTCACAGTGAGGGTAGTCAGATGGAAACCCCATCAGCTGTGCTGGTGCGCTCCCACCCTTTGCTGGGGGACCTGTGATTCATCCCCTTGCAGGGAAGGTGGCCAGCCTGGGAGTTCATGTGATCGCTTCTTAGAAGCTTGTGCTTCCCACTGAGCAGAAAACAGGTGGTTGTATCCTGCTGCCCCAGCTCCCGAGCCCCACCTGGCACAGAGGCAAGGGTTTCCCTTCGTTGGAAGAGGAGGCCTGTGCTTCACCAACATATTAATGCTCTGAGTCATTATTTGCTGGGCCCCACTTCTCCCCTTAATGTGAGTGTAGAAACAGGGATGTCAGGGGGCCGGCCAGGGAGTCTTCATTTGAAGGGGTACAGAGCAGGCAGTATTCCTTCTCAGCCCTCTTCATAGTAGAGCAGTCCTCCCCACCAGTCAGGGACTCCTTCTGGAATCCCTCTGGGCTGAGGATGACTCAGCAGTGTCCCCCAAGCAGGCTCACTGAAAAGCTGCAGGGCTTCTTCAAAAGGTCAAACCCTAAGCTCTCCAGAATGGTGGCACCTTCCTTAGAGACAGCTAGTTGCTGTCCAATACCCATTCTCTCTTAGTGACAGAACTCCAGTATCACGAGAGGTGTCAATACACCCAGAAAAGAGACTACATTTCCCAGCTTTCTCTGCAGCTCCTTCCCACTGCCTGGAAGTTAGATGGCTGGTGCTCTGGCAGCCATCCTGGACCATGAGGGGACCTTGAGGAACAAAGGGCTACATACCCAAGAAAAGTTGAGTGGGAAGAACAGAAGTTCCCACATACCCTTTTATCCTCCCCCACCAAACATACACACGCAGTTTCCCCTATAATTAACATCCTGCATTCATGTAGTACCTTTGTTACAATCAGTGAACCGATACTGCGGCATTATTATTAACTGAGGTCCACCATTTACATTAGGGGTCACTATGTTGTACATGCTATAGGTTTTGACAGTGATAATAACAGGTATCTACCAGTATAGGATCAAACAGAATTGTTTCACGGGCCTAAAACCATCCTGTACTATACCTGTTCATCCCTCCCTCCCTCACCTGAAATCCCTGCCAACCACGGATCTTTTTACTGCCTCCATAGTTTTGCCTTGACCAGAATGCCATATGCTTGGAAGCACATCATATGCAGCCTTTCCAGATTGGCCTCTTTCACTTAGCAACATGCATACAAGTTTCCTCCATGTCTTTTTATGGCTTGAGAGCTCGTTTGTCTTTTATTGCTGAATAATATTCTACTGTCTGAATGTACCAGAGTTTAATTTTAGGCCCTCCTTAATTTTCTGCATTCATCTACTGGAAGATATCTGGGTTGTACCTGAATCTCTAGACTGCTGGTTTGCCCTGCAGATTTTGGCCTCGCCCCTCACTCCCGCTGGTTCATCTCTCCTACTGGTTGAGGAGGGGTGGAGGTGAGGGTCCGCTGGTATCATTGCAGTCCGACAGCAGGTGGTGTTGGGAATTGAGGCAGGAGGGACATTATGCGCATGTGCGCGCGCACACACGGACACACGCTGGTGGGTTCCTATTTCAGTCGTGTGCTGCTGACCTCGGTATCCGCCGGCTGTTCGCGTTGTCCTTCCACAGGATTTTCAACGTTCCAGGCTCAAACCCTTCTCTTGCAATCCGTGGCCTTCACTGCCACAAGACAATACTTAGCAAGGAAGGGGCATTAACACTGATTACAATCCATTTTTCTTTTCTGCTATGTTTGGAGCACATTTTGTGTAATATTTTATCTCATACATTTTTGCTGCAATTTTCCCAGTCATGATTAGCGCCACTGTAATTCTTCCTTTGTGAAAATCAGTAGCCCAATGGGGAGATTATGCTTCACAAATAAGACTAAGTCATCTGGCATTCCTCTCTAGAAGAAAGGTAACGGTGTAATCAATTCCCACCTAATTTTAAAAAATAAGACTTATGCTACTTACCCCCCCAGATTAATACTTGTAACAGCTTTTTAAAAATGATTTTATTTATTTCCTGGTCAGAGAGAGAAAGCAAGCAGGGGGAGTGGCAGGCAGAGGGAGAAGCAGGCTCCGCACTGAGCAAGGAGCTCGATGCAGGACTTGATCCCAGAACCCTGGGATCATGACCTGAGTCCAAGGCAGATGCTTAATAGACTGAGCCACCCAGATGTCCCTGTAACAGCTTTATATTGGAGGCTCTTTTGAGGAGTCCACCATCAATAAGATGGCAACCCAGAACTAGGAAAAAAAATGTATCACCAGCATGGAGTGTGATCGCCTCAATGTTAGGCCCAGGATGGTGAATTCTGCACGACCTCAGTGAGACAGCTGGATGTCCCCACTTCTCCATCTGTTGCATGTGAACCAGCACCTGCTCCCTCCTACTACTTTCTTCATGAGAAGTTGGGGATTTTAAGATATGCATATCCTTGGTCCATAATAAGTCTTCAAACTTCTTAGAGAAGTTTTATGCAAATCAACCTCTTAAAGAAAATCTTTTCCAACCATCCTTCAGAAGTTTTGTGATTTGAAACCAGAATGATCACTTTTGTTTTCTTCACTATTGTTTTGCTATTCTAAGTCCTTTTACTATAATAGCAATAAATATCCAATAGACATTTCCAAGTATTTCTGTATTATAAAGGAAAGCCACAGAAACCAGAACTTTTTCTCATTGAAAACTTTTAAATTCAATTAAATGGAGTCATTAAAAAAGAAGAAAAAAACCTCTTTTAATATAAAATATCAGTTTAGAGTTGATATGAAAAGTTAATATAAAATACAAAGTAACATCTGACTAGCAGAGTTTTCTCATTCAAAAAACTTCCAAAACACAAACAGACCCAGGGACCAAGATGTAGCAATAGCTCCGGGTGCCAAACCGGTCAGTCATTTCATGCCAGAAGAATCACTCAGGTTCCATTCTCAGCCTAAGAATTTCTTTTCAAAACACCTCTTTAAAAACACCTTCAGAAAAGGAGTGCCTGGGTGGCTCAGTCTGTTAAGTGACTGACTTTTGGTTTCAGCTGGGGTCATGATCTCAGGATCATGGGAGTCGGCTTCCCTTCTCCCTCCCCTTCTGCTCCTCCCCCTGCTTGCACACACACACTCTCTCTCGTAAATAAATAAATCTCAAAATATAAAACGAAAAACAAACACCTTTAGAAAGAATGGCATTTTCCAAGTTCATGGTTCATTTCAAACAGCCACTCAGAAGGGTAGACAAGGTTGTACCAGAATTGGTACAAGAACTGCAACTCTTGTGACACATGGTTGCTGTCACTTCTGTCTTTGGTTACATTACATTTACATCTTCTATGGTGTGATGGCAAATTTTGTGCGTCAATTTGGCTGGACTATGGTACCTAGTTGTTTGCTCAAACACTAGTCTAGATGTTGCTATGAAAGTGTATTGTTTTTGTTTTTGTTTTTTGAATAATCTGTATGAATGCAAACGAAAGTGTATTTTTAGGTGTGGTTAGTATTTAAATCAGTAGACTTTGAGTAGATTACCCTCCATCATGTGGGTGGGCCTCATCCAATCAGTTGAAGGTCTTAAGAGCAAAACTGAGGATCCCCAAAGAAGAAAACATTGTCCTCAAGACTGCAATATGGAAACTCTCCCTGAGTTTCCAGCCTTCTGACTCAAGGTTAAAACCAACTCTTACCTGAATCTCTAGACTGCTGGCTTGCCCTACAGCTTTTGGACTTGGACTTAAAGGTCCCCACAATCACATGAGCCAATTCCTTAAAATAAATCTCATTCTCTTTCTCTCTCTCTTTCACACACACACACACACACATATATATATATATATATATATATATATACACACATTATTATGTGCATATATACAATATCTATAATGTATGTGTGTACATATCTTCTATTGGTTGCGTTGCTCTAGAGAACTCTGACTGTTTTATGTCATACTTAGAAAGACCTTCAGTAGCCCAATGGGGACATTATGGTTCACAAATAAGACTAAGTCATCTGGTGTTCTGGTGTTCCCCATTCTGAGATTATTAAAACAATTTTCTGTCCATTGAATTCTACCTCTGAAACTAATAATACACTATATGTTAATTAATTGAACTTAAATAAAATAAAATTTTTAAAAAGCAAAAACAAAAAATAATTTTCTGTCATTTCTTTTCACACTTTTTATGGTTTCTTTTTTTAATGCTTAATGTTTTACCCATTTGTTTTTTATTTTGGTATAAGATATGACTAAGGATAGAACTTTATTTTATTCCCAGATAAGGAAATGCCATTTTGATTTGTAAATCTGGCATAAATATAAAGTAACAAGACTGATTTTATCATGCATTTTGTAAAATGGCTCAGAGAGCAACTATAAAAGAAAAATTTTGAAACACTTTAGAGAATTCAAGCATCTTTGTGGAAAATGTATTATGTTTTGAGAACTACTCTTGAAGGACAAAACTCACTCAGATATAGGAGTCCTGAAGTGTTTACTTAAAAAAAGAAAGCCAACAACTCAAGAGTAATGCTTCCCCTATCAAACTATATTACCAAAATTAAATTACTTGAGAGGCTCCTATCACAGGCATCCATCTGGGGCTGAGGAAGGTATTTTGCCCACAAGCCTTAATATCACTGTGTGTCTTGTGACTTTGGTTTTGCTCTGGAACAGTGACACCCTGACTCAAAGCACCAGGGAACTCACACACAATATTTCATTCTACCCTTTATTGAATCCTAACATGCACTGTGAAATGCCCTTTGGCAAAAGACAACTTGTAATCCAATGGGAAGATTTATTGGGTCAAAGTCCTCAAGGTACTGATTCAAGAGGTATGGTTATTCCTTGGGTGAATTTAATTTGTTCAAAAAGTGGTTTGAACATTGCAACATTTGAACATTTGGGAACTGCTCTCCCACCAAGGTAAAAAGAAGAACCCAATTCTATAACTATACAAAAAGATACTACTCACAGGGTTTACAATAAGATCTTGGTTTGAATTCAAAGTCAAACAGGTGCATTCTTCTCCCTAAACTATTTGACATTGTCAAATGAATCTGGTGAATGCAAATCTGCTGAAAACAACCAGGGAACTACCAGCAACTGTTTCTGCGAGCTTGATAAAACCTCTTCAACAGATCAGCTGTCTCTGACACACAAAAAGAAGGAGTAGGCAGAACCATTAGGATGCACTCAGCCTGTTCTAAACCTCAAGGAAATCAGCCTGAATCACCATCCTTATCAACTGAACCTCTCAGCATAATTGGAAGATTCTGTTCTCAGCACAGAACCAGACTGCTCAGGGAGCAAGAGGAAACAGAAAACTCAGGTCACTCCCCCTCACTGTTGCTGACCATCTGGCCACTGCTGGGGACACTAAGCCACAACCCTACCAGAAGGGACAGCAGCCCAGGAGTCTGATTCTAGACAGAGAGCACTCGTTCCTTCCCCCAATGCCCTGCGATGCTCTTTCCCCTCCAAGTAGAGCTGGGTGGTAAGTAGTGACCTTCCTGGTCTGCATAAGTGCCTGACCACAGACAAAAGCTAATCATAAGAAGTGGTATCACTTGGCAGCTAAGGGAGTAGTCTGGAGCAGGACAGTCTAGGTTTGAATTCTGAGTCTGCCTCTTACCATGCAACCTTGGGCAAGTTATTTAACTTCTCTCTACCTCAGTCTTCTCATCTGTAAAATGGGGTGATAGTAACAGAACTTAGCTCATAAGGGTGTGAGGTGTGAATCCACTCCAATCCGAAGTGCCACTAGGCACTTCGAAGAGTGCCTAGTTCTATACCACATATGTGTATACCATATATAAGTATAATTATCATATTATATCACCAGGTAAGCCAATTTAATACTGTTGACAACAGTTAATGGCACAAAGTTCTTGGTGTTTGAGCAAGGCAGCATGGTGGCTTGGACAGAGCAGAGGAGTGGTAATTCAAAGGATGCTCTGGTCCCTGTGCTACCATGTCCTACTTATGCAACCCTGGGCAAAGCAAGTAATCTTGCTGAGTTTCCTCCTAAAACTGAAAACTAGGCAGGCTTCACTCTGCCTAATTCACAGAGCTCCTTTGATGACTGAATGAGGTAGTATCCATGGAAAATATTTGGAAGTCCTAGAAGGCTACACCTTTGCAAAGGACAATTACCGATATGAAAGTCCTTCTGCTTCTAGAGATCACCCATGAGGGCAGAGGGTCAATGACCCAGAGCCCAGCTCCATCAGTCTGGAGGCTCCCCCACCCCACGCCCAGGGAAGTACACACATTAGGATGACGAAACAAGCTAGTCAAGACTATGGATGGCAGAGAGCATTAATCAGCTAAGAATCTAGGAGCTAGAGAGTCATGCATTGGTCATTTTCAGCTGAATAAAGGTACTGCATGGAGCACTGGGTGTTATACGCAAACAATGAATCATGGAACACTACATCAAAAACTAACGATGTAATGTATGGTGGTTAAAATAACATAATAAAAAAAGCAAATATAAAAATGTATAAGAAAACCACATGACCATTATTAAAAGTTTAATGGCAAAATGTTATATACAGCTCCTTTCTTTCAAAACACAGTCCTTTGGGCTGAATATATGCACCCTTCCCATAAGGAAAGAGTGTAGACACCATATCCTCCTCTACATCCCTTCATTCTTTCACCGAATATTTCCTCAATAATTGCTCTAGGTTGGCTGATGTGTTAGGAATATATCAATGAATAGAGAAACTTTTTTTTTAAGTAGGCTCCATGCCCAGCATGAAGCCCAACACAAGGCCTGAACTCACAACCATGAGATCAAGAGCTGAGCTGAGAGCAAGGGTTGGACACTTTAACCGACTGAGCCACTCGGGTGCCCTGGGAAAGATTCTATAGGGCAAACAGACGATAAGCAACAAGCATAATCAGGGAGTGAATTATATAGCCTGTTAGAAGGCAAAGATGCAATGAAAAAAGAACAAGACAGAAGTAGGGGTAGAAGGAATGTCAGGGAAGAAGGTTACACTGGTAAATAGAGTACTCAGGGCCTCACTGAGAACGTGACTTTTGAGAGTTAACCAGAGATGCCAGGAAGAACATTCGGGCCATGGGAACAGCTAAGGCAAAGGCCCTGAGGTGAGAGTTTGTCTGGCATGTGCCAGAAAAGGCAAGGAGGACATGGAGCTTCATGGAGAGGAGAATGGCAGGAGAGAAATTCAGAAAGGTGGCCCAGCCAGGCATTCTCTACAAGATGAAACCTCAAGGTTGTGTTGGAGCCAGGGGAGCTGAAGCCCATGGTCTTTGGCCTGGATGGACTCTGATTAATGGCTCCAGGAGACTATACCTAGGGATACAGTTCCTTCACTTACTCACTCAACGCGTATTGATCAAACATCTACTATGTGCTTGGTGCTCAGGGTGGAGGGGCAAAGAGGTCTGAAGAGGGTCCGTGGAGGAAGTGACATTTGAGTTTGCCCTTGCAAACAGGCTAAGATCTGGAGGAGCAGAAGGGATTCCAGGTAGAAGGAACACATGCACTGACGCTAAGAGCAAGTGGTGTGAGATCACCCACCTTCGCAACGTCCCACTCAGTCAAGTCCATCAGCACAGGTACCCCTTGACCTTTCACATGGATCAGAGATTGGTATGTGTCCTCCACTGGCCTAATCAGACTGAGAAAAAATATATTCCATGGTATAGGAAAGATGTTCGCTCTTTCTTGATTGACATGAAGCACCAATAGGCTTGGGCTGTCATCATCTTGCCACCAAGAAAAGAACCAGCCCTGAAATGAAGTTGATACTGAGGACAGAATGGAGAAATGGCAGGACCCTCTGAGCTTGGTATTATGTGAGATGATGAGTGTTTCTATGGCCAAAGGCAGCTGGAATCAAGTTTCTAGCCAAATGCATGCTAATTGATACAAGGAAAGAATCATAAATTCTAGTGCTGGAAGAAATTGTAGAGGTCATCTAATCCAACATCCTCATTTTGTGGGTGAGGACAACAGAGTTTAGCCAGGCTGAGTGCTTTGTCCACAGAAATGCAGTGACTGAATGTCAGCTATCCTGACTGCTCTGCTGGAGCTATGACATGAATGAAGGTGGAATTCTCTTCACTGCTCCTATAGAGACAGACTCCAGTCTAAGACTCCAGCAAAGGACTGTGTCAGTTGGCCACAGCCAAGAAGGAGGTGGATTGTCCTACACAACCCAAAGTGCCCAATGCAGTACAGAACATTAGTGGTGAACATTCCACCCACTGTTATCACTTTTCAGTTGGCCAACTAGAATTTACCCAGCACCCACGTTGAGCCTCACCCTCTAGGACAAGCATAGGGTGTTACAAAGAAGGGTATTATTTCCTGATATCTACAGGTATAGAAACCGGGTTTAGATAAACCTTCACAGCTAATAAGATGTTTTCACATATATGAGGTCTTCCCAATTCTGATCTTCAGGCAGAGGATGATGGAATGATTGCATGTTGTCTTATTGAGAAGATCAGCATGTATGTGACTCTCCATCATAGACTTATTAGAGGGGGCATTAGTTTGCTTGGGCTGCCATAACAAAGCACCATGGACTGAGGGACTTAAATAACAGAAATCTATTTTCTCGTAGTTCTGGAGGCTGGAAGTCTGAGATCAAGGGATTGGCTGGGTTAGTGTCTTCTGAGGTCTCTCCCTTTGGCTTATAGATGGCCATTTTCTATGTTCTCACATGGCTCTTCCTCTGTGTATGTTTCTGTCCAAATTTCCTCTTCTTACAAGGAAACCAGTCAGATTGGGTTAGAATCCACTCACATGACCTCATTTAACTTAAACACCTCTTTAAAGACCCTATCTTTAAATACAGTCATATTCTGGGAGTTAAGACTTCAACATATGAATCTGGAGGGGACCAATTCAGTCCATAACAGAAAACATCATTTTTTTAAAGATTTTATTTATTTACTTGAGAGAGAGAGAGAAGGAGCGTGTGTGCACATGTATGAGCAGGGGGAGGGGCAGTGGGAGAAGGAGAAGCAGGCTCCCCACTGAGCAGGGAGTCCTATGTAGGGCTCTATCCCCGGGGCCTGGGATCATGACCTGAGCCTGGGGCAGATGCTTAACTGACTGAGCCACCCGGGCGCCCCTAGAAGGCATCATTTCTTTCTTTCTTTCTTTCTTTCTTTTTTTTTTTAAAGATTTTATTTATTTATTTGACAGAGACACAGCGAGAGAGGGAACACAAGCAGGGGGAGTGGGAGAGGGAGAAGAAGGCTTCCTGCCAAGCAGGGAGCCCAATGCGGGGCCCGATCCCACGATCCTGGGATCATGACCTAAGCCAAAGGCAGACGCTTAACGACTGAGCCACCCAGGCGCCCCTAGAAGGCATCATTTCTGAAGAACACGACTACCCCACTGTAAGGGCCTAATACAATTATCTACAGATACAGAAATGTAGCTCAATCCTGGGCATAACACAGTGCAGCTTCTCTGAGCCATCCAAATCAATGTGGTGGGGACTTGGGGGTGGGAGCATGTGTGCATGGCTGCCAGTGACAATGACCATGTAAAATGGGGTCTTACTGGATCTGAGAAGCTTCGTTTTGCCCTTTGCCACAGTCATGTGATACTTAGGCTCTCAACACTCTTAAGGAAGAATTCATACAATCTCTATACTTGATGCTTCCATTCAAAGGAATATTTACAAACATCAGATTTCTGGTTCCCGAACAAACTCAGCATCAGCAAGACGACATCCTTTTCTGCATAAAACAGAAGGATCAGGGACAAGCAGCCTCGTCCAGCACATCTGTCTCCAGCTTCCTGGCACAGATAGAATAAGAACATGTAAAGTTAATTTAGCCCAACGCCTGACAACCATCAGCATCCTATGGACTGGTTATCCTCAAGACCACTTGTGCTCTAATCTTCTAATCAGTGTCTCCAAGCAACAGGGGCAATGAACATTTTGTTCTTTCCTTCACTTACTCACTCAATGCATATTGATCAAGCAACTACTATGTGTTTGGTGCTCAAGGTGGAGGGGCAAAGAGGTCTGTGGAGGGTCCGTGGAGGAAATGACATTTGAGTTTGCCCTTGCAAACAGGCTAAGATCTGGAGGAGCAGAAGGGATTCCAGGTGGAAGGAACACATGCATTGACGCCAGGGAACAGGAAAGACAAAACATGTTTAGGGTCAATGAGTAGATAAGGTCTCGTAGGAACTGAGGGAGGATTGTGTCAGGGAAGCTTGGGCTGCTAGTCTAGATGGGTAGGTAAGACCTGATTGTGCCTGAGAGAGGGTACTCCACCTCACCATCTGCCCTTCACTTCCCACAGCCTTGCAGTCAACCTGCAGAGATCAAGGGGTGGGAGAACGGGAGGCAGACAGGTCCTTCTTGCTTCCAGGAGAGGGTGGAGAGAGGAAGGAAATTGTGACAATACAAAAGCTGCTCCAACTATAAACAGCCAAATATTCTGCCAGTTGGAATGTACAGTACCTGGATTCCAACTGTTCTAGTGGGCATTCAGATTTGCATGGCAGTGTAGGAAAAGTGACTCAGCAGCCTGTCTTTGAGCATCTAAATCTCTCACCAGTTGAATGATCTTGTCTGTGTACCATTCACAGGACGGTATACACGTTCATGCAGATACCTCCTTTCAAAGCACAGATGGGTGGGAGCCAAGAGAAGCTTACACTTGGATTGGCCTCTTTGATGGGAGTTGGTTCCTATTGCAAGACAGCCCTGCCCCAAGTACCCCTAGAATAGAATCAGCGGTGGACATGTTGGCGTCCTGAAGTATGCTGGGGGGTGGGACAATGAAGAGAGGGGTCTGTAGCCTGTAGAACGGTCCTTCTGTGGGAGTTTGAGAGGACTGATGGGGATTCCGGGCAGCCTGTCCTAACTCCAGTGCAGCTGGGTCATTTAAGTAAGCAAGACCCCCCCCCGCCCCGCACTCTGGGGTGTGGAAGTGCCCACTCCACAGGGACGCACGCCTCCCAAGGCCACTCCTCTCACCAGTCCTGCGTTATCTTCTGAATGGAGGGCATCTTCATAGCTCCTCAACTCAACTGCCTGCTCTACCCAGCCCTCTTGGGGGTGCCCTCGTTGGTAAAGAATGTTTCTTTTTCTCCAGTTGCCCCATGCTAAAAAGGCTGGGTCACCCGAGACACCTCTATCTCCCTCACGCTAAACCTCCAGGCCACCTCTTTCCTGTGGACTCTGCTTTTGAGCCATCCCCCTGGTGCCCACCACCTCCTGCCCCTCCCCCTGCTGCTGCCCCGTGATTAGGGACAGTTGAGACGGTGCAGCCTCCTGGTCTCCTGGGTCCCCTCGCAGCTCCCTCCAGCCTGCAGGATGAAGCCTCCACCTTCCTGACCTCGAAGGGCATCGAGCTCTTCACAGTCCCACTCACAGGCTCGCCTCACCTCCCCAGCTCCCCTCTTGCATGGGCTCTGCCCACCAACCAAACCAAAGGGCCCACTTCTTGGAGAAAGCAGGTCATATCAGCACCTGGAACCCTGTGCTCCGGCCCCTCCCTCAGGCTGGGGGTGCTTGCCTCCCTCCACCCTTGACAAGCCCCTACTTTCCCATCCATTTATTTATTTATTTATTTATTTATTTATTTATTTATTTAGTACAGTTGACATAAAATGTGACATTAGATTCAGGTGCACAACATCGTGATTGGACAATTCTCTGCTCACAAGCGGAGCTCCCATCTGTCACCCTACAGCGCTATTATGACACCATTGACTATATTCCTTGTGCTGTGCCTTTCATCCCTGTGACTTATTCATTCCATAACTCCCCTTCACTCATTTTGCCCATCCCTCCTCCCCTCTGGCAACCATCAGTGTGCTCTCTGTATTTATGGGTCTGATTCTGCTTTCTGTTTGTTTGTTCATTTGTTTTTTTTTTTTCCTTTTTTTAGATTCTACATATGGGCAAACTTCTACTCCAAATGCCTCCTTCTCTCTGATGCTTATTTGAATCCCTCCCATCAGAAAGACGAGAACCCCCTCACTGGCCCTCCAGTGAGCACATGGCTCATCCCTTTCTGGTTGCTTCTGCCTGAGTCTGCCCTGTACTCTGTGAGGTGCGTGTCTGTCTTACCTTCTTTACAGAAGTGTGAATCCCATCGAGGATACTATTTATTTAAGCAGCCAGCAGAGTGGGTGGGTTGTGGCTCATGACAGCCTCTTGGGAAAGCAGTAGCAGAGAGCCCTGGACCCATAGCCAAGGTCAGCTGGGCCTGGATCACAGCTCTGCCTCTTCCAACTGCGCGACCTGAGAAAAGACTCTCATCCGCCGTGTGCCTCCTTTTGCACATCTGTGCATGTAATAGTTCATGCTATTAATAATGTACTAATAATACTAATTAGTGCCAATGTGCTAATAATAGTACATGTCACAGGATCGTGGCGGGGTAAAATTAGTAAAATGGATTTACTAATTTTAACCTCTTTAGAGGTTAAATTAGAGGTCTAATTTAGAGGTCTAATTCTAACCTCTTTAGAACAGTGTTCAGCGGGTGCCAAGTACTCAATAGGTTTTAGGTATTTTTCTTGGGCGATTTCCACCCAGAACTGCTGTAACAGGGTGTCTGGGAGTAGGCCCAGGAGACTGCATTTTCAGCATGCACCCCTAGGTGAGTCCACCACACGCTGGAACTTTTGGACCACTAACGAAATCCAGACCTCTCAATTTATAACCGAGGAGCTTGAGGGCCGGGGAGGGACAATGAGTCACTCAGGCTCTGCGAGGACCTGCACAAGCCACTGTCTAGTCTATCTTTCTTCGTTCAGGGGCTTGAACAAACCCAAGCAGACCAAACTTTGTTGGTTTTCAGAGGCGTTCTCCACCCAGGGGTGATTTTACCTCGTGGGCAGCCCCGAGGGGACCAGAGGCCACAGAACCGGCCTAGATGGGAAGTCCAGCTTTGGCCACTTACACCCCCAATCCTTTTCCATCTGCAGCTGGAGAACCAAAGCCCATGAGTCACCACTCACTTTGTTTCCTCCATTCCAAGCTCCTCAAGTCCATAAATAAGGATGTCCTTGACCATCAGACTGTTCTTCAGTCTGACCTCATCCCTCCAAGGCAGAGGACCTTGCTGTGATGTGTGGGAGTGGCCTGGGAGAAGCTGAGGTGGGGACCCCAGAGTCTCCAGGCTCCTTGGGTACCGGGAGCAGACAAGCCATTGAGAGGACACTGGGCAAAGCCATTTGGGGACAGACTTCCCCTTCCTTCTTCAGCCAGACGTGAAGGAAACTCTTCTCTTCCTTGTCCTCTACTAACCTGTGAAAACCCGGACAATGAATCTGTCTTGAAACGGATGTTGTGGCCGTGACCACTAGTTGTCTCCAATATCCATTCTCTTGCCCCTTAATAATAAACGGCAGTCGAATTTTTAGCAGGGAGCAAGCTGCCCAGCGGAAGATGGCATCTCTCAGTCACAGGTTGGAAGGTGAGCAGAGGGGAAGGACTCAACTTTCGGGTCTCCATCTTAAAGGGAAGGAGGCTCCTCTTGTCTAGCACTTCCCAGCGCCTTTGTGCTCTCTGGCTTCGGAATGGCTGAGAGCCATCTTAGACCTTGGATCGAGGGTGACATCAGAAAAGGCAGAGTGACAGAGAAGGGGAGACTGGGCCCCTGACGGAACCTCAGAGCAGAGCCCTACACCAGCTTGAGCTGCATATGTGGGGAAGCAAATTCTCTCTCACTAGGCCATTTAGATTTCATGTCGGCTAAGCCCACAACCTGGTACAGAGTTCGAGAATGGAATAGAGTCACGTTTCCTCTGCTCTGGGCCGCCATGCCGGGAGCAAGGTGTGTAGTGGGTAGAGCTCTAGCTTTAGGTTCAGACTCAAATATGGGCCCAGCCATTTGTTACTTGGACTAGGCAGCTCGGGCTGCCATAGCCAAGCCCCCCAGCCAGGCAGCTTAAGCCACGGAAATGTTCTGTCTCCTGCTTCTGGAGGCCAGGAGGAGCGGGTCAAGTTGTTGGTGGGGCCACACCCATCAGATTCTAAGGAAGGCTCTGTCCCTGGCCTCTCTCCAGCTTCTGGCAGTTCTTGGCATGTGGTGCATCATCCCAACCTCTGCCTTCATCTCCACGTGGTCTTCTCCCTGTGTCTCTTCTTGTCACCTTCCCTCTGTGCATGTCTGTCTCTGTGTCCAAATATCTCCCCACTTTTTAACTATTTTTAACATATCTTTTTTTAAATTTTATTTTATTATTAACTACTCTTTTAAAGTAAACTCTACACCCAATGTGGGGCTTGAACTCACAACCCCGAGATCAAGAGTTGCATGGTCCACCAACTGAGCCAGCCAGGCACAAAATTTCCCCTTTTTGTAAGGATATCAGTCATACTGATTTAGGGTTCATCCTAATAACCTCACTTTAACATGATTATCTCTACAAAGACCCTATTTCCGAATAAGGTCACATTCTGAGGTACCAGGAGTCCAACATATTTTTTTTGGAGGAACACAATTCTACCCTTAATACTAACTCTCTTTGCTAATAGAATTTGGGTGTTTACTTAATGTCTGAGAACCTCAGTTTCCTGTGTCAGATTTGTATGTATTCTCAGGGTCTAGTATTTAGGAAGTCCCTGGGACTTGCCTTAGAGCTGGCTTTGCCAGTGTCATGTCTACAGTGGAGGACAGGCGTCCCTTCCCATCATCCAATCATCATTAGATGTGTGCAGCAGTCTTTGCCACCTTCTCTGCCTGCTCAGTCTCTGAACCCCTTTCCAGCGTCTAAGGAGAGCCTGTACCCTATGGGGCTGGGTGGGAGGCAGGGACCATCCACCACAGCAGATGCTGAAAATGCCAGACACTTAGTCCTGCAGCCTCCCT
The DNA here is from genome assembly GCF_037043125.1 of Eumetopias jubatus. Lineage (NCBI taxonomy): Eukaryota > Metazoa > Chordata > Mammalia > Carnivora > Otariidae > Eumetopias > Eumetopias jubatus. The sequence continues at coordinate 120,660,083 of NW_028274809.1, read as the reverse complement.
TGTAGCTGCACAACCCCAGATGTGGTTCTCCCACTTGCCCAGTCATGCTGTAAGCTTCCCAATAGCCTTTTTTTTTTTTTAAAGATTTTATGTATTTCTTTGAGAGAGAGAGAGAGAGATAGCGAGAGAGAGCATGAGCAGAGAGGAGAGGGAGAAGCAGACTCCCCGCTGAGCAGGAAGCCGAGGCGGCACTCGATCTCAGGACCCTGAGATCATGACCTGAGTCGAAGGCAGCTGCTTAATGGACTGAGCCACCCAGGCGCTCCCTCAATAGCTTTTTCCCCTAAAGATTTTATTTATTTATTTGAAAGAGAGCAAGAGAGAGAGCGCATGAGCAGGGGGGAGGGGCGGAGGGAGAAGCAGACTCCCCAAGGAGCCTGATGCTGGACTTGATCCCAGGACACTGGGATCACAACCTGAGCTGAAGGCAGATGCTTAACTGACTGAGCCCCCCAGGTGCCCCCTCAATAGCCTTTTAATAAAATCCTTTTTAATTAACCAGACAGAGCCTTTCCCATTGCTTGCAAATGATAGCTTTGACTGATACACCATGTACTTTTCAAGGCCAAAATGTTGATTAGGAGAACGGTAGCAGCTTGCAAACGACCTCTGACAATTGGCATGGGACGCAATACAGTCTGGAGGCTTTCCAACCAGAGAGATGTGGACTGAAATCTCCGCTCTGCCCCTTACCAGTCGAGAGATGATGAGGAAGTTAATGAACCCCTCAGGGCCTCATTTTCCTGCTCCGTCCAATGGTGATAGTAACAATAAGCTACTGGAGCAGTTTGGGAGGATTAAATGAGATAATACACCTGAGACTCTCACGGTGCATGATGGTTATGTTGACATTCAACTTGACTGAGCCATGGGATACCCAGATATTTGGCCAGATGTTATCCTGGGTGTGTCTGTGGGGGTGTTCCTTCATGAGATCAACATTGGAACCAGTGAAGCGAGTCAAGCAGAGTGGCCCCCCTGATATGCAGGGGCCCCATCCAATCTGAGGGGGGCCTGCATAGGATAGAAAGGGTGACCCTCCCTCAAGTTCAAAGGAGCTCGCCCAGCCTGCCCACCTTGAGCTGGGATCTTCTCTTGCCTTTGGAGTCAGACTGTAACACTGGCTCTTCTTGGATCTCGAGCCTGTCAGCTTTCAGACCGGAAGTCCCCCATCTGCTCTCCTGGGCCTCCAACTTGCTGACTGCCCATCTTGGGACTTCTCAGCCTCCATAATCATGTGAGCCAATTCCTTATAACAAATCTCTTTATATATATATATATTTTTTCTGTTGACTCTATTTCTCTGGAGAGCCCTGAATAATACACAGGAATACGTGGAACAATAGTGCATATTCAGTAATTATGGTAGCTATTTGTTGTGTTAGTTTTCTTATTATGTGACAAATGATGAAGCCAGCACACGGCGCCCAGCAACGTCCTCTCAAACACTGTGGCAGCATCCTCGTATTTCCCCCACCTGGAGAAATTCATTGACCTTTCTCTATAAACCCTGAACCTGTTCCCTCCCTCTTCCCACCCCACCTCTCTCTCTCTCTCTCTCTCTCTCTCTCTCTCTCTCACACACACACACACACACACACACACACAAACACACACAGCGCGCAATTCCTGGAGATGCCCTGGACCACGCGGAGTTGGAGTGGTGAGATATCTTTAGCTCCCCCAGATGTTCATTGGCAACTTCTGCTTCCAGTACCTTCCCTCCCTGTAGTATACCAGGGCTCCCACAGCCCCCAGGGATGCTGACATTCAGCCCTCCCCCTCCTCCTCCGCCAGGCGTTCCAGGAGAAAAGAAAAAGCCTGAATTTCTCGGGGCCGCTGTGGAGGCTGCTCCTCTGAGTGGGTCAGAGAAGAGAGCGCAGTCAGGGAGAGGGTGTCCCTAGCCCGCTGATTTAGTGCACACTGCCCCTTCCCCCGACCATATGGCTTTCAAAGGGGTGACTCAGGGAGAGACCCCCCCCCAAAGATGACAGCACTCTACCAGGTGGTACTGAAGACTCCTGGGTACAGCTCAGTGAGAGTAGCCCACCCCAGCCCCCGGGCCAGATGCAGGGGCTCCCACCCCTCCAGTGTGGCACTCCCCCCTTCCCCCCTCCAAGTCTGACGTTACTCTGGATAAACAGGAAGCATGGGGGGAGCCCAGACTGTGATCTTGCTGAAAGCTCCAAACATGAAACATCCGGCCTCATTACCACTCAGGGAGCTCTTGAAAATGCAGACTCCTCCTCCACAGCTCGAATACAGAGCAACAGAATCCCTGGGACTGTGCCCCAGGATCTTCATTTTTAACAAGTTCTCCAAAAGACATTGGCAGGCACATGTCTGGCCAGGGGAAACAGCCCTGAGCTGAAGGGAGCCCTCTCCCCTTCCTGGAGCCAGACCTCCCTGTTTCTGCCTTCTGTGATTTTTGGCCATTGCGTGACCTCTCTGAGCCTCAGTTTCCATGTCTGAAAGATGGGAGTGATAATAGCTCTACCTCAAAGGTATCACCGAGAAAATAAAAGTGCCTGGCACAAAGTAAAGGACCAGTAATTGTGAGGGAATAACTGCTCCCCAGAAAACTTTCTTTTTCCGCATGTGACATGGAGAAGGTCATATCTTGCAAAGCAACTACTATACTTTTTAGGGTATACAAGCAAGTTCGAAAAACACTCTTTTTCCAGAAACAACTTCATAATGTATCAAGTTACCTTTAAAACAACAACAACTTACTGAACACCTTCTGTGTGTCAGCTTTGCCAACAATTCTGCCTGATGGGTAGTATTACGTCCATTTTCAGAGACACGAAACCTCGGCTGCGCTTTGCCCCAGGTAAAGTGGGATTTGAACCTAATCTAAGTCTGCTGCCTTCATAAAGCTGGTTAGTAAATATCTCATCAGCAGGAGCTCCTGAAATTTCCCTGTTTTTCCACAGTCATAAATACACGTTAGTATTTCCAGGCAAAATCTGTTTATGTAAGTAAGCCTTGCTGTTAACAATGTTCTTCTAGTTTAAATAAAGAATGCCAATAAAAAAGTGGCAGCAAATATTTTTGAATTTTAACTCATTCATCCTCAGCTGAGCCACTAATGCTCAAAAAAACCCCAATGCTTTCCAGTTTGTAAAGTAAGAAATGTCATTTTCTTTGGAAGGGTACTCTCACCCCGTGAGGAGAGTTTGCCTCACTCCCCGCTCAGCTCTGTGATCTCTCGCCTCCACTGATTTTGTCAACACCCTCAGATTTGGGTCAGAATCATATTTTGCCTTTCATCCCACAGAGTCCCACCCTCGAGGCCGAGCCCCTAGGACTCCCACGGACTGAGTTTCTAGAAAGAGAGTGCTGTCTTGATCACAACAACATTCAGCACAGAGCTTTGTAGGAAGCAGCTTCTCAATAAATATGATTTGAAATCATGCAAATGACTGTCTTGGTGGTCTTTATAAAGATGTGAAGAATACCCAAAGCAGTAATACTTATTTGTTCAAGCAGGCCTGCTGTGGAGAATGGGAAAGGGCCAACTCTGACAGTTGGACAAAGGGAACTCAGCACACAGACACACACCCCCGCACTCACAGCCATACAAAAGTAACTGGAGGGGCGCCTGGGTGGCTCAGTGGGTTAAGCGGCTGCCTTCGGCTCAGGTCATGATCCCAGGGTCCTGGGACTGGGTCTTGCATCAGGCTCCTTGCTCAGCCGGGAACATGCTTCTCCCTCAGCCTGCTACTCCCCCTTCTTGTGTGCTTGCGCTCTGTCTCTGACAAATAAATAAATAAAATCGTAAAAAAAAAAAAAGTACATGGGGGCATCCAGACATGAGGGCTGGCTGTGCTATTTAGGATAGGCAAATTTCTGCTCTGTGTACGGAAAAATGTTTTGCTGTTGCAAACTAATCATTGCTTACGTCGGGTCATTTTTCCTAGAGCCCTAGCTAACTTCATGGTGTTTGAGTTTTTTTATACATCACGACTTTCTTATTGAGTGTCCAAGTCGCTTAATACTCATTTTAACAAAGTCCTTAAAAATACCCCACCTTTTGGAGACAGATCAAACGGTAAGAATAAGTTATTAATCATACAAAATATCATCGCATTGTAAATTTGGATCGGTAACTTTGCATAGTGAGAAGTAGAAATTATAACACATACACGGAACAAAAAAGCTATTCAAGCCCCAAGTTCATGACTAAACAGTCATCTTGTCTTTTCCATTTGCTCTATTGTTCACTGCCGCCTTCCATAGCTATTTATTTTAATCCATTCCTCCAAAGAGATATTAATAAACTTTAGAACTTCCGTTGTGACCTTCGCCTCGACACAAGCAAAACAAATTTATTTTCTTATGCTATAATAGATTTATTTTCCCATTATTCAAGTTTGCTTTTCGTGAGGGGCATGGGAGGCACAGAACGTATGCAGGATGTACAATTTGGATGCCATTTGGATTTCATCCATTTCCCCAGGACCACACCAATAGGCATGTTAATGAAATCAGGCTGCAGTTTCAGAGCAGAATAGAATGGAGCCTCGACCAGAAGGAGGATGAGTGGCAGCCGTGGAGACAGGAGGGGGGTGCACAGAAACAGAGGCGGGGCAGGGGAGGGGGCACCGAGTGAGGAGGGGCCATGAGGATGGAGATGATGACACTGAGGATGACACCTCAGAGGTAAGGCAAAACTGTGATAAAGATGTGAGGGTACTCCCACCCACCTGCCCACCTTTCCAACTTTCTGCCCCAATGTTCCAGAAGGTGTGACCCGCCAGCACTACAGTGACACCCAGGGATCCAATGGCTCTGCCCTCCCCACTGCTGTGGGAAGGGAAGCTGGCTCAGAGCTCAGCTTCTGCTAAGGGCCTCCTCAGCACCCAGTTAAGCCCAAATCCTCGGACCCTCTTTCCTACAAACACAGCCAACAACTTCCCACCCTACCTGGCTCTCCCCCCTTCCATCTCCAGGAATACTATCCCAGGGTTCCATCCAGATGCACCCCATGCACCTCATCCCCATCAGCAGGAGGCCTGGGGAACAGGAACTGGGCCTTCTGAGGCCAGAGATCCAGGTCATATGTGGGGTCGGGTCTGGGGACCAGAAATAAAGGAAGCTTGGAGGCCCCGGAGGCCAGTGATTTGTGATGCTGAGGACAGGAAAAATACCATGTGGAGTGCTTTCTGTGTGGCCCTCCAGCTGGCCTGCGCCCCAAGGGGCTGCTACTTCTTTGGAACTGCCCGTGACTCATCTTTTGACCCCTCTGGTCCATACCGTGCTCTCCCCTGGAGAGGTCAAGGGTGCTTTCTGTCTTTACTGGTCGCTCACTTGGAACTTCATCACAGGCTGCCTTGGGACATCTCTTGTATTGTTCTTTTTAGCTTTTCCATGATGACTTTTCCCATGGGATGTTCGATGCCTTCTTCCCATGGGATGCCTTATCTCGGCTCCTTGGACGTGGAGAGCCCCTGGCACTGGGGGGGCTATCCGGGCGTGCTGGGGGCATGGCAATGATTAGGTCAACCTGTTGCTTTCATGTCCTCGCCTACAAAGTTAAGATGTATGGCAGAAGCAGGAATGGCTGACGATAGAAAGAACTGCTTTTGTTCTGAGGGTATGTAAACAAGCAAGAAGAATTAGGTGCTTTTTCAAAGATAATGGAATTCAAAATCGTATTTTTCCTTAATTATTTGGACACTGCTTTAGACGTGAATTATCTCATTTTTGCAATCCTTCATGCCATTTTGCATAGGTAGACATCCCTCAACTATAGGGAAGAATGGTGTTAACAGCACAGATATGGACATGGGTGTCCTAGGAAGGCAGGGTAATGGTCCGCAACAGCCAGAAGCTGGATATGTGTCATTTCCTCTCTGTCACTGCTAATAAAGTACTTTAACTACTCAGAACATTTCTTGTCCTTGTTCTGCAGACGTGACAAGTTGTCTCATGCAATCTCCCTTTACTGTTCCTTGGCACCAAAAAATAATGCATTCAGCTCATCATATTATTCATCAAATACTTACTGAAAACCTACCACTCTAGGTGCAAGCACTAGGCCCAAAGCCTGGGATACAAAGTTAGGAAGTGCAGTTACAGCCCACAAGCAGTGCTCCTTCCAATGGGGTGACAACTAGTTACATGACATGGTCAAGTGTCCCACAAATGCTGTAGGCGTGGAGGAAGACTCAAAGAGGGCAGCCCAGGAGCTGAATAGAGCACGTGACTTGGGTCTGAAAAAATGAGTGATCGGGGCGCCTGCGTGGCTCAGTCGTTAAGAGTCTGCCTTGGGCTCAGGTCATGATCCCAGGGTCCTGGGATCGAGCCCAGCATCAGGCTCCCTACTCGGCGGGAGGCCTGCTTCTCCCTCTTCCCACTCCCCCTGCTGTGTTCCTTCTCTCGCTGTGTTTCTCTCTGTCAAATAAATACAATCTTTAAAAAAAAAAAAGGAAAAAAGAAAGAAAGAAAAATGAATTAGTGATCTTTTAGAGGAAAAGAGGAAAAATATTCCAGGCACAGGGAATAGCTCCTGCTAAGGCAGGAAGGCATGAAAGAGCCTGGTATATATTGAGAACAGCAGCCTGTTCTGTTGAATGGGCTTTCAGCCCCACTGTGTGAGGGGGCGTGTAAATGTGTGTGAGTGTGTTTGTAGGAGGGGATGATAAGGCTGGAGAGGTAGTAAATAATCTTGATGCCATGCCTCATTTGTATTTTATCCAGTAGCTAAGGGGAACACAGCTGAGGTTTTTCAATCGTGAAAATAAGTGATTAGCGTTGGTTTTAGTCAGGTTGTTCCAGTGTAAAGAAAGAATCAGAGGGGTGTCAGTCCAGAAGACAAGAAACCAGTCTCACCTACACTTGCCTGCCTGTCTAGGCCAGAGTTGTACAGGCCTGGATTATGGCAGAGTGAGGCTACAGAGAAAAATAGGAGAGAGAACTGACAGATCAAGTAACCTGTTGGATGTGAGGGTCAAGAAGACAGAGCAGGAAGGAGATTTTTTTTTTTTTTTTAGAAAGAGGGAGATGGAGAATCTTAAGCAGGCTCCATGCCCAGCACAGAGCCCAACACAAGGCGCAACGCGGGGCTCAATCCCACGACCCTGAAATCATGACCTGAGCCGATATCAAGAGTCCGATGCTTAACTGACTGAGCCACCCGGGTGCCCCAGGAAGGAGAATTTTTAAGCAACCCTAGGTAGGATGCACTTACTGACATAAGGAATTTTTATTTTCTAATACAGGTGGAGAGAGTAGACTTCCATTTGCACCAATAAATAAAACTGCTCTTCATGTTTGTGATTTGTTAGCACCAGCATGCTGTGAACCCCTTTCCTTGAAAATCACGTGGTATCAATTTCATGCCTGTGGCAAAGTGCCCTAATTAAAGACATCCTGCAGTTGCTTCAAATCTTTTCTCCTCCACATTCTTTGCTTTCTCCCACAACAGATTGCCTCTACATCGGCTCCCCTACCGCAAGACACCAATAGGAGTTCAGGCTGAGGGCAAGCATGGAGCCATTCTGGGCTCTGGTGCAAGTATGATTTCTATAAAAAGACATTTAAAAAACAAGGAGCAATGTTGCCATTTTGCCTTTAATGGGAAAGTGGCTAGCAGTTACAGTAAAAAAAAAAAAATTATTTAAAAAAAAAACCTCTCCAACTTCTAGGCAATCACTGAATTTTCAGAAATACACATACACTTGAAAACCAACAGTTTGTATAAAAATAAACTTTGAATATGTAATTAAAAAGGGAGGTCCCCTGTCTTTTTCAGCTGCACAAATGCACAATAAAAAGGAGCCGAGTCTGTGTGAGATGGGTTTACCCCAGGGCAGAGGGGGCTTTGACTTTGGAAGACAGAGCCTGCTTGAAGCGCCTCTTGAGGTCTTGCATGTTGGGAGAGCGCGGCCGGGGAATGATGGAGGCTCTCCTCCTCTCCCCGCTGAGGCTGTGCAGCTTGCTCACTTCTTTACAGAGATGCTGAAACACATCACAGACGTCCTCGTAGTTTTCGCTGGTGGAAATTTCAAGGAACAGGCTGCCCAGCTCATTGGCCAGCTGAATGCCATCATGCGTTTGCACCTGCCGGGCATGCAGAAGGTCCCCCTTGTTGCCCACGATGATGACAGGGGCCTTGGAGTCAGGGTGGACCTTCCGGATGTGCTGGTAAAGGGGGCGGATGGACTGGTAGCTGTCATAGTCTGTGATGGAGTAGACCAGCAGAAAGCCCTCTGCCCACTGCACGCACTTGGCCAGGGTATCACCTACCTGGGTCAGGCTGTCTTGGACCTGAGAAAGATCAAAACGAGTCTGGATCAAGGAAGTCCTCAGTGGGAGAGGGCTTAAAATAACATCAGAGTAACCCTTGCAAAAAGCATTCAAAAGAGAAATCATAAATACAGTTTTCAGATGCTACCTAACTTCTGCAGGAGGCTTTGAATGCGGGAAGAGCAAGTTCCCTGCCTGGGTTATTTTATTGGCTGTCACCAATGCATTATCCTTAAACCCCCTGCTTGGCAGGTATTCTGTGGTGAGCCCTGGCTGATTGAAGAATGACTTCAATGAGAACTTTCAAAGAAGAATGGCGCAATCTTTAGGGAACTGGGAATAAACAAAACTTTGAAAATAAGCCAAGATAAATATCTTTTCCCAAGCCCATAAAAATATTTTTAGCATATCCTTTTTGAGAATGTTACAGAAAAAAATTCCTTCTTTCTGGTCTTCCACAAGACCTTTCCTCCCTCCAAGGGAGAGCAGTTAATAACTTGTTAATCAAGTTAAATTCCTGACTGCTTGCCAACGGGTTATCTGGTTGCAATTAACCGACTTGAGGGAACAGTTAGAAACAGAAGCACTCCTGCTGTCCTTGCCAGGGGAGAAGACCGTCTCCAGAATCCCAGCCCTGTTAATGGTTCCACGGCCCAGCTCTGAAAGAAGTGGCGAGCCCCATCCCTGCAAGCAGTGATGCCTCTCCCAGGGCTGCAAACAGAGGTTAACTATCTCTCCCTCCAGCTGGACTGGAGGAAGCTGCCTCCGGAACCATCCACTCACCCCGTCCCCACCAAGAGGGTTTCTAACAGCCCGCCTGGGGACAGCGCACGCCTTCATCTAAATGCAAAACAGGTATGTTTATACATCTTGCTCCTGCTGAGGAGCCCCCTGGGTGTGTGCGCGGTGGAGAGCCGTTCGCTTCGGGCGGTCCTTACCTGGATGCCCCCCGGGGTGTCCTGGATCTGCAAGGAGAGCTGGTCTCCCTCGACGTAGACGAGCCGTGAATACAACTTGCCTGAAGGATGAAGGAGACTTTGCTTTTAAATTCCTACACACATTTCAGCAAAAAAAGAAAATCGGAGCATGCAGCCACAAAAGCAGAGAGCAAGAAATTATTCTAACCTGTATTCGGTTCATAGTCGCCAATAAATCTCTTGGTCAGGAAGCGCACAATCATTGCTGAAAAGGAAAAACAGGAAAATCAGTTAAAGGATTAGGGCAAAACAGTCAAACCGGGACGCTCCCGTGCAAAAGGAGAGGGCGCTGGGCCGCAGAACCGCGGGTACTGCCCAGGTTGGAAAGCTCTGCAAAGCCAAGGGTGCGGCCGTCGCGGTCTCTCGCGGGTTTGACTGCAGGTGTCTACCTGCCGCACCAGCCTCCCTCCCCCAGCAGGGGCCAAGCCAGGCGGGAGCCCAGGAGTAGCCAACCCGAGGAAGACCCGGCTAAGCAAGCTGGCGGGGGAGAGCCGGGTCTGGCGCGGAAACTTGCAGGTCCTTCTGGCGCTCTATCCTCCTCCCCTCCGCCCAGAGCTCCGGCTCTTCCCCGAGGCCCCGTCGTCCCCGCGCGGCCCCCTGGGCACTCACCGCTCTTGCCCACGCGGCCGGCACCCAGCACCGCCAGCTTGATGTCCTTGGGCAGGAGGTAGTCGGAGGAGGACTCGGGGATGGGCGCGAGCAGACAGTGCCCAGACATGGTGGGCGGCCGCATGGAGAGCGCGCCGGCCGAGCGGGTCCCGCCGCCGAGAGCGCACGCCTGGCCTCGGCCGCAGCGGAGCAGCTCGCGAGCACAGGGAGCGTGGGGACACAGGTGCGCGGGGACCACGGCAGCCGGCCGAGCTGTCAGCGCCGGCGGTTTTTAAAGGGCTGGGTGCGCGCGGCGGGGGCGCGGCGGCCGCCTCCGGCTCCTCCCCCTCCCGCTCCTTCCCGCGGCGGCCGGGAGGGACCAGGCGCTGGAGAGCCCGGGGGGAGGGACCGGGCGCCGGGGGCGTGAGCACCGCCTGGCCGCCTGACGCGCTCCGCCCGGGCCCCGCGCCGCTGCCGCCCCCGGCCCCTGAAGGAGCGCCACGGTCCCGCCAGCGCGTGGGAGGCCTCTCGTGGGGCTGTGCCTGCGCTGCCCTGGGGGCCCCTCCACCCCGCAGAGGCGAGCCCGGGTCACTAGACCAGTGGGTGAACCTGCGATCAGTTCTGAGCTGCGGAAGGAAAGAAAAAGGAAAAAGTGCTATCAGTCGGATGTTTCTGCAACAATGGGAGGGGTAAATTCCTGTTGGGTATATTGCCCTTTTTATTTTCAAAAGGTGCTGAGGGGTGACATTACTAAGGAAAGTAAAGCCCAGAATCCCTGAATTAGTAGCCGTTATAAGGGACCTGCAGTCACTGTGACCTTGCTCCACAAATGTGAAGGCCTCTTGGGGGCAGTAATTTTTGCAGCTCAGCCTCCAAGCCAAGAAGACCCTCGCTGCTGGCCTTGGCTGAATCCACTCATCAGTGAACACTCAATACACATTCCATTCCCTGGGAGCTTTGGCTCCGGACTAATTCTCCATCATTAATACTGTTTTATGCACTTGAGTCGTGCGTTTGCTTTTATTATTGAAGTACTTACTTCTAAGCGTAAAATGAAGTTTAGGATAAGGATGAGGGAGTGGAAGAAGGGGACACAAAAGAGAAAAATGTCCTGGTCTTGAGTTTGGGGAGCCGGACCATAGTAAGGCCTTGGGATTTGATCCTTCCAGGTTAAAACTTCATGCTTCTGGCCTCCTGTGTACCAGCCTCATATGTCCAATTGCCTATTGGAGGGCTCCATCCTTACCCCTTCTCTGTCTTGGTCGTGTTAGTCAGCTTTTGCTGCGCGACAAACTGCACGAAACTTGACGGCTTAAAACAACAATCCCCCATAGTTGCTCATGTCTGTAGGTCAGTGGAGTGGTTATCCTAATCTAGGCCAGACTCAGCTGACCTAGGCTGGGCCCTGTCATGTATCAGCAGAGAGCTGGCAGAGGGTGGGTCGTGGCTGGCAGGCAGTCAGCTGTGATGGGGGAGGGGCAGTGACGGACTCACCTGTCTGAGTCCGTCCCCGCCCCCCATACACACACCAGGCTGGCTAGGGCTTGCTTTCACGGTGGCTGAGCAGGTTTCAGAGAGAGTAAGCGGAAGTGGAAAAGGACTCTAGAGCCCTACTCCACGGTGGAACCCATAACCTCTGCTGCATTCTGTTGGCCAAAGCAAGTCACAATTCCAGCCCAGAATCAAGGAGAGGGGAAAGGATACACTCCGTGCCTCAGTGGAGGGAGCTGAAGTCACATTTGAAAGGGCTGGGTGGCTCAGTCGGTTAAGCATCTGGCTCTTGGTTTCTGCTCAGGTCACGATCTCTGTGTTGGGAGATTGAGCCCCACAGTAGGGAGTCTGCTTCTACTGTCTTCCCCCTCCCCAGGCTCATGCACTCTCTCTATATTTCAAAGAAAAAAGAAAGGGCTGGGTGAGGTGCAGAGAGGGATAGAGGATGGGATCCATTTTTAGCAACCAAGTACACTAATGCATGTTCCCTCCATCTACCCAGAATTCCAAACCAGCAACCTGTGAGCCATCCTTGACTCCAACCACTCTCACTTCCAAGTTCCACCATTTCTACTGCCTACACCCTTGGGTGTCTCCCCTTCTCCATCCCTACTGCTCTCCTCACTTCTCAGTTGAATTCTTCAGGACTCCTGCTGTAGACTAGGAATAGATGACTTGCTTACTTGCCCCTCCCTTGGAAGCTTTCTTTGATCAGCGCTGCCACCCCCACTCCTATCTCCCAGTTCTCCCCTTTTAGGACACCCTTGGCAGCACTGATCTCAACTGTCACTCTCTGTAAAATTTGTTTCATGACTGTCTCCAGGGGGGCAGAGACTCTAGCTTGTGTCTTTAGCATCAGCACGTAGTGGTGCCTGGGACTTAGAAGGTCCTTTGTTCACTGACCGACTTTCTGAATGAATAAATGAATAAATGAATGAGTGATGTCTTCACTGTGTGAAACGGAAAAAAACGGAAGCCATGTGTGTAACCATTATCCCAAAAGCTTGGTTTTGAGAGCAACCTACTCTCGAGAGAAAGTGTTCCAGGAAATGTCCTGAGATAACTGCTGTATCTCAGTTGCACTGACTTTTGGCAGCTTACAAGGCAATCCCCTTCTGTTAAACTTCAGTTTAACTGGAAAGATTTAAAGCAGGGCACCTCATTCCTTGACGGGAGAAAACACCATAAAGACAGTTACTATTTACAGAACCACTTTGAAACCATTCGGTTCCAGGGATCCTTCAGCTGTTCAGTGATAGGGGTCCAAGTCATTGTGTCCCAGATGCTCTTTGGCTCTCTCTGAACACAAAATGGCCCATTTCACCAAACACCAAGTCCTCACCAAAGCAGGAAGGGAGCATGGGATTCTATTGTCTTCTTTTATTATGAAATACAATAATTCTCAGAACCCAGCAGACTTTCTCTTACCTCTCATCTCCAGAACTGAGAAGCTGAGGAAGAGTTTATCCAAGTATCCAGCAAAGAAGACGGGGATTGCCACTACCTTAGAACAACCCTAGCTCCTCCTCCCCAGGAGCTAGCGGACACCTTGCTCCCCCATTAAGTCAAGAAATAAAAGAGGGGATCTCTGTTGAGCAGGCATCAATGGACTCTGCACCTTTCACTTTCCTGGGATTAAAATGCAGAACTGTCAAGGGAAAAGAGCACTTTCTTGGCTGAATCTTGGACTTACCTCTACACCTCATTCCCCATCTTAATTCCCTGTCAGGAATAAGATCATTTTAGTTTAAGGTCACCCAATAAATAAGATTCCTAAGACTGTTTTCTGTCCCCTGATAATTACGTTCCATTTTGCATTCACATTGCACCTTAGCTCAGAGAGCTCAAAATGTTATTCCATTCTCCTTGGAAACTCTTTGCATTTGCAAATAGACAAGATAAGCCATGACCTTTTAATACAGATAATATGTTACCGAACTGTTACTGAACATTATAAATAGCACTGCCTAAATTGTTGCTGCTTGTGTTCTATTTCATTTTGGATTTCTTTGTGTCCAGAGTTATGTAAAATTGTACTGCAACCAATATAACACAGGCATACTGAAGTGGTTTTAAAATGATAATGGAAATGCGTAGGCACAGATATGGATACACAAATCCTGTGGGTGTTTAAAATGAGTATGAAGGGCAGAAGTTGGTAATTCGCAAATATCAGCCTTGGGAACTTATTAACCCTTTACCAGCCAAATCAGCTTGATTTCTAGCCCTGAGGTAAAGCTGCGAAGGATCCTCCTCTAGTTCAAGAACATCTCTCCCTCCACCATCCATCCCCTCCTAATATCAGCTCTTCCTGTGTATCCTAAATCCTTGAACAATGAGCTCACTGGAGACTCACAGACTACCTTTAGGTAATTTTACCAGACTAGAAACTGTGTTTTGCTACCAGCTCCCTGCTTTATTTCAACAGTCAAAATGATTGAAAATCTACTCACTGCTTCATTAAGTGCTGGTACAGAATACAAAGAACAGTTAACCTTCTATTACCAATCATCTACTGAGGGGATGACAAAGTATAAGACATTCCTGTCTTCACAGACATCCCTTTAGTGAAATTACCCTTTATAAATTTGTTTACCAAAAAATTCTATTTCTTTAATTTTAACTAAACCTGTAAAATGGGTTAAATATCTCCTAAATTGAGGTTCAGACAAGTTTAGTAACTTACCCGAAGTCATTGAGGCATTCAGTAGGAGACACCCCCAACCTGATTTCTAATCTTGGCATTTTCCATCAAGGTAGAGAGCAGGATGAAAACACTCAGGTCATGTAAAAGGAACGACAAAACAGGTCAGGGTGCCAACTCCAAGAGAGCTGCAATGGGGAGAATTAAATCTGAATGGGGGAGGGGGCGGTGGTAATCAGTGAAAGCTACAGGAAGAAATTGCCCGGTCTCTGAGCATGAGTAATATTTGGTAGGCGGAAACACAGAGGGTAGATGGCATGTCAAGTTGAAGGAATGGCATGAGCAAAATCATGAAAGTAGAAGTATAATGCAAGTCTGGGGAGCTACAAGTAGTCTCAAACATTAGAAGGATGTGGTGGATAGCCCAAAAAGTTGGGGACCAGACTGTGGATGGCAATGCATGCCATGCTCAGGAATTTATCTGGAGGCTATGGAAAGCCACTGAACTCTTAAGGAGGGTAACCCTGACTATATGTTACAGAGTCAAGCGCTAGGAGCATACATACGAAGAACAAAATATCATCTCTGCTCTCTAGAATCTTAGAACCTATTTACTCATCTCCCATAAGCAATTATTCTGAACCTCCTTCTCGCTCAGGAGCAAAGTTATCACATCCTCACTTGAGCTAAGCCACCACCTCATTTTGGAGAATAGAGTACCTCACTGCATTTCTTTTCCAAATCAAATTATTTCCATAAATTCCAGTCTTGCAAGGAAGTAAGTATCAGAGCATTTTCTCTATGCTTTTTGCATTTGGGGCTTTATGAGCTAGCCTGTCAGCTAATCCTCACCATACACATTTGCATTTGGAAAACAATCACAATACAGAAACCCTGGGCTGCTTAGTCACTCCTCTGTACACACTTTCCGCCTCAGCATTATGAGCTGCAGATGCTGCCTCACCACTATTATTCATAACCAAGTAACTTGTCTAACAGATTCTGGGAAAGCTTTTGTATGAACAATACCAATTGTTTTTCTTTTTTAAGTGGGAATGGGATAAGCACTTGTATCCCAAATCTAATTGTTTTCTCTTGTGCTCAAAAAGTAAACCTACTTTTATATCCTAGCAACTGTTATCGCTCCATTTTAGCAAAATTGTTTTCCACTTTATTCCCCACCATAGTGGAGAAAATGTTGACACTTAGAGATATGAAATACACAGTGAAAATACACTAGAGATATGAAACTGTGGGGTTTTTCCTGCCCCAACATTGTGTGATTTATTCAATTCTTGGGATTAGGCTCAACTGAACAAAACAGAAGTCCTCAGAAGGTACCTGGCTAGATCAGAAAAGATAGAATCAAAAGTTCAAGGAGCCATGCACTTTCATTTATGGTAATGGCTCTAATTTAAGAATAGGGCAAAGTTTTTAAGTTAGAACATTTTTCTTCATCCTCACCAAGTGTAGGAAAGGGAATTTTAAGAGATTCATTTATAATTTCACAATCTATAACAATTACTCATTATTTAAAAAGACCTGCATTTCAAGGCAGGCACATTAATTTATCAGCACATACACATTACTCAAAGCTAGGGGAGTTCCATGCAATTTATTTCTCCAATAAAACCTCTTCAAACTAGTCTGTGTATTTGCAGGATATCCAAATGGAACTGCCCAAGAGGTTCAGAGAACGAGTTCTGAAATTTGAGTCTCAAGTATAGTAGAGAGGACTAAAGACAGATCGGTGGTTCTCAAACTTGAGCATCTCAATCACCCAGAGAGGTTGTAAAGACTGCTGGGCTCATGCCCTGAATTTTAGCTGGCCCACATTTTTAGCAAGTTCCCCAAAAATGTCAGGTCGGGAACCATACTTGAGAACCACTGGAGCCCACAGTGGAGCCGGACGTCACGACCTAGGCCTAAACCAAAACCAAGTTGGATTGAGCCCCCAAACCAAGTTTTATGTACATTCATGGTACCACTATTGCCATTACAGTGCATTAGAAAACTGCCACTGTACATCAGATGTTAGAGTTCACATTTTCTGATATCTGCCCTAAGAACTCCCCTAAACCAGTTCTATTTGCAGTCCTTCTTTTTCTTAATATTCACCTTCACCAGCCCTCCTAAACTGAGGGAGCTGATCCTCTGCCATGTCTTTTGTCACAATTATGTCAACCTGGTGGTCATGGGAATATGGAGTCATAGGCCCTAAGTGCATAAAGGACCTCTCAGAATCATTTGGCCTAATCTAGGGTCAACAAAAAGGCTAATACAAACTGCTGGAAAATGAACAAAGTCTGAGGTTTCCCGATCTTTCCACATCCTATGGGAGACTTAATAATCTCAATTACTCACAAACAAAATTGTTATGAGCCCTCTAGAATCCAAAACATTCTAGTTTGGTAAAGTCCACAGGAAAATAAGATTAAACACACAGAAACTAGAAAATATGTCTGCTCAGGGTGCCTGGGTGGCTCAGTTGGTTAAGCAGCTGCCTTTAGCTCAGGTCATGATCCCAGCATTGGAGCCTGCTTCTCCCTCTCCTCCCAGCTTGTGCTTTCTCTCTAATAAATGAGTAAATATTTAAAAAAAAATATATAAAGTGCCTTCCTCAATTCAAAGAACACTTATGAAATGTTTATTATGTGCCAGGACATAGGAGGACACAGTTTACTAACAGTCTTTAATCTCAGGTCTACTGGGGAAGATTAAATTTTTAAAAATTATAAACACTAAGAAAGCAAACACACGTGCAGTGGGACCAGGTATAAGGGACTTTATTCTATCATCCCAAACCAGAAATAATTTCTCTTCTCTGATTCCAAGCACTTTCATTCCTCTCCTTGCAATACTTTTATCAGGGAAGGTTCACCTATGACACTCAAGGTGAAAAAAGGACAATCAGGAATTCACCAACTTAAAGTGTAGGTATTTCAGGCAAAGACAAGTACAACGGAACTGGGGCAAGAAAGAGCAATTCCAAGAAATACATTTTTCCTAAGAGCTAGAGCACCATACAAGAAAACCATAACAGGAAATGACAGGGAAAACAATTTAGTAGGAACCAGACGAAGTGCTTTAAACCATCTGTTTTTAAATAGTAGCCTTCAAGGGCAAGTTCTTTATCCTTAAAACACAGCTATTTAAGACAGGATACAATTACAAGAACTCGAACTTTCACTGAGCTTAAATGCAATGCGACAGATAACCTTTCACATATTTTTAAAATTCTTTTTTCTTAGGGATTTGGAGGGACTATTTTCCAACTATAAATATTTTTAAAGTAGTATCTGGCAGTTTCCTAACCAATTGAGTATATTGTTCTACAATAAACCACCTCACATCTTTCAACAAGAAAAAAAGCCACTAAGTTTCAATAAAGACATCACCCAATGAATTAGGACACAAAGTTTGCTTTAAATATTTTTCGGGGGGAAAGGACACCACACTTCTACTCAATTAAGAGAAACATTTTGTCTTGAGGTCTTTTATTTTCTTTACATTTATCATGCCATGAATTCATAGGGAATGGGTTCCAGCAGTTCAGGCTCCTTTCCATTAGTTCTCACAAAGTGTGCTTCTCTGGGTGGGGCAGGCTATTAAAAAAAAAAAGCAAGAACAGAAATCAATTTCAAAGTGTTCTCAGAAACAAAGAAATAACATACTCAAATTCATTAACTTTCATATAAAAGAAAATTACCACTGAGCAAGTTTTAAAATTCCCAAGATCAATACCAAGAAATCATCTGTCAAGCACTCACCTGGCGCTTCAGTTGAACCCAAGTACCTTTCTCTTTGGCTTCCTTCTTTTTCTGATCATTTTCCTTCACACGCTTCAGGAAGCTGTCTCGGCTCTTTGAGTGTTTAATATGCTCAATGCGTACATTAATTCTCTTGGCAAGAATCTTGCCCCTGGGGAAAATCAACATTACTATAAACACTTCAGCAAAAATGTAACAAATCCAATTTTATTTGGCAGTTTTCATTTATTAAATAAACCACAAACCTTTCACCAATAGATAGCATTACTCAGCATGGCGATGGCTAATTTACAATAATTAATTGTACTGCAAGAGGCCTTGAAGCAAACATCTCCACCTTTTTTTTTTTTTAAAGATTTATTCACTGGGCTGCTTAGGTGGCTCAGTCAGTTGAGCATTCCACTCTTCGGTTTTGGCTCAGGTCACAATCCTAGGGTCATGGGATTGAGCCCTGTGTTGGGATCTGTACTCAGTAGGGTGTCTGTTGGAGATTCTCTCTCCTTTCCCTCTGCCCCTCCCCACTGCTCATGTTCTCTAAAAATAAAAAAGATTTATTTATTTATTTTAGGGGGGTAGAAGGAGAGGGAGTCTTAAGCAGACTCCATGCTGAGCATGGAGTCTGACGTGGGGCTCAAGTGCCCACAACCCAAGCCAAAATCAAGAGTTAGATGCTTCGGGCGCCTGAGTGGCTCAGTTGGTTAAGCAACTGCCTTCGGCTCAGGTCATGATCCTGGAGTCCCGGGATCAAGTCCCGCATCGGGCTCCCTGCTCAGCAGGGAGTCTGCTTCTCCCTGACCCTCCCCCCCCATGTGCTCTCTCTCATTCTGTCTCAAATAAATAAAATAAAATCTTAAAAAAAAAAAAAAAAGAGTTAGATGCTTCACTAATCGCACCACCCATAAGCCCCCGAACATCTCCACTTCTTTCTTTTGATGAGGTGACAGACCTTGAAATACTATATAACCAAAACCAAATCACTAACTCAATTTACTACTTACTATACTTCTTTTTTATACTCTGAAAACTAGAACTGCTTAACACCAAACCCTAATAAAACCTTCCATTAAGTCTAGTTTAATTTGTTTCCTCTGACAGGATACAAGGCAAACACCCAGTTTGCTTGAGTTTTAAAAGGATATTTCCTTTGCCCCACTTGAATGACCAATAAAGACATAAGTCCAATTGGCAAAGTGAAAAGGGGGTATGGGGTATGAAGGAATACTGATCGGCTAAAAAGAACCCTGACGTTACTTACTTAACTTGTTTGTTTACAACAATGCCAACAGCATGCTGAGTAACATTGTAGACTCTTCCAGTTTTGCCATGGTAACATTTGTGGGGCATTCCTTTTTGAACAGTGCCCATTCCCTGTTAAGAAAGGAGATTAAAGTTATGCCAGCATTTCCCCTTCCTTTTACATCCTGACTCTTACTAAAGTAATTAAGATACTCTAAAATTTTTTTTCTTTTAAATGGCAACTCAAGAGCTTTCAGAGCCGGTGAAATGTTGTTTTTCACATTGCTTTATGCAATCAAAAAGACAATCATCATTAAGCTCCAGAGTCCCAGGATACATTTAAATATTGGTCACAAAACAAAACTTTCACTTGTTTTTACAAAAATAACAATCTCTGTCACCATCAACAATTAAATTTTGCACTAAGGTATTATTCCTTTTTACCTCCACAAATTCACAACCTGTTAACAAACAAGTAACAAGAAAATTCTTAGACTCAGGAATAGCACTTTAAAAACTCTGGTTTCTCAGTTAAATAGCCATTCTACACTTACCAGCTCTTATCCAGACCAAAGATTTTCCCTATTCAGGAGAATAAAAAGCCAACAGATGCAACATACACTAGTATCTGAATTCCAAATTAAACTTTTCTACCTTCTAATATTCTGTAGGTTATTTACCCAATTTTAGAATTTACCTTGATGTCCACAATATCACCTTTCTTATAGATTCGCATGTATGTGGCCAAAGGAACAACTCCTGCACCCAAAAAAATGAGTATAGTCAGTATCAAGATTAAAAAGTCTAGAGTATAAAAGAAACACGCAAGCTTATTAGCTTTCAACATTCTCTATTTTTGACAGTTGTATTTTTAAATCTTATTTATAAGAACCTACTATATGAAATTTATGCTTTTGTTTACTACAAAAACAAGTTAGGTAGATGCTGGTTAATTAACGCCATTTAGTAAGAATGCATTGTATGAAGGTATGCTATGTTTGCTCTCTAGGGGGTAAATTTACTTACCATGTTTTCTAAAAGGTCTAGAGAACATATAGCGGGTACCTCTCCTCTTTCCCTTTGTGTTGGTCATTTTGGCAAATTACTGAAAACAGAAAGTATAAAACAGTAAAATGCAAATGCAAAATTGACATTTGTCTTTTCAAACAAAAACCAATCAAACAACCCTGTAAATGTCAAACGCTTGCATCACAGGAGCTACACAATTAAGGAATGTAAGAAGCTGATTCACCAATCGGTATTTCTCATAAATGGTAAAAACCTATCATTTTGGCATGTAAGACTTTTGCTGAAACTGCTTAAGTGTTAACTAAGCAGCAGAATTTTATTTTAGAACCCACACCAGTACTTTCCCTATTAGAACATAAAAACACAACAAAACTTCTAAAACCACCATGTCTGTAGTAGAACCCAGCCCAGAATGCCAAAGGCACTGGAATTACTAACTAGTTGGTAATTTATTTGTTGTTGGAGAACAAGACAACTCAGCCCTGCATTTTTACATGATGATTAAACCCCTTATTGGTGTTATTTTTTGTGACAGTATCTTACACAGCACCTGCCACGAATTTCCAAATCACTTCATACTTCTGATTACTTTACTCCATCATTTACTAATAAATGTATGTAGAGTTGAAGGGTTTTGAAAAACACAGGCTTTATAACTACTGACCTAATCTGACTTAGGTTCTGCCACTTGCTTCCTGAGAAATTTATATTTAAATTCTGATCCTCATCTGCAAAAATGGGGTTAATACTCTTGCAATTAACTGAGGTAATGTCTACAAAGCATTCAGCAAGTTCTACCCTATGGTTTAACAGTAAGTGGTAGTCAATTTATCATTATCTAAGAATTCACATATAGGCATTTCAAATCAAATCAGTTTCCCAAAAGGTTAAAACAATGGTTTTTATTGCTTATTCGAGGGCAGAACTATCATTGCCAAGAACGACTCCTACCACAAAGCAGATACATGTTAAGTCAGGCTTAACCTGATGGGACTGTAACATAAATCAGTCTCAATAATTATTAACATTCCTTTTTTTATTTTACGGATCTGACAGAGAATAAAAGAGAGCACACAAGCAGAGGGAGCAGCAGACGCCCCACTGAGCAGCGAAGCCAACGCGGGGCTCTATCCCAGAACCATGGGATCATGAGCTGAGCCCGACTGAGCCACCCTGGTGCCCTCTTATTAACACTTCTTAAAGAAAAGTGACTCCAAAGTACCTTATTCATTAACCTGGGAGGTATGGAGACACAATGTTTCACCTAAGCCACCAACGCCAAATCACTGTTACAACAAATGCATCCGTTACTTTTTTAAAAAGGGAACTAAGCATCTATTAAATGCCAGATATTCTGCTTTAATCCTCAAATTCTGGACATTTGTGTCAACTCATACCCAAGTGTCAAGTTCATAAACAAGAGATACTCGGCAGGTCCAAATCACTTTATAGAGTCACTAAGTGGCAGATTCAGTAATGGAAAGTAATTTCTGACTCCAGGATCCATTCTCTTTCCACCAGATCCATTCTCCCCAGGAGAAATCTATCTTACATCACGAAACAACACACGCTTTAAAAAACAGTAACTTAAGTAGGAAACAGTGATGCTTTAGATTAACAGTACCCAACAGGACCCACTATAAAATGCAACATGCAGTTTGCTCAACTCTGGTCGCTAACATTTACAAGCCAGATGAAAAGACGAAAGAAAAAAAAAAGATGAAAAAAATAAAAGATTAAGTGGTAATTCAATGACTTTCCCCAATGACACCTAACCATTCACATGCAGCCCCAGCGTTAACAAAACAATACTTGTGGCAACCTGAAAGCACTTTCCGTTTGTTCAAATGCGATTTGGGGCCCCAATTTAAAACAACCGGATTAATTTCACACACTAAAGCCAAGCGGTCTACAGGTCCTATCATGCAAGGTATCCACTGTTCTCGGACCGCAAGCCCAGGTTTTCACGCACAACTAGGCCTCACCGGAAGTTAAAGCACGTGCCTTTAAACCCGTAAACCCATTCCTACTACCCCCAAAGCCCCTATCCAACAGCATCACAGGTTTAGGCTTTACATTAGTGGCAAAAACGCCACACTGAAGAAGAGTTCGAAAGGCGCTGGGCCACGGGGCCGCACAAAACCTGTCCGAAGGCCCAGAATACCGAGGCTGAAGCCCTGGGGACACAGGAAAAACAAATTCTTTCCCAGACTGACCCGAACTGCCTCACCCCAGGGCCTCGGCTTCGCTTTTCTCGAGTCTCTCCCCACGCAGGGCCGCGGCCTTGCCGTCTGGTCCTCAGCCCCCGGCCCGGCGCACGCCGCTCCTGGTCTGGGACGAACATAACTCCACCACCCAGGTCAGTGGGCCCAGGACAAGCTAGACGGTCTCTCAAGGACCTCAATGCACTGCCGCTGCGGTCCCAAGTTCAGAACTCGAGTCCGTGAGACACGCGGCACCGGGAGCCACGCGCAGGCCCTACCTGGAAGATGGCGGTTCCGGCCGAAAGGAAGGAGGCAGGGCCGCAGCGCGCGCCTTACAAGGGCCTACGGGCTGCCCGCAGCACTGCCTGAAAGAAATGCCAGCCGAAAAACACTCTTCTGGGGAAGGGGATCTTCTCACAGAACAAGGGGAGCCTGGCAGAATATTTTTCTTTCTTGTGAAAAAGAGGCAATAGACCAACACAAGCTGACACTTGGATCTTTCCGGACAGCCCGGAAAGGGGCCTTCAGGGGCGTCAATCACGACGCCGGCGTCCCAAGCGTGCGGACGTTTGCCTTCGCGTCGAGCTTACGCCGGAAGCGCGCGTGTGTCGGCGTCTGCGGGCGCCGCGGAGCGGTTGGGGTAACGGCGTCTAAGCCTTTTGTGGGGCTGGTAACTGCTCTGTTTGCAGAAATGATTACGTGGGCGCAAAAGACAAATTGTAATGAGGCAAACATATTATCCAGTTTGTATGTCTTTCAAGTTTTTTTTGCTCTATGAGTCAAGATAAACCACGCTCTTGCTGGCGTGCGCGTGTTATGCATTTTGAGCAATTTGGCAAAATAAAGTAAAACTGCAAATTTTCAAATACCGTACCCTAGTATTTTGCTCCTAAGTGTATATCTTGTAGGAACGTTGACATGTAAATCAGGACGTAAAAGCAAAAAATTAGCAACATCCGCCGAAGAGAGTACATCCATTAATGGGATGCTCATATGATGGAATATGCCAGTAAATCAATGCTAGACCCAGAAATATGGGACAAAAAGAGGAGGATGTAGAACGTATAGTATGACGATCTACATAGAATCTGAAAACATGTAAAACAGTACCGTATGTTGCCTAGGTATATATGCATATGTAGTGGAAGTAGTCAAGAAATAAAAGGGAATAAAAATCGAATTTAGAAATCTATTTCATGTCCAGTAGGGAAGGAACCATGAAGTAGTATAAGAGGTTTTTACTATTTTGACTATTACTGAAAATATAGGTAGCCATTGTTTTATTTGTTACACTTTTTGATATGTATTATTTTAATAGCGTGTTTTTTAGAGTAGTGTTAGATTTATTTTAAAAAATTTTTGAGAAAATGGTACAAAGAATTTCTGTATACCTGGTACCCAGTTTCCCGTATTAACATTTTACATTGGTATGATACATTTGTTACAATTAGTGGACCAATTTTGTACATTATTGATAACTAAAATGCATTGTTTATTCAGACTTCCTTAATTTTACCTAATATTCGTTTTGTTAGGATTCCATCCAGGATACCACATTATATGTAATTATCATGTCTCCTTATGCTGTGGCACTTTCTCAGACTGTCCTTGTTTTTGATGAACTTGACAGTTTGAGGAGCACTGGTCAGGTATTTCATAGAATGTCCAAATACTGCAATTTGTCTGATGCTTTTCTCCTTGTATTATTTTTATGATGTATTTTCTAAAAGTCAGCTAAACAACAAAAATCTTAACCTGTTTGAATTTAAATAATGTTATCCCACTGATTTTTTGCGTTTATTTGACTTACTCTCCGATGCATCTGAAATTTGTAATTTCTAAAAACTGCATAGGCTCCAAAGTTTTGGTTTTTATACATTCTCTGACTGTAATCTTTAGCCTTGAGCTCACTTGCTCAAGAACTTGGGGAATCAGGAGCCAGTCTTCATCGATTCTTTTAATACATTGACTCTTTTTTTTCTTAAGATTGTATTTATTTATTTGACAGAGAGAGACACAGCGAGAGCAGGAACACAAGCAGGGGGAGTGGAAGAGGGAGAAGCAGGCCTTCCACTGAGCAGAGAGCCCAATGTGGGGCTTGATCCCAGGACCCTGGGATCATGACCTGAGCCGAAGGCAGATGCTTAACGACTGAGCCACCTGGGCGCCCCTAATACATTGACTCCTCCACCTTAACTATAACCACTAATTCCCTTTAGCTTCTGTATTCTTTTTTATCCAGCTTAATTTTTAGTAGTTCATCATTATAGTCACTCGATCTCAACTAACTCAAGTCAGTCTTCCATATCACTCTCCTAACAAATGTACAAACTTAGATAAATGCAACCTCTGTTTTCTTCAACACGTAGAGAATTTTTTAAAATTACGATATGTCATGTAAAAAATCAAGATTTCTGGCTCCTCTTTGAAAAATCAGTGGATGTGGCAACATAGGATAGACAGTTTGGGTGGTAGCAATCCAGTGGCCACCCCATTTAGACTGGATATATATTCTTGAGTTTCATGTCCACTGAGCCTGCTTCAGTTGTTTATTTGTCTTGTCCTGCAGGCATTTGAGCACTCAGCCCCTGCCATACATTCAAGATCAACAATTCTCAAGTGGTGCCTAACAGCCCCATGCAGTTCCAGAGTTAGTTTACACACCTACTCTCTGTAAAGGTTATCTCACATTTTTTCTTTGATAACCAAATCTTCCATCCCTTTTCTTCACCTTTCTTCAGCTGAAAATTGCTTTGTTTTTATCAGTGTACAAACATGTTTTGGTCTTTCCACCCAAAACCCACAACCCTCTCCTTCCACCTTCCTGGCCCTGCTTGACCTCATCTTTTCCTTCTGTACTGCTCCATACTTTCTTCCATCAAGCTTTTTAAAAAAAGAATCATTTGAAATTACTGTTTTTGTACATCAAAAACTGTCTGATGTCAGCAAGGTCATATGGTTTAACCTAATACATGAACATTACTATCTCTTATCTCCCATTCTGTTTTCAGTTTAATCTTACTTCTGCCCTAGTCATGCCACTAAAGCTGCTTCCATGTTACCAAATCCAAAAGACAGTCTCTGTTCATGTCTTTCTTCACCTCCCAGAAGCTTTGGCCATTCCCTTCTTGAAACACTATCCTTTCTGACCACTCCACAGCCTATTTTGCTGGTTTTCTTTATTTTTCCTGTCCTCTAAAATAATAGACTACCTCAGGACTTGGAATTAGTTCCCCTGCTCTTCTTGGGGAATTCTATGTATACCTATAACTTTAAATTTCATCTCTATCCTGCTTACTGCCAGATTTATTTTTTAAATTCGGGACTCTTCTCAAAACTATTCAGGGTAACATCTATTCTTGGATACCCTTTGGTATCTCAAAGTTAATGTGTCCACAATAAGACTTATTATTTCCATCCCCAAACCGGTTTTCAGTCCAGTATTTCCCATGTCAGTAAATAACATAAACCAGAAACCTTGGTTTCATTTTTAAGTTTTCCTTTCCCCCCGCCATATCCAATCCATCAGCAAATTTTGTCCCAGATGGCCTGCCTCTTTCCATCTCTACCACCACCACTTGAATCTCTCACCCGAACTAGCAACGGACCCGTTAAGGTCACCTTTTTTCTCTCTTCTGCTCTGTCCATTTTCTTTTCTTTTAAGATTTATTTATTTACTCATTTAATTGACAGAAAGAGAGAGAGACACAGCGAGAGGGAATACAAGCAGGGGGAGTAGGAGAGGGAGAAGCAGGCTTCCTGCTGAGCAGGGAGCCGATCCCAGGACGCTGGGATCATGACCTGAGCTGAAGGCAGTCGCTTAACCAACTGAGCCACCCAGGTGCCCCTGCTCTGTCATTTTCTACATAGTTGCCAGAATGATCTTTCAGAGATGTAAACCTGATTGTATCATGATTTTGCCTAAAGTCCTTCCCTGGTTTGCAAGGTCCTGTGTAAACCAGTTCTTGGTTATCTTAAGTTCACTTGGTTCCCTACCCAGTTCATTGTAGCTCCCACAGCCTTCTGTAGTTCCCTGACCCAGGCCAGGTCTTTCTAGCCTCAGGGGCTTTATGCATGCTCTTCCCTTTGCCTTTCAGATGGCTCATTGTTTCTCATCTTTTTGTTTCCTAAACATTAACATACTACGTTGCTTTATGTATCTACCTAGTTAGGAATTTAGAAAGATGAGTTTAACTTATAAAGCAAATCCAAATGTCTGTAACCAAAATATTTGCAATTATATTTTAGGTAACTTAAAAAAAAAATCTTTGTCATAGGAAAAATTTAATTCTAAGTCAGTACTGTTTTTTAGCATATTCTGTTATTTACCCCACTCATCAGTTGGTCCAGGCTAAGTGTAACCAAAATCATATTAGCCTAAGAAAATCATAATTAAGAAAATAAAAATAATAGTACAATAAATCCAAAATTAAATGTGTTCTTGCTGTGACCCACTCTTTTAGACGTTGTACATTGTTCGTGACTTAACTGAATAATAAGTAAATAACTGAACCCCAGTATGATGTGTGTATGTGTGTGTGTGTGTGCATACATATACACGGACACGTGTATGTATGTGTATATACAAGACAGAGAGAGACTGAGATAGATTTTAATTGTATGCACTAAAATGTACAGATCCTAACTGTACAAGTGGATGGTGTTGTACTAACTTTTATAACCTTGTAACCAGTATTTCCAACAAAGCTACAGGGCATTGCCATCCCTGTGGAATACTCCCTGATGCTCCTTTCCAGCCAGTCCCTCACCAGAACCGTCCAATATGCTGATTTCTGTAATTACGGATTAGTTTTGCCTCTTCTGAAATTTCGTATAAATGGTGCCATACAGTGTGTACTCTTGTTTGTCTGGCTCTTTTTGTTCAGCTTGTTTTTGAGATTCCATCATATCATATGTACCAATAGTTCAATTCCTTTTTTTTTTTTAAGGATTTTATTTATTTATTTGACAGAGAGAAAGCGAGAGAGGGAACACAAGCAGGGGGAGTGGGAGAGGGAGAAGCAGGCTTCCCGCGGAGCAGGGAGCCCGATGCAGGGCTCCATCCCAGGACCCTGGGACCATGACCGGAGCCGAAGGCAGACGCTTAATGACTGAGCCACCCAGGCACCCCTCAATTCCTTTTTTAATACTAAGTAGTATTCTACTATGTGAATATACTGCAAATTATTTATACATTCTTCCCTTGATAGAAATTGGGTTGTTTGAAATTTTTTGATACTATGAATAAAACTGTCATAAACATTTTGTGAATATGTTTTAATTTCTTTTGGGAAAATACCTGGATTTAACATTGCTTGACCATAAGGTAGGTGTGTGTCTAACTTCATAAAAAATTGCCAAATGGATTTTCAGCATGAACCCCCCCATTTTATTAGCATTTTCTTCTAAAGAGAGTGAGGCATTTATTTTTACTACAGGCTTTTAAAATAGGTTTGTGTCACTAGCTCTATCGTACACATCTGAAAACCATAGTGGTTTCCTGACTCTCTTATAGTCAATTTGTCTCCACTTTGAGATCATTAGTGTAAAGAGAAAAAGAAAAGCATTGAAACTTAAAAAAAAAAGTGAAGTAAATTAAATGTGGAAAGAAGGAAAACTCAAAATTCATTCAATATTTATTAGCATTTAGATTATATCAGGTTACTGCACTGAGTGATGAGACTATAAACATGAATAAAACATGACCCTCACCCTCAAGGACTCCACAAAGAGTTTGGTGGAAGAAAAAAGTGAGTGCATTCCAATATTCTGAGCGGTATAATAGAGGACACTGAACATGAACAGTGTGGGCATTCCACGGATGATGCCATGCACCTACATTAGAGGAAGGGAGCGGATGAGAGACGAACCCCTGGACAAAAAGGAAGCTTCCCAGAGAGGCTGGACTTGATGAGAGAGTAACACTTTGACCATAGAACAAACAGAGTATTTTAGGCAGAGGGTATTTTAACCTCTATAAAAGCACAGAGATATGAATAACAATTTTAAAAACTCAGAGAAATGAAAGTCATCCAATAGCTTTAGAAAATAAGGTCAACAAATGAATAGGAATGTGACTTATTAAAATGAGAGAAATTAATACTTAGTGCTTGAATAAAGTACTAAACAAAACCCATAACTTTTGGTTATTAAGCTAAAGTCACATCTCTATTTCTATTTTCACATTTTCTCCTGTGAAGGGATTTTAATAAGGTATGCTTTGTTTTATTTTGGTTTTCAGAGAACATTGGCAATTTAACTCCAGCAGGACACATTTTCCAAGCTAGGAGGAAACCTGGATCCATCCTCTATGCGCGAGGCTCTAGTGTGGAACTCTGTATGAGTCTATCAATCAACTCCTTTTGATTTGCCCTTTGTCTTGGTAGACCAGTAGGAGAACAATTTCAAATGAGAACTGATTAGGAATTTCTAGTGTAGAAAGTATATAATGAGAATTCTTTTCTCCAGGGAAATGTCATTGTAATGATAAGTAATGGGGACTGAAGTACTATGAATAATTGAAAAACATATAGTGAAGAATAATTACATAAAATAATCTTTTTTCCATTAAAATTTTCATTTGAGATCCTGAGAAGCTGGGGGCAGGGTAATGAATAAGATAAAATCTATTTTTTAATCAAAGAGGCAAAGATTGCACTCTTCCACAATTTGATTTTCTTTTCTACCTGAAAATAGTGAAGCATAAACAGACTTGTGACCATATGAGTGGACATTCAGATTGAGTCTCAGTCCTCTAAACAGTGTCCTCATTGTCTGCATCCAGATTATTCTGTTCCCAAATCCTGCTTTTTCTTCCAGCTTCTAAAATAACTTCAACTATCTTAGATGTTAAGACCAGTGCAGCATGAGGAAGAACCTAGTCAAATTATCAGAAGTGTTCAGACAGGAAAAGTGTTGCCGTGAGGGTTGGGGAAGACATTGCAGTGATTTATGGAAGCCTAGTTATGTTTAGACTATAAAGCACAATTTGGAAAAGTGGAAACAGATACGGTGTAGAGTTCTGTGGTAGGTAGGAAACATCTAGTGGACCATTGAACTTGTAGTAAATTCAGGGAGACTGATCAGTTGGGGTCAACAATCCTTACTCTGAATGATTATGTTTGTTTTTCCTAGGTAATTTCATCACTTGGAGCTGCCACATCTCTTCCTGGCAAACTTAACATTTTGTATTTGTAACGAAGGAGGAGATTCATGCTCTGTTCCCACACACATGCTTCATAATAATTTAGAGATGAAGGCTGACAAATAAATTTTCTATCTGTTGTTAGCTCTGATTGATTTATTGATTGATTATGGCTACTTGGACTTAGTAGAGACGTTTCTGAGGCCAATTCCAGGCTTACTGAAAAGTAAAGATTATTAATGTCCAATGGAGGCTCACTGGAGAAAAAGTCCTCTTATGCCATATTCTTGTCACCTGTGGCTTAGATAACTGGTAGAAAGGGAAGTAGTTTCACTGGCGGAGTCAGAGGCCAGCCCAGACATGGAAACGGGCTAGAAGATAGTGTGGGGACCTGGCTTATCATGGGGGAGGAGTGGGTACTTTGCAAGAGGGTCCCTAAATCAAAGCTAGAAGGAAGATATCTTTTTCCACTATGTGTGTGTGTGGGGGGGGGACAAGAGTTTTGGAGTCAGACAGACTAGGTTCTATATTCTATCACTTCCTAAAGTCTGTTTCTTTGTCCTTAAAGTGGAAGCACAGATACTTGTTTAGGAGGAGCTTGTATTTATAATCCCACATGAGATAATAAATGTAGAATATCTTTTCCATTTTTGTATAGCACTGACACCTGCTAGGTACAAATCATCTCATCTCCCTTGCTCTCCTTTATAGCTTCTCATAGTCCAAGTGTTCTCAGAGTCTGTGTCTGTGGACCCCTGGGTGTCTCTGAGACCTTTGCAAGGCATGTGTGAGGTCAAAATTATTTTCAGAATAGTGTTCAGACATTATTTGCTTTTTATACTACATTGACATTTCTCTGATGATGCAAAAGCAATAATGGGAAAATAGCCATAAATCAAGGCTGTGGCACTGGTCACTATTGTACTTTTCACCACCATGCACTCTTAGGGTCAAAAAAAAAAAAAAGCCAGTTCACTTAATAATATGCTTGATAAGGGCAGTAAAAATCATTAATTTTATTTGATCTCCATCCCTGAGTACACATCTTTTTAATAAATTGTCATAAAATGAGAACCATGCAAAAGACACTGTGCTATATAACCAGTACAATAATTGTCTGGAGGAAAAGCACCTGTTCTGCTGTTTGAGTTGAAAGCTGAACTAACCACCACTTTTTCCCATTGAACCCTATTTTTACCTGCAAGAACAACAGCCAAATTATGGTTAGTCTGAGTTGTGTATTTGGCTGACATTTTCCGATAAATGAATTTAACCGGACTACTGCTGCTTCAAGGGAAACAACTGCCAATGGTGCCAATGAAAATTTGAGCTTTTACGGAGAAATTATAATTTTAGGAAACTGTATCCACCACTGTGAGCCTGACAGTTTCCTACAACTCAGTTACTTTTCTGATTAGATCATTGGCGATATGAGCAAATACAGTTTGTTTTATATAATTAAATGTGTCAACATTTGGATTATCTGCCTGAGTGAGCCATACTTTCAGATGACCAATACATAATGTTACAAAGCAAGGAATGGGAAAAGATCATTTGAAGTGTAAGACAGACCAATAGATTTTAATGTCCCAGTATGAAAATGTCACCAATAGCATTTCAGATTACACACTGCAACTATTTTTAAAAATCTGCCACTTGTTGAGTGTTGGTGTAGCATCAAATAAGATTAGCCACAGTTACCTGAAAAAGTTATGAAAATACTCCTCCCTTTTATAGTATACCTGTATGAGACTGGATTTTCTCCATGTACTTCAACCAAATGGCATATGGCAACAGATTCAATGCAGAAGCAAACATGAGTGTCCAGCCATTTTCGATGGAGCTAGACCTTAAGGATATCACAAAAAGGTAACACAATGCCACATTTCTCACCAAATGGTGCAGTGGAAAAGAAAGGCAATGAAAAAAATTTACTTTGGAAAATATGGTTATTTGTCATAAAAAGATGTTATGTTATCATGTATGAGGTTTCTATTCCTTTTAAATAAGCTAATGAATATTCCTAGAAATGATTCATTTTAATTTCTAATATGGTAAATATCGATAGATGAAAATTAATTTAAACAAAAAGTTCCGATTTGTTCCCATTCATTTTTTTTAAAGATTTCATTTATTGCTTGAGAGAGAGAGAGAGCGCGCACATGAGAGGGGGGAAGGGTCAGAGGGAGAGGCAGACTCCCCGCCGAGCAGGGAGCCCAACGCGGGACTCGATCCCGGGACTCCAGGATCATGACCCGAGCCGAAGGCAGTCGCTTAACCGGCTGAGCCACCCAGGTGCCCCTGTCCCCATTCATTCTTAAGAGGTAAAGCGGTTCTGAGACCAAAAAGTTTAAGAACACTGTCCTAGACCCCTACTTCTGCTACTGCTGGGTGTGCTTTGACCCCCTGAGGAGAGCCAGGGATGTCACTGTAAGTTCTGGAAGTCATCTCCATTCGTAGCGAACTTTGACTATTGTACTATTAGGGTGAGTCCCAGGTCAAAACAGGCGGGTACACATAGTGATCTTGCTTCTGCAGAGTTATTCAGGAACATGAACACATGGGGTTATTTCCATTTTGCTTTGTGAATTCTGAATAAGCCACGGTACAATTTTGCTGACTTGCCTTTAGCTGACGGCCTTCAATTTTTAATTTATCCTGTAATTAAGCTGATTTTGCTTCGCTGTTACTCTGTCATGTCTTTAGGTTGCCAGTGTAACTGCTTATTAGTCAAACAGGTCAAATTTTGTGGGAAAATCAGGGAACTAGCACTTGGTTGTGCTTGTTAAAATTCATCCTGGAAACACTTTAAAAAGAAACCCTCAAAAGTTTTCTCAAAACAGTCTTTCTGGATGTCAAATGAAATAGGTGAGCAATTAGGTTTCTGTCCTATGATAGATTCAAATTTTTCTGCTGACCAGCATAGTGTCCTGTCTCAACCTCTGAGCTATTACTCAGGTACTTGGCTGTTCTCTGATGGAATAAGAAGACTCTGCGGTTGAAATATTTTAACTACCAAACTTGCTGACGAAAGACTAAAACATTTTTAGCCATTAGAAAAATTACTCTGGCTAAGGTTTCATTTATGCCAGGAATTATTGAAAGAGACTTTTTGGGCGGGGGGAGGGAACTGACAATAACTTTAACCATTATAATGAACCACAATGACATCAAAGTATTTCTGCAAAATAATTGATACAAATGCTTTTAAAGGTTTTAGCACTGGGATTTGTAGCTGAAACATAAAATTACGTGAAGAACCTTTGTCAGACTCAGTTTAATACTGCTAATTTGCCCTCAGCTTCCAAATGTTATGGATACAATTCCATTGCCACCTATTCGAACTAGTTTTCAGGTATCTGTAGTGCTTAAAGCTAGGTTTCGGTGGTATTTGAAAGCTGATTTATGTGCACAAAATTGATAAGGTTCAATTTAAATCATTTGCTAGAATTCTACTTAATTGTAGTTGATTTAGGGGAAGATACTGAAACTGAGGAGAGGGGTGTGCTGACTTTTGCACAGTGAATTTCAGAAAACTATAATGTAAGCTTCATAAAGGCAAGGACTTTGTCACTCTAGGCTCACCCCTTTGTATCCAGTGCTTAGCATACAGTATAGTATGCTAAGGCTCAAAAAATATTTGGAAACAGATGGAAAAGATGGAAATAGAAGGGAACAACAACCTGACACAACTGAATCAGTGTTAATGTGGGTAATTTTAATAACATGAATGGAATTTTAAGAAAATGATCATTTACAGTTGCAGAGTCTTAGAATGATTTGATACCTAGGATCCACTTGAAATTGACAATGAATCCAACTTAGTCTGCTGCCCAGCTGACTGGTTTCCTCAAGCCACGCTCAGGGCATTTGTTCATTCATTCATGGAGCATACATTCATTGAGCATCTACTATGTGGCAGCATCGATCTAGGGCTAGAGATATAGGGGAATAAAATGGACAAAAATCCCTGTGCTCTTGAAGTTTACATTCTAGTGGGAGAAAGATAATGAAGAGTACACTATTTACAGTATAATGTTACAATATATACATTATGACAGATGGAGACAAGTGTGATGGAGAAAAAAAAATCAAGCAGGAAAGAGGAAATGAGATGTTACAATTCAAAATAGAGTGATTAGAGAAGATCTCACTGAGAAGGGTATTTGAGCAAAGATCTGAAGAAAACGGGGAAGAGAGTCATGCACGTATCTGAGAGAAGAGCATGTCAAGCAAAGAGAATAGTAAGGGCAAAGATCCTGTGGACAAAGTGTGTCAGACATGTTTAGGCAACCTTGGGTTAGGGGTGTTTGATTGAACAGGAGATAACTGAAAGGAGAAACAGACAATTCAAAAGATAATAGAGACTTCATTACCCCATCTCTGTAATGGGTAGAACAACCAGACAAAATTAGCAAGCATTTAGAATACTTAATACTATCAATCAACTAGACCTAACTGACATCTATAGAGCATTTGAACAATAAAAGCAAAATAGACATCTTCTCAAGTGCACATGGAATATTATCCAGGATAGACCATATACTAGCCCATAAAACAAGTTTCAAAAATTTAATTGAAATCATATAAAGTATGTTCTCAGTCCACAGGGGAACACAAGGAAAATTCTGGAAATCATAATCATGTGGAAACTAAATGACACGCTATAAGTTAACAATTGGTCACAGAAGAAATCATAATAGAAATTAGAAGATACTTTGAAATGAATGAAAATGAAATATAACAAAATGTATGAGATACCATGAAAGCAGTGCTTAGAGCAAGACTTATAGCTTAAATTCTTTTTTAAAAATATTGTGGTATAATTGAATTGTAACATGTGTGTTTCAGGTGTACGACATAATGATTCAGTATTTGTATATATTGTGAAATGATCACCACAAAAAGTCTAGTTAACATCTATCACCATACATCGTTAAAAAGATTTTGAAACACAGGACACGAAAATGGGAAATTACTATGAATGTATGTAATAAAAAGTAAACCTTGCTCTAACTGACATTTGACTGGAAACTGGGAGAGAAAGAAACCCTCAAATGCCAGAACCTTCCATTCACTCATGCCTTCCTCAGGAGTATGCACCCGCTTCTCCATTCTCACTCTCTGTACAAACCAGAAATAAGACAACCTACAAAAATTGTGGAGTCCCTTCTTTATAAAATTCTCTGTGGTGTGATATATTTATTCATTAATCTTTTACCAAGCATTTCATTACGTGCCTGTTTGATACTGGGACCCATTCCTGAGAGGGGGAAAAGTCGGTGTCTTTAGGGAAATTACATATTCTCCAGGGAAACCAATACTAAACTAGGAATTAGGAGATTATTTCACAATAATCTTTATATGTGCCATGAATGACCAGCCGAGACTATGAGAACATCAATAGTGCATGATCCTTATCCGGGAGATCAGGGAAGACTTGCTAGAGGAGGTGACATCAAGCTGGGGGAGGAGGTGAGAGAACAGTTTTGGGACACGTGTTCTCAAACACATTTTGAATTATTACCTGATTTATATGATTATATCCATACCCATGAGAAGTATACATTTTATCAGAGGCTATAAAACTGTGAATAAATTATTTTCAGTAATACATGGTTTAGGAAATGGACCTACACATTTCTATGGCTAGGTAGATATTTGAGAAGAATTTGCTATATAGATAACAAATGTTGAATGTTTCAGCTTAGTAATATTTTTCCAGCTTGCTATTTGTTTTTATTGTGTGTTGGTATATTTAACAGTTTGTAAAATGTGTACATATTTTTATTTCTTGTGTGTATGTGGATGTGGATTTGATCATGTTTAGACTGAAATACAGAACCACAAGTTAAAGGAAATATATTTTCCTGTTCAATATCAAGTACACTATACTTCCTTAGGCACTTCTTTTTTTTTAAGATTTATCTATTTATTTTAGAGCCAGAGTGAGAGAGCATGGTGGGGGAGGGGTAGAGGGAGAGGGAGAGAGATTCTCAAGCAGACTCCCTGCTGAGCACAGAGCCCCATGTGGGGCTCCACGCAGCGCTCAACATGGGGCTCAATGTGGGGCCTGATCTCACCCCGAGATCATGACCCTGAGATCATGACCTGAGCTGAAATCAAGATTCAGACACTCAACTGACTGCACCACCCAGGCTCCCCAATCCTTAGGCACTTTCCACAAAAAGTAGATAAAAAATAAAATTGTTTGATTTTTGGATGAATGTGTAATATACAAAAGTAACAGTCTGAAATCCTAAGTTCTACATAGGTCGGTCAACTCCCTGCCTTCTATTCTTTCCTTTATTTAAAGTCTTATAGGTTGATGTATTTATATCTGTAGAAAGACCTGGAAACATCCACAGAATTATAGTTTCTCTTCAAGTCTTTTGAATTTGGGGCCAGGTGGATTGTTTAGAGTGGTCTTTACAACTTTTACCTGGGGGTAGCCTGAAGGTTTTGCCCGATTCTCCTTATTGATACCCGCTAGGTCAAATCACACTTACATATGTGCTCTTTTGCCTGCAAGCGCCAAAATCCCAATTTAAATTAGCTTAGACAAAAAAGCCAATTTCGTACCAATGGAGGATGTTTGTTCCACCTGTTCTGAGCATAAGCCTACTTGTTCTCTCTCATGGCAAACCGTCTCTCCACACAGAACAGAAACATGATCACTGAGAGCTCCTGAGCTTCTCAGCTAGCCAAGTTGGCCACCTGCAGAGAAACCACCTCAACTCTCTGGGCCCTAAGTCCAAGAGCAGTGGGAAAGCACTCCTTAGGCCACAAGACTTCTAGACCCATCAACTGTGATGGGAGGAGGAGAGCTGTGTGTGTGAAGTTGTATGAGAACTGTAGCTCCTGAGAGAACCGTCTGGGGGGAATGAAGGGGAAGTGTTCTCACAAGGAGGAGGCAATCCTAGTAAGCAATCACATATGAATCTACTCTGGGATTACTGGGAGTAAGAAGCATGAGAGACTAGGAGTAAATGATGAATGAGGGACTCGTGTTGGACATTTTATGTGACGTAAAGGGAGAAAAGAAGGTCAGGAGATTTCCCTGAGAACATAAGGAAACATGAGAAACTTTAGACACCCTAGGACATCATCCAAATGCTGACAAATGTTATGCCTCATTTACTTTCAAATACTCAAGTAAAAAACAGATGAAACAAATTGCAAGATGTTAATATTAAAACAAGGCAGTGAATATAGGGGTTCATTATTTTAGTCCTTCTGTATATTTGAAAATTTTTCATTAAAAAAAATAGACAATCAGATTCCAAAGTGGATCGTGAAAAAGAAGTAAGCAGCTCATGAGGGAAAGATGAGTCAGTAGGTGGAGATAACATAGACTATAGAAACCATTTTTTAAAATTATCAAAATAATGTGTCCGACAAGAAGGTAAATAAAAAAAGTAAATACCCTCCTTAACGCACAAAAAGAAAAAAGGAAAAAGAAAAAAGAAATGAAGTATTGATCCATGCTCCATCATGAATGAACTTCAGAAACTTTACGCTAAGTGAAAGAAGACAGACCCAAAAGGCCCTACATTGTATGAGTCCATTCATATGAAATGTCCAGAATAGCTAAAACCATAGAGACAGAAAGCATAAAAAGGATTTTCAGGGGCCACTTAATGAGTACAGGGTTTACTTCTGGGGTGATGCCGTGCTCTGGAAGTAGACGGTGGTGATACTGGAAGTAGACATGCTGATACAACACCGTGAATACACGAAATGCAGCCAAATCCTACATTTAAATAAATATTGTACTCTTAAAAGTTACTCTCTAAAGTTATATATTCAGTCTAACAGCATTGCCATTCTTGAAATATTTTTTGAAGTATTTTTCAAGAAGATTCTAAGGTATAATTTTTTTATTGTGGTGAAATATGCACAACATAAAATTTATCATTTTAACCATTCGTAGGAGCAGAGTTTGGTGGCATTAAGTACATTTACGTTGTGTGTTTTTTTTTTAAGATTTTTATTTATTTATTCATGAGAGATAGAGAGAGAGAGAGGCGGAGCGAAGGCAGACACTTAACCATCTGAGGCACCCAGGCGCCCTACGTTTACACTGTTGTGCAACCATCACCATCATCCATCTCCAGAACGTTGTCATCCTGCAAAACTGAAACTCTGCCCCCATTGAACAATGATTCCCCAGCCCCTGACATCCACCACTCTGCTCTTTGTCTCTGTGAATTTAACTCTTTCAGGGACCTGGTATAAAAGGATCAGACAATATTTGTCCTTTTGTGTTTGGCTTATTTCACTTAGCATGATGTTTTCAAGGTCTATGCCTGCTGCCACATATGCAAGAATTTCAATTCTTTTTATGGCTGAATAATATCCCATTGTACGGATATACCATTTTTGTTTATCCATTCATTAGCAGATGGACATTTGGGTTGCTCCCACCTTTTGGCTCTTGTGAATATTGTGGCAATTCACATTGACATACAAGGATCTGTTCAAGTTCCTGTTTTCAGCTCTTTTGGAATTCTACGTAAGAGTGGAACTGCTGGGACATTTGTTAATTCTTTGTTTAACTTTTTGGGGAACCACCAAACTGTTTTCCACAGCAGCCGCATCATTTTACGCTCTCACCAGCAATGTATTTTTATATCCTTACCAACAATCATTTGCCACTTATTTTCTTGGTATATCCATGCTAAAGGTATAAAATTGTATCTCATTGTGGTTTTGGTTTACACATCCCTAATGACTGATGCTATGGAGGATCTTCCCATGTGTTTAGTGGCCATTGATATATCTTAGTTGGAGAAATGTCTATTCAAGTCCTTTGTGTATTTTTAATTGGGGTTGTTAGTCTTTTTGTTGTTGTGTGGTAAGTGTTCATATACTCTGGATATATATGATTTGCAAATATTTTCTTCCATTCCACCCATGGGTTGTCCTTTCAACTTTCTTTCTTTCTTTTTTCTTTAAGGAAATGTATATGTACCCCTACAGCAGAAATGGGGAAATTATAAGTTTGTGCAAGGCCTACATTCCTGAAATGGATCCCCATTCCATATTCTTTTAAATACTGGCTAACTGCTGCCACATTATTCCTGCATTTTCAAAATCCAGCCAACATGGATACCTCTGCTAATGTTTTGGCCTTCATAGCTGCTTCCTCTCTTAGGTGACCTTTCTTATCCAAGTTCAGGCTTGTTAAAGACTCGTTTCTTTTGACAGCCTTCTTGCCCTCAATAACCGTCAGGATGCATCCTGCCACTGTCAGGGCAATCATTACATAGCTGGTCTTCCCCCAGATCTTGTTGTTGGCAGCATCACACATCTCGAGCGAGATAGTCTCTGGGATCTCATCTTCCTTTTTGAAGCGACCTGATCATATCAGGGTCTTCCTCTCCCAATGTGTAGGTTTATGTAATGGCACTCTGCGGCTGTAAGTGTAGGGTGGAGCTTTTGGACTTTCTTGTGGTTTGGTGCAAAACCCATTTATTGTCTTCAAATCAAGATTTCTGGTAAGTCTTAGAGATGAACAAACATCTCTTTCATATAACCTAAAATAACTTCCCACCGGCCTGTGCAGGCCGTACAGACTCCCCATGGCCGCCTACTCTGCCGACCTGCCAGTGCCGCGTGGGTGGTGACAGCGCGGGCATGTTCAATGTCACCAAACGCCACCTGTCTCTTCATTTTCTTATTTTTAGATGCACAAAAGTTTAATTTTGATGCAGTCCAATTTATCTATTTTTTCTTTGGTTGCTTGTGCTTTTTTTTTGTATCTAAAAAACCATTGCTAAATCCAAGGTCACAAAAATCTGCCTTTATGTTTTCTAAGAGTTGTATAGTTTTAGCTCTTACATTGAGGATTCAATACATTTTGGGATAATTTTTGCATATGGTGTAAGGTAAGAGTCCAATTTCATTTTTTTACATGTAGCTATCTAACTGTCCAAGCGCTATTTGTTGAAGAGAGATCTTTTTCCTACTACATGATCTTGGCATTCATGTCCAAAGTCAGTTGACAAAGACGTATCGGTTTATTTTTGGATGCTCAGTTCTATTCCATTGATCTATATGGTTATCCTTACACCAATACCACACTTTCGATCACTGTGGCTTTGCATTAAGTTTTGAAGTAGGAAAATCTGAGTCTTTCAACTTTGATCTCATTTTTTATGATTGTTTTGGTTACATAGCGTCCCTTGGAATTTCCTAAAGATTTTAGGATCAACTTGTCTGTTTCTGGAAAAAAAAGGCAGTTGGAATTTTGATAAGGATTATACTGCATTTGTAGATCCCTTTGGGAATTATTGCCATATTAACAATATCAAATCTTCCAATCCATGAACAAAAGGTGGCTTTCTATTTATTTAAGTCTGCTTTTATTTCTTTCAAGAATGTTTTGTAGTTTTGTAGCATGCAAGTCTTGAACCTACTTGATTAAATTTTTTTCTAAGTATTTTATTCTTTTTGATGGTTTTATAAAGGAAATTGTTTCCATACATCTAATTTTTGTATTTTGATACAGAATTCTGTAACTTTGCTGAAGTCATTCATTAGCTCTAAATGTTTTTGTGTGGATTCTTTATGAGACACTATATAAAAGATCATGTCATCTGTGAATAGTTTTACTTGCTCCTTTCCATTTGGATGCCTTTATTTCCTTTTCTTGCCCCCATTTCTCTGGCTAGGACTTCTAGTGCAATGTTGAGTAGAAGATGGGGAAAGTGGGCAGTTTTGTCTTGCTCCTGATCATAGGGGGAGTCTTTTCAGACTTTCATCATTGTGTGTAATGTTAGCTGAGGGTTTTCAAAAATGCCCTTTATTGTGATGAGGAAGTTGTCTTCTATTCCTACTTTCATGAGTGCTTTTATCATGAAAGTATGCTGAAGAGTGTTGAATACTTTTTCTTTGTCAATTGAGATAATCATTAAGTTTTCTTCCCCCTTTATTCTAGTTATGTGCTGCATTTTATAGATTGATTTTTAAAAGTTGAAACACTCTTGCAGTCCTGGGATGAATGAAATCCAGGACTCTGTTTGGATTCTGTTTTCTAGTAGTTTGTTGAGTTTTTATATCTATATTTATAAGGGGTACTGGTCTGTAGTTTCTTTTTCTTGTGATATCCCTGTGTGGTTTTGGTATTAGGGCAATGCTACCTGATAAAAAGGATAAGCAAGTGTTCTGTTCTCTACTATTTTTTTGGAATACTTTGAGAAGGATTGGTGTTAATTCTTCTTTAAATATTTGGTAGAATATGCCAGTGAAGCAAGCCATCTGTTCTGGCCTTTTCTTTTTGGAAAACCTCTTAAGTGCTGATCAGATCTTTTCACTTGTTATAGATTTGTTAAGATTTTCTATTTCTTCTTGAATCAGTTTTGGTGGTTTCATCTAGGTTCTTGCTGGAGTCTGATTGTTCATAGTATTTTTTTTTATTAGTTTCAAAGGTAGAATTTAGTGATTCATCAGTTGCATATAACACCCAGTACTCATTACATCAAGTGCCCTCCTTAATGCCCATCACCCAATCATCCCTTTCCCCCAACCCACAGCCCCTCCAGCAACCCTCAGTTTGCTTCCTAGAGTTCAGCATCCCTTATGGTTTGCCTCCCTCTCAATTTTCATCTTATTTTTCCTTCCCTTCTCTTATGTTCATTTGTTTTGTTTCTTAAATTCCACATATAAGTGAAATCATATGGTATTTGTTTTTCTCTGACTGACTTATTTTGCTTAGCATAATACCCTCTAGTTCCATCCACGTTGTTGCAAATGGCAAGATTTCATTCTTTATGATGGTTAAGTAATATTCCTTTGTACACATATATGCCACATCTTCTTTATCTATCCATCTGTTGATGGACATCTGGGCTCTTTCCATAGTTCAGCTGTTGCGGACATTGCTGCTGTGAACATTGCTGTGCATGTGCCCCTTTGAATCACGATGTTGGTAACACTTGGATAAATACCGAGTAGTTCAATTGCTGAGTCCTAGGGTAGCACTCTTTTTAACTTTTTGAGGAACCTCCATACTGTTTCCCAGAGTGGCTGTTCATAGTATTTTATAATCCTTTTTTATTTCTGCAGTGTCAGCAGTTATGTCTCCATTTTCATTTCTGAATTTAGTAATCTGAGCCTGCTCTCATTTTTTCTTGGTTTTCTGGTTTAAAAATTTGTCAATTTTGTCGAACTGTTTTCAGAGAACTAGCTTTTGGTTTCCTTGATTCTTCCTGTTGTTTTTCTATTCTCTATTTGGTTTATCTCCACTCTAATCATTATTATTGCCTTTCTCCTTCTAGCTTTGGATTTAGTTTGCTTTTATTTATCTAGTTTCTTAGGGTGTACAGTTAGGTTATTGATATGAGATCTTTTTTTCTTTTTTAACATAGGCACTCACAGCTATACATTTCCCTCTGGGTGCTGGTTAACTGCATTCCATAAATTTGGGATATGTTGTGCTGTCATTTTCATTTGTCTCAAAGTAATTTCTAATTTGTCTTGTGATTTGTTTATCGACCCAATTGTTGTTTAAGAATGTGTTTAGTTTTCATGTAATTTAAAAATTTCCAGATTCTCTTCTGTTATTGATTTTAAGTTTTATTCCCTTATGATCAGATAAGATACTTTGTTTGATTTTAATCTTTTAAAATTTATTAAGACTTCTTCTGTGGCTTAACATATAGCCTACTCTGGAGAGTATTTCATGTACACTTGAGAAGAATGTGTATTCTACTGTTTTTGAATGGAGTGTTCTGTATATGTCAGTTACTTCTGGCTGCCTTAGAGCATTGTTCAAGTCTTCTATTTCCTTGATGATCTTTTGTGTAGTTGTTCTATACATTATTGAAAATGGTATACTGAAATCTCCAACTACTATTATAGCACTGTCTATTTCTCCATTTAATTTTGTCTGTTTTTGCTTCATATATCTTGTGGCTCTCTTATTAGGTGCTTCATATGCTTTGGAGTTATTTTATTAAGATTTATATCGGGAGGTCCTTGTATATTTTGGAGCTTATTTATTTGGGAATATTTTATTAGATATAATTGTTATATCTTCTTGATGGATTGATGCTTTTATCAATATATAATGTCTTTGTTTTTCTCTTGTAATAAGTTTTCTTAAGGTCTAGTTTATCTGATATTAGTATAGCTACCCAACCTTCTTTTGATTATGATTTACATGGAATCTTTTTTTCATCTTTTCATTTTCAACCTATTTGAGTCTTTGGATCCAAAATGAGTCTCTTGGGACGCCTGGGTGGCTCAGTTGGTCAAGCAGCTGCCTTCTGCTCAGGTCATGATCCCAGGGTCCTGGGATCAAGTCCCACATCAGGCTCCTTGCTCAGCGGGGAGCCTGCTTCTCCCTCTCCCTCTGCTGCTTCCCCTGCTTGTGCTCTCTCTCTCTCTCTCTGTCAAATAAATAAATAAAATCTTAAAAAAAATTAGTCTCTTGTAGAGACTATATAGCTAGATCATTTTTAAATTTGATTAATTTAATTATGTCAATGTTTATCTTCTCATTGGAGAGTTTAATAAATTTCAATTAATGTGATTATTAATAAGAAAGTACTTACTCTGGCCATTTTGCTATTTGCTTTCTATATGTCTTGTACCATTTTTGTTCCTCAATGCCTCATTCATGCCTCCTTTTGTGTTTAACTTTTTCCTATTGCACTGTTTCGTTTCTCTTCTCATTTCTTCACCTATATATGTTTTAGTTATTTTCTTAGTGATTACCTTGGTTGTTAATTGTTAACAATTAACATTGTTATTTATAACAATCTGGTTTGAATATATGCTAAGTTAGTTTCAATAACTTCACTCCTGGGGTACTTGGGTGATGCAGTTGGTTGAGTGTCAGACTCTTGGTTTTGGCTCAGGTTGTGCTCTCAGGGTCATGAGACTGAGCCCCATGTTGGGACTGGAGACTGCTTGAGATTCTCTCTCCCTCTCCCTCTGTCCCTCCCACTCATGCTCTCTCTCTCTCTCTCTCTCTCTCTCTAAAATAAGTAAATAAATGTTAAAAAAAACTTTGCTCCTATGTAACTCCATATATGTTATGTCCCCCTTTTATGTTGCTATTGTCACAAATGATATCTTTCTATATTGTGTGCTGGTTAACATAGATTTACAACTATTTTTATATGTGTGTGTCTTTAATCATATATGAAAAAGAAAAACCAACAAGTTACAAACCAAAAATATAATAATGCTGTCTTTTGTATATATGTATGTAGTTACCTTTACTGGTGTTCTTTACATCTTTATAAGGCTGTAGGTTACTGTGTATTGTCCTTTTATTGTAGTCTAAAGGCCTCACTTTAGTATTTCTTGTAGGGCCGGTCTACTACTGACAGATTTCCTCATTTTTTGTTGATCTGGGAATGTCTTAATTTCTATTTCATTTTTAAAGAATGGTTTTGTCAAATATAGAACTCTCAGCTGACAAGTTTTCAGTACTTTAAGCTTGTCATCCACTGCCTCTGGCCTCCATAGTTTCTCATGAGAAATCTGCTGTTA
The DNA here is from genome assembly GCF_037043125.1 of Eumetopias jubatus. Classification (NCBI taxonomy): domain Eukaryota; kingdom Metazoa; phylum Chordata; class Mammalia; order Carnivora; family Otariidae; genus Eumetopias; species Eumetopias jubatus. Next base: position 120,616,242 of record NW_028274809.1, on the reverse strand, counting down.
ATTTCATTGATAATCCCTTGTACCTGAGGAGTTGTCTCTCTCTTGCTGCTTTCAAGATTCTCTCTTTGTCCTGGGCTTTTGACAACTTGGTTATAATATGTCTTAGTGTATATCTCTTCGATTTTATATTATTTGGAGTTCATTGAGCTTCTTGGTGAGAGCTTCATGTCTCATCAAATTTGGGAGTCTTGGCCATTATTTCTTCAAATGTTCTTTCTGATCCTTTCTCTTTCTTCTTACCTTCTGGGGATATCTATTCTGTGTATATTGGTATGTTTGATGGTATTCCACAGGTCTCTTGGACTCTGTCCATTTTTTTTATTCTTTTTTCCTTCTGCTCCTCAGGCTGGATAATCTCATATGCACTGGTTCTTTCTTCTGCCTACTCAGATCTGCTTTTGAAACTCTCTATTCAGTTTTTCATTTCAGTGATTGCACTCTTCAACTCCAGAATTTTTATTTGATTCTTTTTTGTAATTTCTATATCTTTATTAATATTCTCCATTTGGTGAGACATTATCCTCCTAGTTCCTCCCCCCCACCTCCCCAGTGGTTTCTTTAGCCATTTGAGCATATTTAAACAATTGATTTAAAATTTTGTATGTTAAGTCCGATGTCTGGGCTTCCTTAAGAACTATTAATTTCTTTCTTCCTTTGAATGGTTCTTTCTTTCTTTCTTTTGCATGTAATTTTATAATCTTTTATTGAAAACTTGATATTTTGAATGTTATAATGTGGCAACTTTACAAATCACTTTTCCCCCTCTCTCTCCAAGCTATGTTGTTACTGTTTGTTGTGGCTGATGTTGCTTGTTTTTTAAATGACTTTTCTGAACTAATTTTTAAAGTATATTTTTGTCATGTGTGGCCACTTAAGTTTCTATTCCATTAGCTTACTAGTCAGCTAGAGGTTAGGCAAAGATTTCTTTTAATACCTGGAGCCAAACAACAACAACAACACTAAAAACTCTTTTTAGTCTTTTCAGATGGGCTCTATGTTGTGCTGCTCCTTTGATATTTGGCCAGGCCATTTACTTCCTGCTTGCATGGAACTTGAAGATCAGCCAGGGATGAAGGCTTTGAAACTTCTCAGGTCTTTTCTGAGCATGTATCCATCCCAGGCATGTATGTGGCCTTCTAGATTCTCTGGATTAAATGGGAGCATTTAAAAGCCCTTAATCCCCGAAATATGCCCTTCTCCAGCCTCTTTCTTCCCAGTGTTCGGCTTTTCTATTGCTTGCCCTAATTATTATCCTTCGCCACAGGTGGCAGTGGCTTATACATTTGCCTTTAAATACTTTTGGCAAAGGTCGCCCAAGAAGCCACCTTGGAGTTGAGGCGTGTGAAACAAAGGCAAGTCCTTGAGCAGATCCTTTAGGGAGCTACCAGAGGACTTCAGGGAGCTACTTCCGGTCCAAATGTAGACCCATAATTCTTTGAGAATAAGTTTGGTGTTGGTCCCTCTGGTACCAGTAACCTGAACCAGGAAAACGGGCTTCTGTCTTCAAGTCTGCAGCTGAGTTGGGGGGTGGGGGATGGTAACGAGGTAAGCTAGAATGCCAGAGAGGTCTCTTGCTGACATTCAGCTTTTTTTCCCTCATTAAGCTTTCCCCTGGTTGCCGAGAGGTGTTTTTGTTTGTTTGTTTGTTTTTAGATTCTAGAGTTCTGAAGAAGTTCACTGTGACCGTTTTTGCCAGTTTGTCCATTGCTTTTGTGGAGGGATGAAAGTTTGGAGTTCTCTACTTTATTTTCACAGATGTCTGTCCAGTGGAGAGAAGGGGTGATATGGGTGTGAATTACTGATTCTAACAAAAGGGTAGCATCCAGTCCAGATCCCTTCGGACTTCTCTGGGAGTCTTCAGAGTTGGATGCTTGAGAAGATCTGTGGCTGAACCCTGGAAAGCATTGACTTACCCCTTTTGTGGGGAACCTTATCCTACAATGTATGCATACAGCTTCTGTCTAAGGTGCCTTGCCTCCTTGGTGATACAGACTGACAAAAGGCTTTTCACACTCAAAGTGCTTTCAGTTATCCTGGAATAAGTAAATCCGGGAAAACCTGGCAGCAGGACATTTGGTGAGCCTTTTCAGAGAGTTGGACTCCAGAGTACAGCACTGAACATGGGCCTTAGGATGGCAAACTTCTATGTGACCATAACAGAAAACCCAGAAAAGAATCTATCTCTTCTTTTTACCTGAACTATTTTGAAGACCTCTGCTTGAGATCTGGCAAGCAACTTATGCTTCACCTGCTTATGGTATTTGGTGAGAAAGAACCAGGATGGACTATTCATTTGTCCTCAGTGTCTTGACATTTCTCAGATATAGAAGATCCAGATCAACATGGCCCTTGGAAGGCTGCTGACTGAGACCAGGGTGCTCATGCCTGTGGTAAGCATTTGATGCTATATGCTCAAATTCTATGGGAATATGAATTTGGATCCACTAACCACCAACAATTGTCTCACATTCTCTGAGACATGTGGGGTGTCAGATGTGGGTATGTCTGATGGAGTCTGACAGAGAATACTGAGACATTCCTCTCTGCTGCTTGTGTTCTGGCTTCTCCGCTTCACTTCTGGCTACAACTATTGGAAGTTGGAAGTGGGGGGTGTGTAGAAATGGGCTATAGGTATTTGCTTGGAGTCTGCACATTGTCAAGGAACAATCCCTATGTCTTCAGAGCTTGGATTCTGAGTTGTGAGCCTCAGAGGAGGATATGAAGTTGTGTTATCTGAACGCAGAGGCATTCTCCACACAAACCTAAACTTGCAGAAGGTGGACATGTTCCAGGTTTGACCTAAAAGCCAACTCATTTTGTGATGCCTCTGATGGTTTCCATCTCTACACATTTACAAATGTGTCTACCTCAGGGCTTTTGCATCAACCTTGTGTCCTAGGACCCCAGGCAAGGGTGAGAATGTGAAGATCTGTCCCAAGGGAGCCATAAATATTGCAGTTTGGCCACAGTCACCCTAAGAAGACATGTAAACTCTGTCCCAAATAAAAAGCAAATGGGAGAAAACTGCTGGCTCCTATATGCCCAAGAACTTCCATTATTACAGGTGTTTATAAGGTTGAAAATACTGGGTTTTTTTCCTACTGATAAGGAAGATTTCAGATTAAAAAAACTTGCTAAAATAAGTCATTAATTTAATGACTGATCTGATTTTTTTTTAAAGATCTTATTTATTTAGTTGACAGAGAGAGACACAGCGAGAGAGGGAACACAAGCAGGGGGAGTGAGAGAGGGAGAAGCAGGCTTCCCACAGAGCAGGGGGCCCGATGCGGGGCTTGATTCCAGGACCCTGGGATCATGACCTGAGCCGAAGGCAGACGCTTAATGACTGAACCACTCAGGCGCCCATGACTGACTGAATTCTAACTGTGAGGTTTTGCTTAGGTTGAGACAGAACAAACCAAAGAGCATTACAAGTGTGGTTTTGTTTCCTCTTACATGTTTCTGAGAGGACATACCCATGAATTGCTGCTTTAGGAGGAAACCAAGAACTCATTTGTGGACAGTATCCAGGATGAATCTGTGTAAAATGCCAATGAAAATACTCCCAGTCAAAACATGAGGTGTGTGGGTGAGCTGTGAACAAAGAAAACGTCATCACATTGAAAGCTTGAAGTACCAAGCAAGAAAGATGACCAATAAGCAAATGAAGCATCCGACTGAACAACAAAGGAGGGCTCAGAGACAGATTTTAAAAGGAAAAGTACTTGCAAATAAAACAAGGAAGTCAGAATTCAGAAGGATTCCCTCCCCAAATAGAGGACCCGGTAAGTATTTGATCAAATAAACCACAAAATTATCAAGGTTTGCAAGTTTGTATTAGTGTGCTAATGCTGGCAATAGACAACTTCCTTACATGATTATAGTCAGAAAGACCAAGACATATTCTCAGATAGCAACATAGCAAAATCAGGAGCAGAGTTGCTTTTGTTTAGAAACCAGGTTTATAAGATACTCAATATTTTAATAGCTTGGTGGCCCAAGCCAGTTAGGATGGCCCTGTTATTTTTATTTCAGAATGCAAAGTGCTTTACTTTTTTCCCAATTGCTGTCTATGAAGTGCTCAGTTATGTTGGAAATAGCATAATGTGTCAGTGTTGGCTTCTTGCATCCCTCCTTTGGTTGAGTTCCTGCCATTAAGATGTGGATTTGACAGAAGAGTTGGCTTATAGTTGCTCTTTTTAAGTTCAGTATCATTAATTGGCTGTTTTATGTTATTTGATGTTATTATATAGGAGTAACTAGAGTTGTTTTCATAGAAAGTCCTTTTAATGCTTACCAAAACTGGAGTCACATAACACGGAGGCCTAAAAGTACACCTTTTGGGGGGATTTTATAAACCCCCCTTAGGGTTTATGTTCAGAAGTATTTTATTGCCCTCATCAGATCTGTTGGGATTGAGAACTGAGGAACTAATTCACTCTACCAGGTCAAGTTGATGTAACTATGATTATAAGGGTCCCCATGTTGGTTACTGTTTTTGGCCTGAAGGAAGTGAGGCTCAAAATATGTGTAAGGGGAGGATCTCATAAGACATAGGGCAGACACCAGGCAAGTTTTCCTGGGAGGAATTGGTGGATATCTTTTCCACATGTGAATCAGCCCTTAAGAGTGGGCTTTTGATACGTAATTCCAGAAGGATTAAACATTTAAATGTATAAAGTCTTCTAGAAATAGAAGACTATCTTTTTTTATCTTTGTGTAAGGAAAAATACTTAAGACATAAAAAGCTCTAATCAGAAAGATCGACACCTCTGCCCTTATTAAAAACAAGAACTTCTGTTCATTGAGAGACACCAACAAGGAAGGGCAAAAACTATCTACAAACTGGGAGAAGATATTTGCAACACCTGTACCTGATGAAGAAGGTAGGATTCGGATGAATCCAAACAGAACAAGACAACCAATGGAAAAACTGCAACAGAGATTTCACAGGAAGAAGAAACACAGAAGGTGAATAAACATGAAAAAAATTGCTCAACTTCTTTAGTAATGAAGGAAACACAAATCCAGACTGTAATGATATAGCGCATAAAACCCACTAAAGGAGCTAAAGTTAAGAAGTCGTATAATCACAGGTCTCAAAGATGAATAGAAACTCTTACACACTGCTGATGGGATGATAAATGTACACACCGACTTTGGACACACTCACATACTCACAGTCCAGCAATTCCAGCAGTACACATGACTTTTGCACGTGTGCATAAGGAGACATCCATAAGGACATTCATGGCAAGAGTGAAATGTTGTATTTCTACCTTCCTTTCTGAAAGCATTGGATGGATGCAGAGGTCTGCATCTCTGCCCCATTGCTGAAGTCACCTAGAAGGTTCCTTCTGTGTAATACCTCGGGGAAGTGCTTAAGAATGAACAAAGAAGATGTTCCTACAACTATCCATTCTTTTTTTATTCTGGATAATTTTAAATATCATCTGCCTGGCAAGTCACCTCCAATAAAATATAAACTGAAAATAGAGGTTTCTTCTTCCTTGTCTAGACTATTTCATTTGGTTCTCCTGTACTATTGTCTAGTTCCAAAAGTAGCAGCTTAGTGTGAAATTTGTGGGAAGGATGTTATTCAGAGTTTGACTTCATTATGTAGTAAGTAACCCAGTGAAAATCCAGCAGAAAAAAATATAGATATTTCTAGGAGATGCTAAAAACTATTCAAAGTGAAGAATTCATAGACATAATTTCTCTAAAATAGAACATTCAATCATTAAAGTTGGAAATTGAATAAATGAATGGATGATGGAATGAATGGTTGATTCAAAATGCATCATTAGTGAATTGGAAATAATAGACTATGTCATTTGGTCCTAAAAATATTCCTCTAAGGAATCGTTAAGAATATATGGGAGACTTTTAAAAAAATAATACCCAAGCTCTAGTTAAATTGAATCAGAATCTCTAGAAAGACTTAGCCATTAGTATTTCTTAAAAGCCCCAGGTAATTCTAAACATAACAACTTTGTGAACCAGAGCCATGGCCTGTGCTGCAAGTGGGGTCCAAAGACAACATCACCTGGGATGTGGTTAGAAGTTAGAAGCTTGGCCCTGACCTAGACGTACTGAATTCGAATCTACAGTTTGACCAAGTCCCCAAGTGATGTGTAACATAAAGTTTGAGAAGCTCTGGGTGGTTAGAATTGCTTTCCTTCCTGCATGCCATTTTGCCACATCTTCGATCAGGAGATTGGGGAAAGGTGTTTCTTTTTAAGACTCTTGTTGCCACTTGAATCCGGAAGCAGCTCAAATCACCATTTTGGTAAATCTGATCATAAAGAAATAATTGAATAAACATGTACATGAAAAGGGCTCAACATCACTCATCAGAGAAACGCAATCCAAACCGCAATGAAAAGGGGTGCCTGGGTGGCTCAGTCGTTAGGCGTCTGCCTTCGCCTCAGGTCATGATCCCAGGGTCCTGGGATAGAGCCCCGCTTTGGGCTCCCTGCTCAGCGGGAAGCCTGCTTCTCCCTCTCCCACTCCCCCTGCTTTTGTTCCCTCTCTGGCTGTGTCTCTCTGTCAAATAAATAAATAAAATCTAAAAAAATAAAAAACCACAATGAAATATCACCTTATACCACTTAGAATGGCTAGTATCAAAAAGACAAGAAATAACAAGTACTGACAAGGATGTGGAGAAAAGGGAACCCTCGTGCACTGTTGGTGGAGATATAAATTGGTGCAGCCACTGTGGAAAACAATATGGAGGTTCCTCAAAAAAAAAAAAAAAAGGTAGAACTACCATATGATGCAGCAATTTCACTTCTGGGTATTTATTTGAAGGAAATGAAACACTAACTTGAAAAATATGTGCACCTCTATGACCATTGCAACATTATTTACAATAGCCAAGACATGGAAACAACCTAAGTGTCCATTGATGGATGAGTGGATAAAGAAAAGATATATATAAAATTCAGCCAAAACACAAGAAAATCCTGCCATTTGTGACAACTTGGATGGAAGGGGCATTATGCTAAGCCAAACAGAACGATAAATAGTATATGACCTCACTTATATGTAGAATCTAAAAAAATAAAAACAAAACAAAACTCACTAAGAGGAGTTGGTGGTTGCCAGAGGAAGCGGGTAGGCAGTGGGAGAAATGAGTGTAGAGGGTCAAAAGGTACAATCTTCGAGTTATAAAGTAAATAAGTCCTGGGATGTCATGTACAGCGTGGTGACTACAGTTAACAGTACTGTTTTGTGTATTTAAAAGTTCCTAAAGAGTAAATCTTAAAAGTTTTCATCACAAAAAAAAAAAATGTAACTACGTGTGGTGATAGCATTAACTAGATTTCTTGTGGCAATCATTTTGCAATATATACCTATATCAAATCCTTACGTTGTAAACCTAAGAATAATATAATCTTGTATGTCAATTATATCACAATGTGATCATTTTTAAAAGATTTTATTTATTTGAGAGAGAGAGAGAGAGAGCTGGGAGGAAGGCAGAGGGAGAAAACCTCAATCAGACTCCACGCTGAGTGCGGAGCCCAACACAGGGCTCAATCTCACTATCTTGAGGTCATGAACTGAGCCGAAATCAAGAGTTGGGCGCTTAACTGACTGAGCCACCCAGGCACCCCTATGTCTCACTTTTAAAAAATAAAGAAATAATCTACATTCCACCTCCCAGTGGGAAAAGCCAGGATCTCCAATCTAACGATGAGCAAAAGTGCAAGGTAGCAATCGTCCTATCTACCTGCTCCAACATTCTTACCTCCATCCCGGGATGACTTTCCTTTGAATCCCACTTTAAGCCTCAATGCTTTATATTTTTACACTGATTGCTAAAGATTAACAAAAAATGTTATTACAGAAAACTTCAAACATGTATAAAATAGTCTAGTATAATGAACCATCTTGTACTATTGACCCAGCATCAATAATTACCAACTCATGGCTAATCCCCTTTCATTCATGCCAGCACCCACTTCCTCCTCTTCTAAATTATGCTGAAGCAAATCCAATCATTAGCTCATTCATCTATAAATATTTCAATGTGCATCTCTAGAGGACATAACCTAAATACCATTATGACACTTTAAGAAATGAACAACAACCCTTTAACACCATCAATATCCAGTTACTGATCACATTTCCCCCATCGTCTTATCATTTTTTTCATATGTCGAAACCCTAACTCTCAGTGTTTCTGTATTTGGAGATACAGTCATAAGGAGGAAATAAGGTTAAATGAAGCCATAAGAGTGGGGCCCTGAACCAGTAGGACTGTTGTCCTTATAGGAAGAGGAAGATTCTTTGTCAATTATATCTTAATAAAGCTGGGGGGGGGGAGTTATAAAGAACCATAGAAATAAAGAAATAAAGAAACATCAAAAACAAGAGACATCTGAGAGCTCTTTCTACTTGCATGCACAGAAGAAAAAGCCATGTGAGGACACAGAGAGAAGGCAGCCCTTCTACAGGAAGAGAAGTCTCACCCGCAACCAACCCAGATGGCAACTTGATCTTGGACTTACAACTTTCACAACTGTGAAAAAGTAAATGTCTGTTGTCTAAGCCACCCAGTCTGTGGAATTTTGTTATGGCTGCCTGAGATGCCTAATACAATTACTGAGCACCTCCTTCACAGTAGATGCTCTGGTGGGCATTTACATGGGAGATACATATTTTTACGCTCCATGCACATTCTGGAAGTCCATCCACATACCTTTGCCCCTGCCATATCACCAAACATGCAATTTGTTTTTTCCAGGTCCCTAACAACCTGGTGCACCTGTTAGCCACTGCCCATGAATCAGATGGTCATTCCCTCAGGCCACCTTCCCTTCCATACAAAGTAAACCAGATGTAATAGCTGAAGCTCTGCTTCAGTCATCCCTGAGTGGGGCTATAGTTGGGGGGCTTATTACTTCTGTCTGGGTCCATCATACCATGGACATCCATTAATAAATTTGGCCTCCACTTTTTCTTCCTCTGTGAGTGGCTATAGGGAGCTCCCCTTTAAAGCCATCAGTGTGTGTTGAGAGAGGGGCAGTGAGGCAGTGGGAAGAGGCACCACGGGAGCCTAAACCACCTGATCCTGAAGTCTGTGGTTCCCAGATCTGCCAGAGATTGGTCTCATATATATCATTTACCCTTCACCAATGAATCCCACTGAGCACACCCAGGTCACGATGGCCAGTTCAAGTCACATAGTCATTTGTGATCCAGGGTTAGATGTTCAGTCTCTGTTGGGAATCTCAGGCAGTCCAGGAGCTGCTTTTCAAGTGAAAATAGTCAGCAGTTGACTTTACTTGGGTCTTAGTGGGTCTGGACAGGGGCTCCTTATAGCGTCTCTGTTGGCCACAGATTCTTCCTCTCTGTTGGGTCTGCTGGTCACACTGCTTGTAATGCAGCCTGGACTTGTTTCAGGCCCCAATAATTAGGTCAGAGCAGCTCATCAAACTATGGTTTAAGTTGCCTCTAAAATCCAAGGAAAGCCATGAAGTGTATCTCCTAAGCAGCATTTGGGGCAAGGTGCAACAACGGTGCCTCACCTGTAGAAGGAGGTATCCCAACATGCTCCACACTGCTGGACCCCCACAAACCCCGCTGATATAGCAGCCCCTGGACTTCTGGGGGGTTATCTCCCAACTCCTTGGCACGTATGTGTCTTACCAGTGTGCCTCCGGTGCTTCCCACCTCCTGCTCCCTGGATCCAATTAGTATAATGCCATCAGTGTAATGGACCAGTGTGATGTTCTGTAGGAAATCAAGACAAACAAGTCCCTCCAGATTATATTATGACAGCAGGATTTGATTTAGCCCTGAGGCAAGACAGTTAAGCTACAGTGCTGTCCCTGACACAGGAAGGCACACCACTTTTAATTATTTTTGCTGATAGAGAAGGGGAGTAGTGAAAGCATTTTCTAGGTCATTAGCTGCATACCAGGTGCCAGAAAGTGTTGCCTTTGGAGCAGCCAACCCACAGCAGCCCTGCTGAGAGAAAGCCAGGATAATAAATATGCCAACCACTCTCCAGTCTCCTGCTAGTGCCTCCAATTAGCCAAATCCCACTGAAAGCCAACGCAACGGGTCAGCCTGTAGGACACAAGGCAGAGAGGAGAAGGTGGAGATGGCGTCTGGAGTTGTAGATGGCAACCACCCACCATACTGGTACATGATACAGTACAGTTCCCTGGTATAGGGCCACCATACTGGTACCTTTGTATATGAATGAACGAATAAATGGACCCTAATCCAATTTTAAAGGAGGGTTGCTTTCTCAGACATAGAATTTAAGAGTCACGTCATTGAGCAGGAAGCTCTCTGGGTCACATTGATTAAAGTTATGCTGCCAGCACATGATGTACTTTCTGACTATTTGATACACAATGGAGACAGATCGTATACACTAGTAACTGCAGGATTCGAGGTTTGGCAAAGTCTAGGGTCCTCTGCTGATTCATCATAGTTTCAGTAGTTTTCTTAATAATATCAAGTTTTATCACAACCTAATCCTCCCTTTTGCAGCTCAGGCCGGGACACATTCTTCCTTTTAGAGATTATCAGGCGGTACAGTGTATGAAAAAGATATTGGCTTCTGTGGATGAACCTTGAGGGTATTATGCTGAGTGAAATAAGCCAGTCACAAAAAGACAAATACTGCACAATTCCAATGCTATGAGGTCCCTAGAGTAGTCAGACTCCTAGAGGCAGAAGTTAGAGGGGTGGTTGCCAGGTTTGGACGGAGGGGCAGTGGGGTGTCATTGTGTGAGTGACGGATAGAGAGTTTCAGTTTTGCAAGATGGGAAGGGTTCCGCAGATGAATGGTGGTAGTAACCGTACCAGAGGGTGAAGTCCTTAATGCCACCGAGCTGTACACTTAAGAATGGTTAAAGTGGGGACGCCTGGGGGGCTCAGTCAGTTAAGCGTCTGCCTTCAGCTCAGGTCATGATCCCAGGGTCCTGGGATCGAGTCCCACATCGGGCTCCCTGCTCGGCGGGGAGCCTGCTTCTCCCTCGGCCTGTGCTTGGTACTCTCTTTCTCTCTATCTGACAAGTGAACAAATAAAATCTTAAAAAAAAAAAAAGAATGGTTAAGATGGTCAATTTTTTAAAGCTGAAGGAAAAAAAAAAAAGAAATTGGCACCTAATGCAGAAATGCGTGTAGATTTTAGAGATGCCCCAATTGATTAAAATCCCAGCATTACCACTTAACAAGCTGCGTGTTTTGGGCAAGTTACTCAACCTCTTGGATCCTCAATTTCCTTACTTCTAAACTTGTATTGATAATGCCTATCTCACTGGATTACTGAGAGAATTAGGGAGATGCGGTGCATAAGCACCTCCAGCAGAAGCTGTTTATGGATGCCGATTCCCTTGCCATCCGTCATACCTGTTTGTTCTTCAGATCTCAGCTGAGACAACCTTTCCCCCTCCAGGCCTTTTCTTACCCATAAATCTGGTTAGGGAATCCCTCCTGCAACACTTACTGTGTGAGTACCAGAGTTGTCTGTTCAACTGTAATTGCTTCTTTACTGCTCAAGAACATCAACTCCACGTGAGAAGGGCCTGTGTCTGTCTTTTTCCCAGTTGTAACCCCAGAACTGAGCAGATCCCACCGAAGTGGAAAAGGATATAGAAAAACAGTGGAATGACCATGGGAGCCTTGAAAATAAGAAAGCACCATCCGCGGACAAGACATTTTGAAAAGTCTATCAAGGATAGAAAGTAGATGGGGTTGGGGTCATAGCAGAATAAAACGGCAATCCCAAGCCCCCGTGGCAATAGTGGCTGTTTTTCCTGGCAGAACTCTGGAGAAATTCCAAGACATGGAGTCAGCAGGTTGGGAGAAAAGAAGTGATGGATTGAAGGACCATCTATAGAATGGCTCAGTCAGTCAGTCCCTCCGCTCCATTAAATACCTGGAGCAGCACCATTTGCCCCAGGTACAGCCCTGTGCACCCCTCCTCCAACAGAGTAAAAGCTATGAAGGCGAGGGAAGGGGAGGAGCTGTGAATTGAGGCACAGCAGGTGCTGAGAGACACAGGGCCCCTACAAAAAGCCACAGGCAGGAGACGCCACTCTCAGAGGGGATTCTTCCTTATTCTGGAGATTCTGAGAAGCCTGCCGTGGGGAGGACACACCCATTTACCCAGAGTCCTCCTGCTTGCCTCTCATGCTGATGGGGGTGGAGGTTGGGAGTGGGGTGAAGGAGAAGCCCTTTGGGTAAACAGGCCCGCCCATCTGCAAAGGCAGCTCAGGTGAGTCGCCCAGAAAAGTCAATATATCCCATCATCCATCATCCATGTCAGTCAAAATCATGAGGCATTTGGAAAAAACTCACGCTGTGAAAGACCAATTTGCGCAAACAGAACACATCGTTTCAGAGAGTGGGAGACAGATAATGGCAAGAAATAGAACTTGAAAACACTTTCTAATCTAAGCTCCAAAAGACATACTATCTATTGAAGAAAAGAATAGAAGCAGATGGCCATGAAAAAAGAACACTCAGAAAGTGAAAAACTCTCAAAAATTAAAAGCATGATTACTAAAATGAAAACTCCAAATAAAAGAACTGAACGAAGCAAACGGTCAAATAGTGATCTGCAAGAGATGGACAGAGAGGGGTTCCAAAATACAGAGCAACAATGAAGGAAGGTTAAGAAACGTGGATCTAATATCTATCTGTGAGGAGTCCAGGCAGAGAGACCATTGGATGAAGAGCAAGTATTTATAAAGAAATAGCAGTACAGAATTCCCTGGAACTGAAGACATCCATGTGTCTGGATTGAAAGAAACTTCTTGCCCACCTCTCGTTCTGGTGAGGGTGGAGGGCGGTCTGTATCAACATTTAGATGTGTTCTGAGGAAAGAAAAATACTAATGTTTTGCAGAGAGGAAAGAAAACAAGTTTCTCAGGTGGAAATGAGGAATACATTGGCCCCGGGTATACCTGAAGCAATGTGGCCTGCTAGAAGGCAGTGAAACCAAAAGGGCGCCTGGGTGGCTCAGTTAAGCATCTGCCTTCGGCTCAGGTCATGATCTCAGGGTCCTGGGATCAAGCCCCTTCCCTGCTCAGCAGGAAGCCTGCTTCTCCCTCTCCCTCTGCCGCTCCCCCTGCTTGTGCTTGCTCTCGCTATCTCTCTCCGTCAAATAAATAAATAAAATCTTAAAAAAAAAGACAGTGAAACAATGACTCAATTTTTAAGGAAAAATTATTTCCACCAAAAATCCTGTATCCGGTCAAACGGTAAAGTGAGGATAAAATAAAAATGGTAAGCACCCACAAAAGTTATCTCTACATATACCCTTTCTGAAAAACAAAATTCATTGAGGATGTACTCCTCTCAAGCTGAGAAGGAATCCAAGAAGAGGGAGCTGAGAAGCTGAGAATCAGGGGAACTAGCTCAGGAAATCATTGAAAAGAAACCGCAGGGGGTCATTTGGGCAACAGGCCTGGAAAGCTGTCAGTTCAAATTAATGCAGGAAGTGAAAAGGCTCCACGAAGAAGAACTTGAAGAACAAAATAGATTTCGTGGCACACGCTGAATATTGAAGAACCTGCAAGTACTTAACGATAAAGCGAAGACATTTCAACAACCACATATAAACACACACACGCAGAGAGAGAGAATGAGAGAGAGAAGGAGATGAGAAACTTCCATTGGGGAAAACAAACGCTCTATAAGGAAATCATGAGCGAAACAGGAAGCTAACTAAAACTCGACAGGATTCTGAGCTATATATAGAATTCAGAAAAATCTTCTATTTAACCATGACACGGGTTTAATGACATAGGCACTTTTCCTTTTCTGTGGATTCAGTCACATTACTTGTTTTTGCAACAAACCTGAATCCAGAGCACAAAAGACTTCACCAGAGTTCTAGAAGAGAATGAAAATGGAAGAGGAACCGCAGACTTGACCGGAAGGAGGGGGAGGGGAAGAGAGGCAGGCAGGCCTGCAGGTGCCTGTGTGTCATTCTGTACCGAGTGGCCACCAGGAAGCTCAAAAGGGAAAGTAGTCACCCCCTGTGGAGTGGGGTTTGGAGAGGAGAAAGGGAAAGGGGGAGGAAAGGGATTTGGTGCCCCAGCCTCTGGCTTCAGCTGGGAGCGTGACTTGAGTCTGCAGCTCCAGATAGAGCATTTGAGAGGAGCCAGATTCTCAGCTACCACAGCCTGGTTTTTTGTTTTTGGGTTTTTTTTTTTAAAGATTTTATTTATTTGACAGACAGAGACACAGCGAGAGACGGAACACAAGCGGGGGAGTGGGAGAGGGAGAAGCAGGCTTCCCATGGAGCAGAGAGCCCGATGCGGGGCTCGATCCCAGGACCCTGGGACCATGACCTGAGCTGAAGGCAGACGCTCAAAGACTGAGCCACCCAGGCGCCCCTACCACAGCCTGTTTTGAGACCCAGGGCCCGGGTCCCAGTTTCCACCTCACTGGGCTCTTACTGTTTCTCTTCTGTGTCTGGCCCTCCGAAGTAACTTATCTTGTTTCTAAGCCATGTGCTCTATCTTCTTTTTTTTCTCTTTGTATATTTTGTTTGGCATTGCTTAATGTTTGCAGTGGATGAAATGCATCTTATTGTACTATCTTGGACTAGAAAGCCATTGTGTTACTTTTATAATTTAAAAAACAATGGTATCTTAAAACAAAATTCATTCCTCTCTCCTTGTAGCATCTATTTTGTGATTTATTGATACTGTGTGGTTATTATTCTTTTGTACACATGCAAACCAGAACTTAACTTTCAAGTCAACGTAGTGTTTGTCTTCTGAACTCCAAAACGTAGTATTCCATGAGGGAAACTGAGGCACAGGAAAGCAAGCCCCAGATGTTCAAGTCACTCACCTGCCCTCTGCCTGTGCCCTGCCCCCCAACCCCCCAATCCCCAGTCCCCCAATCCCCTAATCCCTGCCCTCAGGAGGGGCATATGCAAATATCTCAGCATTCAGAGAGTTCACTGTATAATCTCCACATGCAGTATGTTTTTGAAAAGATTTTATTTATTTGACACAGAGAGAGAGCACAACCAGGGGGAGTGGCAGAGGGAGAGGGAGAAGCAGACTCCCCGCTGAGCCAGGACCCTGGGATCCTGACCAAGAAGAAGGCAGAGGCTTAACCCCCTGAGCCCCCCAGGCGCCGCGCCCCCTACAGTATTTTAGTAGCCAATCCCTGCCAGCACATTTCTCCTTACAAGTCACCTTAAGTCACTTCTGCCCCCCTTTCCCTCCTCAGTCCTTAGTGGAAATGAACAGCTGGCCAGCCTCCTTGTCTCCCTCTCTCCCTCTTCCTCTGCGTCAGAATCCTTTATGTAGCAGAACATCATGATGTAGTCACCTTCTAGCCATTCCTTTCTCTGGCTGACTCATTCCCATTCCTGAAAGTCCATCCTAGGTCTTATTGTTTTGAGGCTGTTAGTCATTCTGGTGGCTTTTCTTTGAAATCCTCCCAAGAGCTTTCCTTCTCTTTTAAGCCAAGGAGAGCAGAATGGAAAGGATACTCTGGTGAACATTTCTAGGGGGACAGAGAACATAATCCTTTTTATGATTTTTGGACCGAAGCATAAAATGCAATAAAATAAACCATTGATTGTGCCCTAACACATAAGTAAGCAAATACATAAATCTTGGGATTGGCTTCATGTCTCTTGAATATTATCATTATGTTTCTCCCTCAGAGCCAGTTTGTTATCTATTAGGCTGTGGTAGGGAACTCTGTTTTCCTCCCTAATATCCATTCTCTCCTTTGTTGTACTAGAACCCCCAATTATTGGCTGGGCATGGAACCTCTCAGAGTAAAGACTACTTCCTAGTCTTCCTTGTAGCTGGATGGGACTCCGAGACCACGTTCTGGCCAATGGAATGTTCATGGAAGTGTTGGATGCAGCTATTGGCAAACATTTTTAAAGGGTTAGGGCAAGCCCATCCCCCTATCCCTCTTCTCCTTTCCACCGCTTGGACAAGGAGATCGGGTGGTTAAGCTGCCTTCCAGAGCCATGAGGCAGTTCACTAAGGAGGGAGAAGCAGTTTGAGACAAGAAACTTGGATCCAGATAACGGTGAACCCATTAGAGCTGCCCTGGGCTGCCTACCTCCTGGTTTATTTTACGCATGAGAGAAATTAATTTCTATTTTTCTAAACTGCTGGTTTGAATGTACATATGTGGGGAAGGGGTATTTATTCATTTCATGCAGCTAAACTTAACCCTGATGGATTCAAAAGCCTTGAGAATGTGTTTATATATATTTTGTTTTGTTTTGTTTTACTTGCATAGGCTGATACAGATAGGAAATATCTAGCAGGTTACGCTTTTCTTTCCTCTGTGTATGAATAGCTCAAGTATAACAAATGCTTAAGATCTGCCAGTTATTTTTATGCTTTGTCTCATTTAATCCTGACACAAAGCTATAATGCTAACCGACACTCAGAAGTTAGGTAAGCATGTTCAAGGTCACACAGTTGGTAAATAACAGATCTGGGATTTGCATCTGGACAGCCTGGCCCCAGAGCCCTCCAAGAGGGTGGGCTTAGTACACCTTTTCACTGTGGATTCTGTTCCCCAAGTACCTACCAAAAGGTGTTCTCCTAATAGCTACCATTCACTGAGTTCCCCCGCTAAGCGGGCACTGTGCTGGTACAGAAAGCAAATTCTAGAAAAGCTGAACTGAACTGAACTGAACTGAACATGGGGAAAGCAGAGTCAGCCAAGCAGCCAGGGTCCTTTACATGTTCAGAACACCTTTCAGCTGTGCTGTTTAGTGCAATTTTCTTCTCCTTCCACTGATGTGTTTTGAAATTGTGATTGATGAATTCTTTTTGAAGTTCAGTAATCCAGGGCTCTTTTTTATACTTTTGTCTAAATTATTCTTTTAAATTGCTTCATCTGGACTTTCCCTTTGTTTTACGTTGAGCATCTTGGTACCATAAAAATCTTATTCATCATATGCTTATAATAATTCTAGAAAATAGTTACTCTGAGGTACATCTTGTCTCATTGACTCACATCCAACTCATTATCAGACAAGAGAATATGGGATATAGTAAAAATCCAGTAGTTTAGCAGCTATTAACCTGGAGATATTCTATATGAGTTAAGCTCCAAATGAACTAAAAGATTCTTTAGTGTCACTTTTACAAAACAGACTAACGTTTAAATAATTATACCCTTTTAGAGTAAAAACCTTTGGAAAATTCAGTATTCAGTATACTCAGTAAACTCTATTGATTGAGGACACATGAAAATAACTTCTTATTTGTTCTCCTTGCTCTGGAGCTATTCTTGAACAGGAGAAAACACTTCTCTATTTCCATTCTGAACAGTTAGTAAGGTGAAATTTTCATCCAAATTAAACTATTTTTCCCCGTGAAGTTCTATCATAAAATTTTATGTTCCTATATAATTTTTAAAAAAAGATTTTGGCTCTATTTTATTGGTTCAGGCAAGAAGAGATGATGCTCCTTAGCTACTATATGATTCTTGAATACCAACCTCATCATCCTATTGAGTTTTATAGATGAAAACATGACCCAGAACTGAGCATGTGTAATCCTACACATTATAACTTTGAACCAGTATTGAAAATTGGGTTCTCTGAGCCATTTTTGTTCTTGTCGATGCACCATAATGACCCAAATAGCGCTGGTTGTTAAGATGTGAGAACTACTTTTCATAGAAAAATTGGTTATTGAAATCATAGGGCTGTGTACTAGCCAACTAGTTCTTGAATATAGTTTCTGTAGCATCATACGGTACTGTTTTAAAAAAAAAAAAAAGGTGGTTCTCTGGGCTGGGACCTAGTTTGCAGAGACTTGGTAAAACACATCAAGAAGGTAGGAATCATTGATAAATACGGATCCCCTTCACCCCATTATGGTGCCTCCTTCAGGAAAATGGTGACGGAAATTGAAAGAAGCCAACATACCAAATACACTTGCTCCTTCTGTGGCAAAACCAAGATGAAGGGACGAGCTGTGGGGTTGTGGCACATAAGAACAGTAGTCCGTGGTGCCCGGACCCTCAACACCTGACTCCTGCCGCCACTGTCAAGTCAGCGGAATTGAGGGGATGCCCGGCTGGCTCAGTCGGTAGAGCATGTGACTCTTAATCTCAGGGTTGTGAGTTCAAGCCCCTAGTTGGGTGTGGAGCCTACTTAAAAAAAAAAAAAATACTAGAGGATTTGAAATACAAGTAGCAGCTCCACTGTTTGAAACCTGGCTAGCCTAAAATAAATGTGTCAATTTATGTAACAACAACAACAACAAAAAGAAGACATGCATAAATGCAATTTAAAAAGAGAGACTCAATAGTTTCTCTCACAAAAAATAAAATGAAATAAAGTTCTCTGTAGCAAAAATAATGACATTCAAAAAAAGGCAAACAACAAAATTTGTAGAAATAAATATTTAAGACAAAAATTCAGGCGGTTTACAGAAATAACTTAAAAAGCCCTAGGACACCAATGGGCAAAGACTACAGACACATAATTCACAGAAGAGAAAATGCAAATTACTAATAAACAAATTACTCTGGCAAAGAAATGCAAATTAAAGAGTACAGTGGTTTTAAATATCTCCTATTAGTAAATATTAAAAATAATACGCTGTTGAATAAAAGTGGTGGGAGTGGACATCCCTGCTTTGCTCCTGATCTTGTGGGGAAAGCATCTGGTCCGCCCTTGTTAAGTATGAAGCTATAGCTGCACATTTTTCACAGATGCTCTCGATGACACTGAGAGCTTTTTTCATTCCTAAATTCCTTTTTGTTCTCTATTTTAACAATAATGCACCAGGTTGGCAACAATCGAAAAGACAGACACAGTATGCTCTGCTGCGGAATGTTAAGGTCACACACTTTTAGAAATCAAGTTAGCAATACGCATCAGCTGATTTTAGGCCATATTTTATGTCAATACATTTACTTCTACAAATCTGACTTAAGGAAATGATCTGATAGAAGGTTAAAGAAAACTTTACCCCCATGATATTCATTACAAAGTTATTCATAATATTGACAAAGTGAAACTAGCATAAAGTCAATATCAGGAGAATGGTTGAGATAATAAGGAGAGTAATATGCAACTATTCAATTTTAATTTACAGAGGCTTTTTAATGTCATGGGAAAATGCTGATACATGAAAAAAAATTTTAGTAAAGATCACCTGTGGCCCAAGAACTTGGTTTCTAGTCAAAGCGGTAAAGTAAATGGATACAAAGTGATAGGGCTCTGAGATCCTGATTAGGGTCAGATGTTGGGACCAGAGATTGGAGTAAAGGCTCCAATTAGGGTCACAGGATCAGAACTCTGGTTTGGTGGGAAAAGAGCAAGAACAAAAGGTAGGAAAAAAGAGAGTCATCAGTGAGGAGAGTCAGAATAAAGACACCACTGCTTTAATATTTATGTCCACCCATTCTCAGCGCCAATGTGAAATCTAGCACTCCAGAGCAAACTTTTTCTACCTGCAGGGAAAAATGACTAGAAAGAAACACACCAAAATGTTAAGGCCAGTTGTTGTCTGACTGGTGGATT
Organism: Eumetopias jubatus; assembly: GCF_037043125.1. NCBI lineage: Eukaryota > Metazoa > Chordata > Mammalia > Carnivora > Otariidae > Eumetopias > Eumetopias jubatus. The sequence goes on along the minus strand of NW_028274809.1, from coordinate 120,596,726 downwards.
ATGGGTGAGTCTAATTTTCTCCTTTATGTCTTGTTATGTTTTCAAATGCTTATGATAGAGAAGTATTTTTAAGGATTTCTGATTGCAGAAAATCAGCTTTTTAATTCCGGGTGCCAAGTTCAGAAACATACCCTAATGGAACAAGATAACTAAAAGATGGAAAAGACTTTGAGGTATATCCTTTTGATCTCCAGGCCAATTCTCAATTGCTTTATACATGGACTTTTACCCCCGAGTGTCCTCAAAGCACCACAATCACTTATAATGAGTTGAGGAATAGCAAATGTCTCAAATATACCTTTTCTTAAAACAGTTGGTTCAGGTTTAGCAGTCAGTGGGTGATTTTGTGTTCCTTTGTTTTTTTCCTTAGTGTTCCTGATATACCCTTTCTTTTTTTTTTTTTTTAAGATTTTATTTATTTGAGGGAGAGCACGAGCAAGAGAGCACACGCACGAGGGAGCACGTATGGGGGGAGGGGCAGAGGCAGAGGGAGAAGCAGACTCCCCACTGAGCAGGGAGCCTGATATGGGGCTCCATACCAGGACCCTGAGATTGTGACCTGAGCCAAAGAGAGATGCGTAACTGGTGGAGCCACCCAGGTGCCCCCTGTTATGCCCTTTCTTTTTGCCAACATAATATTAGGCCAGACCAACTGTTAACAAAGGTTAAGAGCTGTCCTCCCTGAGGATTGAACTCAGGACCTTCACATGATGAGACTGACACGATGTCAGCTGCGCTAAGAGGGCAGGCTGAGAGTTTGGGCTTGTGTGTTTTGTAGCTGTTCTTAATATATTCATTTACTCATTCATTATGTTCCCATTAGATGTTGAAGGTCCCATTAGATGTTGAAGGTCTTACAAAGTTGAAGTAATTATCTCTACATGTCTTCTGTTCAGATTCCTTGTGTGGTACATACTCAGGGAGCAGTTCAAATGAAGCAAAGCGGGAATTTTCGAGGCGTGAGAGAATATTTCTGCCTGAAGAAGTCAGGGCAGACAGCGGAGATGACATTTGCCCTTCACATTTAAGTACATGGGATTCCAGCAAGTAGAGAGGGGAGGATGCCATAATCTCCCTGTGAGGGCGAGATTTGTGCTTATCTTGTTTACTACTGGATTCTCTAGCTACTAAGTAGTAGGTGTTCAACAAAGATTTATTGAATGACCATTTGCGTGCAGGCTAAAGAGAAGAGACACATAATCAAATTCTCAGAGTCATGGAAGCCAGGTTTATTCATACAAAAACTAGTTTACTTTTGCTGAAGGATAAGCTGCATGAAAAGGAAAACTGGAAACTGAAATTGAAAGTTATATATTGAATCCAGGTTCTACTAGACTAAGAAGTAGTCAGTAGATAATCATGACAATGGGTTGGAAATATTCATTCAGGTTGTTTTTTTAAAATCAATGGGATAGATCAAAGGCAAAGAAACCAATTCTAAATCTATTAAAAGAAAACTGGGGAGATATGGACACAGGCTGTATATTTGATAATGTTAAGAAATTATTGTTCATTTAAGTGTGATAGTAATATTTTAGTTATCTTTTGGAGAAACATAAGGAAATATTTACAGATAAAATAATCTGATGTCTGGATTTGTTTCAAAGTCATCCTGGAAGTTGTGGGGTAGAGGTACAGATGAAAACAAGCACGGTCATATATTGATAACTACTAAAACTGGGGGATGGCAAAGGAACTCTCTGGGGTGATGGAAATGTTCTATATGTTGATTGGGGGTGGTAGTTTAACAGATATATACATTTGTCAAAACACTTTGTACACTTAAAGTTTATGCATTTTACTATATGTACGTTTTATGTAGACAAACAGTGATGGTTAAGTTGAGTTCATCTTACTATTCTCTCTGCTTTTTAAAATATATTTGAACATTTCATAATAAAAAGTAAAAGGAAAGGAAGAAAGGGAAAAGAAAAAAAGAGAGTGGAAGACATCTACCGCAGTACTGGGAGCAGGAGACTTACTCCAAGTGGTGACATGGAATAAAAGGGGATCGATTGAGGGTCACATCTTTCAGGTCAAAACAGCAGATCACTTGGATTGAGCAGGGTTCTGCCTCATTGGAACACTAGTGCAGTATCACAGAAAACGGGATGGGCAGCACTGACTCAGGCATTAAAAGGAAAAAGCATACAGAAGTGTTTTCTGATCCAGTTCCCATTTTCTCCAACCAACTTCATGATCAACATCATCAAAATGCCTACTTGTTATTCTCATCCATAAACTAGTTACTCCATCATCTCATAAGGAAAAAATGATTTGAAGAAATTTTCTTTGATGTGCTTTTGGTAGGATTGAGACTTTCTTAGACCATAATTATGGACCCAAGAGGAAAGGTATTTAGGGCTTTCCAGGCGGGGGCTTAATCCTAAAGAGATCTCTCCTAGAGATTAGCGTCCCCAGGTGCCTTGCTTCTAGCAGAACTATGTCTGTGGAACAGACTATATTATCATTTTCATGTTTGTAGATCCATTTTTATTTTAATATTTGAATGGTAGCAATTTCTGTGGGTATGTTTTTCTATAGATTTGGTATTATGATGACTAAAAATACTATTGATGCAAAAGTTAAGGAGCAGCAACAGTCAAAGAAAGTTTTAATGATAAGGCTGACCGATCTTGACCATGAACAAATATGAACAAACAGGCTCTCATGTCATGCATGCCAGGGAAGCCATTCATCCAAGCCTCTACAATAATGTTCTGAGTTATATTCAGATGAGGTTAAACATACTGTCCCAGAGATACCCTGACAGGATTGAAAGAAGGAAGACATAACCAGAGGCAGCTATGGCCCGGAAGTGGATTATTCCCCCCAATCCTACCCCATATGGACACTGTTTAGCTGGCATCTATTTGTTTGCTTCTTCTCTTCTGACAGAATGCCTGTATTGTCCAGGGTGGCCCCCCCATCCCTCAGACAGCCCGATGCCTCGAGGGAAGCTGACTCCCAGCCCCAGTTCCAGGAGCGAAACTGCTTAATCAAAGCGATCCCCATACTTACACCATCACCAGTGATTTGTTCAGAAATTGACTTATGTCTGTTTCCTCCAATTAAATGTAAACTCGATGAGAATGTGGATGTTCATCTGTCTTGCTGAGAACTGGAACAGCACCTGGCATGTAGTTCTTCCTAACATCTCATGAGTTCATTTTTCCACTCCTCTTCAGAAAATTTTAAATGAACACCTATTACATGTTGGGGACTCTTCTGAGCACTGGGGATGCAAAAACACACAAGACTCAACAAATCTAGTAAGGAAGATGGACATATAAGCATTCTCTAACAATACAACATGGTAAACACTGTCATGAGCTATATACATCGAAGGCTGAAGGAACATGGGAGGAGAAACCGGCTTCCTCCATAGGACTCAGGCAAGGCTTCCCAGCACTTCTTCCAGCACTAGGAGCAGACCTTAAAAGATGACCAGAGATTTTCCAGATGAAGAACTGGGGCAAATGCAGTGTGACCACATAATCTGTTGACCAAATCAGGACATTTGGAGAGTGAAAGGGAGGCTATTAATAATTACACCGAATTACAGGTGTAAACAGAGACTGTTCTGGGCAAACCAAGCCATATGGTCAGTCTTGGAAGAAGGAGCAATGTGGCAGAGGGTGGAGGATGGTGGAAGCCCAGGGGAAGGCCAGCACTGTGGTGTGTGGGAGTAGAGTGTGACACAGTGGGAGGAGGGGCTGTAGCTGGGGTGGGGGGTGAGGGTCACTGTGTGAGGGACCTACTTTGGCAACCAAAGAACTCCAACGTGGTCCTCCAGCATCTGGGTCCTGTGGAGCTTTCTCAGCAGGAGAACACCATGACCAGATTTGCATCTGGGGAAAATAGCTCTGGCAGGCATGTAGGGAAAGAACTGGAGGGGCACAGACTAGAGAAGAGAAACCAGACAGGAGGCTGGTGCCATGGCTCATCAGGGGATGACGGGGCCCTGGTCTCAGGCAGCATGGGAGGGTGGGTTCAGAAGGAAATACATACTCCAGGTAATGCTGAGGGAGAATGGACCGATTGTATGGAGGGGCAGGGGGTGAGGAACAGAAGAAATAGATGATGCTAAAGTTTCCAGACCGGGTGACTGGTGGCTTCTGTTGTCCATTCCCGTGGGTGGAGACGAGTAGAAAATTACCTCAGCTGCTGGGCAGACTGAGAGTTGACAGGGAGCAGATACAGGAAGCTGAATTTTGTAGGAGCCAAGTGCCAAGCCAAGAGGCCAATCCAAAAGCTGAGTCACTATATCCAAAGGGGTCAGCACAGATGGGAAAGAAGGAGTCAAGGTGCCTCTTGGGACCAGGGAACCCCGTGAAGGAGAAGTACTGAAGCAGATGGGCAGGGAAGCAGGTACCCAAGGGCAGACCCACTGAAGAACAGATAAGACATGCTCCCTACGGCTGGAGAAGTAGACTTGGTGGCAGAAGAGGTGAATCTGTAGGCAAGTCAACATAATAGAAGTGATCGGTGTTTTCGGTGCCCAGAGGAGGAAGAAACTCAGCATAAATGAACAAATTGGGTGCCTGAGTGGCTCAGTGGGTTAAGCATTGCCTTCGGCTCAGGTCATGATCTCAGGGTCCTGGGATTGAGTCCCATGTCAGGCTCCCTGCTCAGCGTGGAGCCTGCTTCTCCCTCTCCCTCTGCCTGTCATTCCCCCTGCTTGTGCTCTCTCTCTCTCTCTGTCAAATAAATAAATAAAACCTTAAAAAAAAATAAATGAACAAATTGGCATCCTGTTTTGTCTACAAGCCCTGGGTGATTTTTTAAAAAATTATTGTTTTTTATTGGGGTAAAATATACATGCATTTTTTAAACCATTTTAACCATTTTTAAGTGTACGGTTCAGTGGTACTATGTGTAAGTACATCCACATTTTTGTGCAACAATCACCATACCCAAAACTTTTTCCATCATCCATCCTTGATAGAAACTCTGTCCCTCCCTTAAACAGTAACTGTCCCCTGCTCCCCCCAGCTCCTGGCGACCACCATTCTACTTCCTGCCTCTATGAATTTGACTTCCCTAGGTACCTCATATAGGTGGAATCAAATAGTATTTGTCTTTCTGTGACTGGCTGATTTCACTTAGCATCATATCTTTAAGGTTCATCCATGTTGTAGCATGTGCATGATTTCCTTCTTTGCCAGGCTGAATAATATTCCACTGTATGGATATACCAATTTTGCTTATGCATTCATCCCTCGATGGACACGTGGGTTGTTTCTACATTTGGCTATTGTGAATTCATTACTTTTCAAATTAAGCAATCACACACTATTTTTTTTTAAGATTTTATTTACTTGAGAGAAAGAGAGAGAGAACACAAGCAAGAGGAGTGGGAGAGGGAGAAGCAGCCTCCCCACTGAGCAGGGAACCCGATGTGGGGCTGGATCCCAGGACCCTGGGATCCTGACCTGAGCCGAAGGCAGACACTTAGCCATCTGAGCCACTCAGGTGCCCTGCAATCACACACTATCCTGACTAAATGGTCTTACTGAGGAGAGGAGAAGAAAGATTCCAGGTGAACAATGGCGTATTCCTTTTATCTCATTCATCCTATGATGGTCCACTGTGTTCTGAGCACTTATGCACGGTTTCTCATTTAACCCTCAACAACGTGATGAAATAGGGAACTTTTCCCTTGTATAACGATGACACTGGAGCTTAGAGGGTTAAGAGCTTTTTCAGCATTGCAAACTGAATTGGACATCCTGGGGGGTGAGGTTGGGGAGAGGAGATTCAACTAAGCATTCTGATGCCCTAATTATTATTATTGTTTTTAAGTAATCTCTACACCCAACATGGGGCTCAAACTCAAAACCCCAAGGTCAAGAGTCCCATACTCTACTGACTGAGCCAGTCAGGAGCTGCTGATGCCCTAATTCTTAACTTGGGGCACCTGGGTGGCTCAGTCGGTTGAGCTTCTGGCTCTTGATCATGATGTCAAGGTGATGAGATCGAGCCCCACGTGGGGCTTTGTGCTCAGCAGGGAGTCTGCTTGGAGTCTGCTTCTCCCTCTGTTCCTCACCACATCCCCCCCCCCCCCCGCCCCGGGCGTGCTCAGTGTCTCTCTCTAAAATAAATAAATAACATCTTAAAAAAACAAAAACAAAAACAAACCTTGCTCTTTAATTCATGTGTAAAGAGACTGTTGTCTTTCTTTACTAGGAGTCTCTGAGCCATTGAAGGCATAAGAGCTCTAAGAGGGTCCTAAGGAAGTGTCGAGTTCAATTGCGTATTCCATTTAGGCAGGGAGACCAGAATTTTAAACCAGGCTCACACTGATAAGTTACTTTTAAAAAGAAAACATTTTTAGATTGTGCCTAGTAATTAAAAAATATTGTCACATAGGGGCGCCTGGGTGGCTCAGTCGTTAAGCGTCTGCCTTCGGCTCAGGTCATGATCCCAGGGTCCTGGGATCGAGTCCCGTATGGGGCTCCCTGCTCAGCGGGGAGTCTGCTTCTCCCTCTCCCTCTGCTGCTTCCCCCTCTTGTGCTCTCTCTCTCTCAATAAATAAATGGATAAAATCTTAAAAAAATATACTGTCATATAAATATGTTGCTTAAGCTTTAAAAATATTCAGTCTATTTAATTTTTGAAATAGTTATACATTTGTGTGATTCAAAACCCAAAAAGTATAAAAAAATACGGTAAAAATTCCTATTTCCATCTTGTTCCCCAAATCACACATTCCCACTTCCTCAATCCTGGGACTATGAACTGTTTCTTGTGTATCTGACAGGAGTTTCTTTATGCTAAATATATTTTGGAATTTTTGCTTTCGTTCAGCTTTGCAAAGCTTGGCTATTTTAATAGAGTATTTTTTAGAAAGAAGAAGTGGAAGCCACGCCTGTTTCTCTCGACTGATGACAAAGTTTGAACATTTCAGGAAACCCCCAGGTGATACACCACCTCTCACCAGGTGCCCTGGGTAGGCTGATCAAGGTCAAGGGGCAAGGAGGCTTGGTGGGTGCTAAGATACAAAAGTCACAAGTTAGAGACACACTTTTACAATACAAACTCCAAACATACAGTTAAACTCTGGTAAAGCGTACAGAAAAGCCATCCTGAGAAGTTTCCGAGGGAGAGAGGGCATGATGAAAGAAGAAGCTGTCTCCATGGGAAAAAACCTAAAGACACAAGAAGGAAAATCAGAGCTGTGATTGGGGAAGTAAGACGTAGGTGCTTGAGACTTTTTAGAGTCCAGAGAGTGTTATATTTTCTTTTCTTTCTTTCTTTTTTTTTTCTGATGAACTTCCTCACAAGAACCGAGCAAATGCCAAGGTGAAAATGGGAAATTCCGACATGATGAGAGTCAGAGAAGCAGCAGAGCATCCGGGAGTGCTCTGGGAGCCTTCAGATCTGTTGTATTGACTAGAGAAGATAAAACACCTCTATGGACCAGAATTATTTTATTTTTCTTTGCTCCGGAATTGGACCTATGGAAAGGTGTATAGGAGAAGCAGGCTCCCCACTGAGCAGGGAGCCCGATGTGGGGCTCGATCCCAGGCCCCTGGGATCATGACCTGAGCCGAAGGCAGACACTTAGCCATCTGAGCTAAGGTGTTTATCGGTTCCGGCCCACAGAATAACAGGTGTTTATTCAGCTACTATTCTTCTGCAGCCTTGGGGATAGAGCTCTCCAAACAGACAGATGAAGGTCCAGTTCTTGTGGAGGTCATACTGAAAGGAGGGTGTCCAGTGACAGCAAGGACGTGACTGTGTGAGGGAGGGACAGTGCTCCGGGGACGAGGAATACCTAGGGCGAGCCCTCGTAGGTAGCACAGAGCTTGTTGGTGTTTGAGGAACAAAATGGAGGCCCATGTGATAGGAACATAGTGAATGAGGGGGAGGAATATGAGATGAAGCTGGAAAGATAGAAAGGAGGAGGAGGAAGGAAAGGAGGTGGGGGGGTGTATAACAGAAGTATCTGTTCTTTAAGTGTCAGGTGCTGTTTTAAGTATTTTACAAGTATTAATTAACTTAATTCTCAAAAGACGTCAGGAGGTAGGTAATATCATTATACCCATTTTACATACGAAGAGATTTTTCTTTACGATTATTTATGAGATGTAATTAGGTTACTCTTTGAAATTTTCCAACTTTTCCTTTTGGATCAGGTGACCTGATTCTCTAGTACGTGGTAGCATTTTTTGACGTCCTAAAGAGGAAACGATCTTTCTCTTCTCTGAACCCTTATGATACTGTAAATCACACAATTGGCACTTGTCTAATTTAAAGTTGTTTGGGTACACATCTTCTCTCTCAACTAGTTGGCATACTTTTTGAAGGCAGGACTGTCCTTCCCTAAGCACCTACCACAAGTAGGAGGTATTCAAGGATAGGTATTGAATACAAAATGCAATTCAGATATACATTGTTGAATAATCGTGTGACCAGAACAGACCATGTTCCTCATGTTTCTATCCAAGGTTGTCAATGTGCTCCACATTTTATGGCTCTATTTCTCTCTGTTCTGCAGTTTGCATAGAAGAAGAGGGTGGCTCATGAAAGCATTTGAAAGGACATCCTCTTCTCAAGTTAAGCTCAGCCACTTTTGACTTTTTACAAACAGATGAGATAATTGTGTCATCCTTCCCAGCATCTGGATAGTCAGGCCCTGCTTAGCGAGGAGCTGAGTACATGAAGAAAATATCCTGGTTTACTTTTGTGCTCACCAGAACTCAAGGTTTTCTCCCCAGTTTTAAACCTGGGAGCTAGATGTGTCCTTGAAATTCTCTGCCATGTTTGGTCTCAACAAATTGCAGGACTGGGAAACCAAATTGATATGATGACGAACAAGGAACAAGGAACCTTTTAAGGTTCGCTGATTCTACCACTTAGTACTGATGGATTTGACAGAAGAGATCAGAGACTCTAATCCTTGCGGATGTCACTGTGGATTGGATTGTCCCCTTGGCGTTCCTCACTCATCTTCACAAACTCCCTGCAACGTGCCTGGTGCTGAAGCCTTAGACACATGCCGTGCTTTTTCAAGGTTGGTGCATGAGATCCTCTCTCTGCCTGGGAGACCACTGCCTTCTCCTCCCCCACCACTGTTCATCCTATTCTGGATCACGATGCTGTCCTCAGCTTGTCCCCCCACCCCATCCCTCCCTCCCATGGGCAGAGCTCTTCTCACCCCCTCTGGGAGCTGCCAGGACTTTGTTCTTCATTTTCTCAGTGCATTTTCCATAAATGAAGTCATCTGTCTACCCCAATGGCCTGGGTGCTTCCTGAGGGTGCAGAATTCTCTTACTCATGAGTAGGTGACCAACAGATATTTGTTTTAATGAATGCACTCACATTTCAGCTTTAAATAGAGTATAACAATAAAAGGATTGTATCCTTTTAAAACCTAGATTTAAATGGCAAGTTTTAGATACATTAGCTATATGCCATGCTGCCCAGCAAATCAACAGCTTATATCCTTAGTTCAGATGACTCAACTTTACTCATCAGAATTAGAAGTCAGCCTCAAAAAGTAAGTCACTGATTTGTCGATTTGAACCAAAAAGAACATCACTGTTTTCATTAACATCTACCTCTGAACAACAGGACGATGTTAATGCCACCAAGAAAGTTGATTCATTGGACTGTCAATGGGCAGGGTAAAGAAGGGGAGAGACCATGGGTTTTCAAGTCCAAGTGTGTGGTGTGGCTCCTGGGTCTGCACTGGCTAGGCAGCGCCATGATGAATGTGGTAGAATGAGCCCAAAATGATCAAGTTCCAAGGGCACTGGGAGGCTTACATTAGAAAATGTACCTAAGGGCACCTGGGTGGCTCAGTCAGTTAAGCATCTGCCTTCGGCTCAGGTCATGATCCCAGGGTCCTGGGACTGAGTCTGGCAACAGGCTTCCTGCTCAGCGGGGAGTCTGCTTCTCCCTCTCCCTCTGCCTGCTTGTGTATGCTCTCGCTCTCTCTCTGTCTGTCAAATAAATAAATAAATAAATAAATAAATAAATAAATAAATAAATAAAATCTTAAAAAAAAAGAAAATGTATCTAAAGTACTAATTAGGTGTCTGGCACATAGCAGAGGCTCACTAATTCTGGGGGAGTAAACTGGCAGACTGAGGGCTGTATGTGCCCACCCTGATTTTTAAAATATTGACTTTCGAGTGGTCATTCAAAGCTCTCCGGTTTGTGTTCTAGACACGTTTCCACGTTTTATCCTTGCTGCACCCCTCTGAGGTAGACATGATTATTACCCTTCTTTTCCAGAGAGGGAAACTGAGAAAAAAAATTTGGAATATATTTCATAACTAAAACCTGCATGTGGGTCCCAAAGGAGTCAATGCCTCTCAACCTACCTCATCCTACTAGAATCAAAATGAGGCACTTTCACATGAGCTGATGTAACAGAGTGGATACAAATGCGATCTCTGCAGCCAGGTTCAAATTCTGGTTCCACTGCTTCCTAGTTGTGCAATCTAGGAAAGTTAGCACTGTGCCTCAGTTTCCCTACCTAGAAAATGGGGATTAATAATAGCACTTACCTCACTGGGTTATGATGAGGATTTGATAAATCGTTTGGTGTATAGAAAAGTCCTCAGTCATTTGACAGTTACCTGTCATTATGGTTGTCTTATACCCCAACTCTACCTCCTTCTGCCTACTTCCTTCCCCACCCCACCACAGGCAACATTTCATTTATTTATGCTCGTTGGTACAAACACAAATGCCTTCAGGGAGAAAAGAAATAGCAAGAAGTACACAAGCATACCTCATTTTATTGCTCTTCAGCTGTATTGTGCTTTACAGATATTGTGGTTTTTTACACTGAATGTCTGTGGCAATCATGTGTCCAGCCATTCTGCCAACATCACGTGCTCACTTCATGTCTCTGGGTCCCATTTTGCTAGTTCTTGCAATATTTCAACGGTTTTCATTCTTACTGTATCTGTTATGGTGATCTGTGGTCAGTGATCTTGCAATCACTTTGTAATTGTTTTGGGGTGCCCATATGAGACAATGAACTTAATCACTATGTGTGTTCTGACTGCTCAGGTTGTTCTCCCTTCTCTCTCCCTCTCCGCTGGCCTCCCTGTTCCCCAAGACACAACAATATTGAAATTAGGCCAGTTAGTAACCCTACAGTAGCCTCTAAGTGCTCAAATGAAAGGAAAGTTCTCTCACTTTAAATCAAAACTAGAAGTGATTAAGCTTAGTGAGGAAGCCATGTTGAAAGCCGAGATAGGCCCAAAACTAAGCCTCTTGCGCCAAACGTTAGCCAAGTTGAGAACGCAAAGGAAACAATCTTGAAGGAAATTAAATGTGCTATGTTAAGATGATATGGAAGTGACACAGCCTTACTGCTGATATGGAGAAAGTTCGAGTGGTCTGGAGAGGAGAGCAAACCAGCCCCAGCATTCGCTTAAGCCGAAGCCTAATCCAGAGCAAGGCCCTAGCTAGCTCTCTGTAATTCCGTGAGGGCTGAGAGAGGTGAGGAGGCCGCAGAAGGAAAGTCTGAAGCTAGCAGAAGTTGGTTCACGAGGAAAGAAGCCAGCTCCAAAACAGAAAGCACAAGGTGAAGCAGCGAGGGCTGGTGGAGAAGCTGCAGCAAGTTGTCCAGAAGGTCCATCTACGATAGCAATGCAGGTGGCTACACTCCACGACAGGCTTTCAGTGTAGATGGGACAGCCTTCTACTGGAAGAAGATGCCATCGAGGACTCACAGCTCCAGAGGAGAAGTCAGTACCCGGCTTCAAAGCTTCAAAGGCCAGGCTGACTGTCCTGTCAGGGGCTAATGCAGCTGGTGACCTCAGTTGAAGCCAGTGCTCACTGACCCTTCCGGAAATCCTGGGGCCCTTCAGAATGATGCTCAGCCTACTCTGCCTGTGCTCTGCACATGGAACAACAAAGCCCGGATGACAGCGCGTCTGTTTACAACATGGTTTACCGAACATTGGAAGCCCACCGTTGAGACCTGCTGCTGAGAAAAACGATTCCTATCAAAATATTACTACACACTGACAATGCAGTTGTACACATACCCACCTTTCTCTAGGTACAGTGAAGGTTGTGGTAAAGCTGATACAGCTGCAGGTAAAAACTGGGTTTGAAATCCAGATGACCCCTTCTGAGCTCTGGGTACAAAAGGGTTGTGTTTCAGTCAAATCTTTTTTTTTTTTTTAATATTTATTTATTTATTTATGTGCGTGTGAGAGAGAGAGAACACAGAGGAAAAGGGAGAGGGAGAAGCACACTCCCTGCTGAGTCAGGAGCCCAGAACCCTGGGATCATGACCTGAGCTGAAGGCAGACTCTTAACCGACTGAGCCACCCAGGCAACCCTCAATCAAATCTTAACTGTATTACATATTGTTAAAAACACCCTGTTGCTGTGCTTAGCACATAGAAGAATCTCTTTTTATATCTGTGCCTCACCGATAAACTTTAGGCTGGGGAGACAAGGCATCATGAAGTTCTGCAATTAGGATCTCTGGCATCCCTTATGAATTTAGACGGTTATGACATCACCTAGACACAACTCTTGATAATTCTACAGGAATCCATTTTTAAAAGACCTGTTCTTATGTAAAATTATGTGTAAAGCTGGCGGCTTCTGTTCCTGTGACATTTTAGGATTCATGGACAAAGAGGCATGTTGGTGGACAGTGTAGATGGAGGCAGGGCTCAAATTCTGGCACATCAGACCTGTTTCCTGGAACAGAATAGTAGAAGGGGAGGGCAGGATTACAGTAGGCATTTACCCAAATAGGCAAGACAGGGTCTGGGAGCATGGTGACACTGGTAGGCCCTGGGGGTCTAAGCAGAGAACATAGAATTCAGGTGGGTGACACTTCCAAGTCTTAGACAGGGAGACAGGGAGGCAAGCACTCCAAGATCCTGAATGTGTGGTGGTGAAAAGCAGGGTCCTAGCCACTGGCTTAGGTATCAGGGGAAAGAGGGAGGGCCCCAGCTTCCATGGAGGTAGGTGCCTGGAGAACCAGGCCAGCTACTATGGGACTTGCCTATATTCTATTTGCAATTTTTTTTCCCAAGCAAGCTTACAATGGAAATCACTATGGAAACAGCATTCATCTACCAGAAGTCTGTTTAGCACCTAAATTTTGTTTGCTTTGTTTTATGTTTCGAATGCTTTGAACCTACTGGGTAAGGCATATCTGATCTTGGAGCTTCATCTGAATTCAGGCCTTCAGCCACGCTGAAATGGGGGAACCGAAAAGGCACCCCATCACTGCAGCTCACCAATTGGGAAGTATTTCAAGCTTTCCAATATAACAAAATTATTCTAACCTGAACTACTTTCTCAAATAGGAAGAAATAAAGCTGAGCTTCCTGATATGAAGAACAGGATGCAATGATGTATTTTATAAAAGTAGAAAAGAGGAACTCTGGGGCGCCTGGGTGGCTCAGTGGTTAAGCATCTGTCGGCTCAGGTCATGATCCCAGGGTCCTGGGATCCAGCCCCCCATCCATCGGGCTCCCTGCTCGGCGGGAAGCCTGCTTCTCCCTCTCCCACTCCCCCTGCTTGTGTTCCCTCTCTCACTGTGTCTCTCTCTGTCAAATAAGTAAATAAAATCTTAAAAAAAAAAAAAAAAAGGAAAGAGGAACTCTACCCCTAGCTGGCCCTGCTTAAATATTTCTCACAGGACATTTTTCTCACTCAGGAGACTTCTTGTCTATGATAACATCATCATCGGTGTTGGGCTGAGATCTTCCCTGTTTTGCAACTCAACTTTCAGAACAAATATATTTAGGCACTATATTTATAAACATATTCTAAATTTATGGCCAGCAGGGAGGCGGGAAGCCTGCTTGGCCCCCTTTCCCCATTACTTATCTTTCTTCCTAATTCAAGGAGCTAAATATATAGTTTCATTTTTAATTATCTTTTGCTAAGTTATGGTGTTTTGACCCAGGTGATTCACCCACTATATGTCAAAGAGACAGACCACCTGATATTTTGTTAAATGCTTGGGATGTTGGGTTGCCCGGTTATTTCAAACGTAGAGAAAACAGGTTTCCTCCCACCCCACCCAGAATTATCCAGATCATCACGTCCGTTTTCTATTTGGGGAGTGGGGACCAGCTGTCCTTTCACCCTTAGTGGAGGCTGCGGGTCAGTCCTCTCCCGGACTTACCCAGGTCGCCGCAGCCCGTGCAGCGAGAGGACGAACCCCTCCTCCCGTTCCCCCCGCCCCCCCCGCCCCCCCCGCTTCCCCTGCTCCCCCCAACTCCACTCGCAGCCAGGGCTCTGCTGGCACTAGGGCTCTAGGACCGCGAGGGACGCGGGCGGGAGGCGGGGTCCGACCGAGCGCGGGGTGGGGCCGCGCGGGAGTTTCCCTGCTCGCGCGCTCCGGGGCCGAAGAGTCGTGCGCGGCGGAGTGGGCGGGGCCGCGCGGGGGCGGTCTGGGAGCGCGGCGGGTGGGCGGGGCGCGCCGCTGGGCCGCGCAGCTGCCGGGCAGGCGGGGCATTAGGGCCTCGGCAGAGCCCGCTCCCCAGCGCGCAGAGCGGGGTGTACGGGCGGGCGGCTTCGCGGGCGGGCGGCTTCGCGGGCAGGCGCGGGCCCCGAGGCAGCGGCTGCGCCCTGCGCCGGGGAGGAGCCGGGGTCGGGTGGGCGGGCGGGCGAGCGGCAGGCGGGGACTGGGGCCCGAGGCGGGGAGTGCCGGAGCGCCGGCGGCGAGGACGGCAGCGACTGCAGAGCAGGCTCTGTGCGGGGGTCCGCCCGCGGGCTGCGGTGCGAGCGGGCGGCCCGGCTCCTCTCCTCCCCCGCCCGCCGCCGCCGCCGCAGCTGTGATTGGGTGGAAGATGGCGTTGGGCGGATGGAAATCCTAATGACAGTCTCCAAATTCGCCTCCATCTGTACCATGGTAGGTGCGGCGGGAGGGCGGCGGGGGCGGCCCCGGGACCCCCGCGGGCGGGCGGTGTCGGCTCGGCCCTTGTCTCCGCCCCTCGCCCGGGCGGCCCGCGGGGCCTAGCGCGGGGGCCCGCGGCCCGGGCGGGGGCGGTTGGACGGCGGCTGGCGGGGAGCGCGAGGGCTCAGCTGTCCCCGGGAAGCGGGGAGGCACCCGGCGAGCCGGGGCGGCGCGAGGGTGGCCGGCGCGGGGGCGACCGTGCCGGACGCGGCGGGGCGCGGGCACCGATCGTCAGCTCCCCCGGGTTCAACTGTCCTAGTCTTCCCGCGGCGCCGGGGCGGAGCGGCGAGGCGCACCCCGAGCCGTGGGCGCGCG
This sequence comes from Eumetopias jubatus, assembly GCF_037043125.1. Taxonomy (NCBI): domain Eukaryota; kingdom Metazoa; phylum Chordata; class Mammalia; order Carnivora; family Otariidae; genus Eumetopias; species Eumetopias jubatus. The sequence continues at coordinate 120,581,506 of NW_028274809.1, read as the reverse complement.
GCCCCCGGCTGGGGTCGGAGGTGGAAGGACGCGGAGCAGCGCCTCTCCATTTCCGTCTGGCGGTGCGCGGAGCGGGGAGGTGGCCCTGAGCGGGGGTGGGGGGTCCGCGGGCAGGAAGGCAGGGTCTCATTCCTGCCGGGAGAGGACGGAAGTCAAGTGCAGATTTCCTCCGCGAGCCTCTGGCGAGGCCCAGGCCCCCACCCGGTGCTTAGGGGAAGGGGGTGTGTGTGAAGGTGGAAACTTTAAATAAGCGCTGTTGAAAATTTTCCCATTTTCTACTCTTCCTGAGCAACGAGCTCTCCGTTTTCCAACCATGTGTCCAGGTGGCAGTCTCGTCTTTACGAATCCACGCTAATCTTGAAAACAGCTTAAGCTTCCCCGTCGATTGTTTAATACATCAGACACATCTGTGTGTGGCTGAAAGTATTTCTGTGCAGGGACTGACTGTGAGGGTTGTTGTTGGCGTTTCGTTGGGGCATTTAAATAGACCTTAAGGGAAGAATGCTAATGCCTGTTGCAAAGTCCCGAATTAATTACAGCAAAACGTGGATGCGTTTAAATCTTGGTGTTTTCGTGACTGGCCAGAAGGGCCACAGTTTTCCACACGATGGGGCAAATTCGTTTCATTAGCGCCTTATGAGCTTACATCTAGGGATCATAATTGTGAGCCCTCGCAGAAAAAAAGTTATTCTTTGCAATGTGGGCCCAGTGATTATGTTATTAAAGATATCTGAAATCTTTCCTTCTGCTCTTACTGGCTCTTTTTTGTGCACCCGATTGCATAAGGAGATCCCCGAGCAATCTTCGATTTAAGGGTAGTACATTTTATATACCTTTCTTTAAGGAGTGGTGAGTCAGATTGGAAGGATGCTTTAGAGGCAGATTCTATACCGCACGCTGAGGAACAGTACAAAAAATGGCTGAAGTCAGGTGGGATTAAAATCTACAGTATTAAATCATGTTGAAGAGTGAATCACTGAAGAATCCATTTCCCCAAATGGATGTTTGTTCTTTCTCACAATTTACATTTTAGGAAATCATTGATATTAAAGGGACTTTATTAAAAACGATTCCCCAGGATCATTTGGATTAATTATTTTTAGATATGCCAGTTATTACCGTATTCTGTACCAGAAGGAATGTGATAATTAATTCTTTGAGAGTGATAATCTTGCCAGATTGCTGAGCTATACAGATTGTCTGGTCATAGTTCGTTGTCAAAGTCTATTGCTTCGGGAGTGATGTGTTACTCTTTCCTCACCGTTCATTCACTCAAGTATGTAAGGTACATACTTAGCACTTGCTAAGGGAGAGAGACTGGCCTCAGCCGCTGGGGGGAAACAGTAGTAATCAGGGCAGTCCCTGCTTTCATGGTGTTTATGATCTAGTTGAGGGACACAAACAGTATTCAGATAAACATATTAATAAGTATATATGCTCTAATTAGGTTAGGAAAATGGGGAGAGATTTGCCAAGTCAAACGCTGAGTAAGGGATTCTGAGTAAGGGATTCTGATCTGAAGAATGTCAGGCTCCAAAGCTCTTTCTAGGGCTTTCACTCAAGTGCATTAATTGATTGCATGTGGTGTGTGTGTGTATTGTTGGTGAATATGGAAACATCATTGCCTGGTCAAATAAGATTGTTCCAAAACTAGTGTTAGAATTGGGTGTGTCTGTAGTCATATTTGGATAAATTCTGATGCACTCCCAAAATAATGCTGAATATCTCAAAGTAATCTGTAATCTTATTCTTTAAAGAAGACTGCAGCTCATCTTAGAATTAGAAAATGGACAGTCAAGAAAAGTAAAGATTTACCTTTATGCCTTTGTAGATGCTATTTTGGTAGACTTTGAACACTCCCTCTTCACTTCTTGTCTGGTGAGTTTTTCTTGGTCTCTCAAGCTGGTAGCCTTACTGGGTTATTCCTGCTCCTGTCCAGCCACACCCTCCTCTATCCCCCTCATAATTTCATGGAGCTTTTGTAATCTCAATAGCATTTATCATCCTTGCTGTGTTGTAAATTTTTCTCTTGTCTCCTCATTAGACTGGGAAGGCCTTAAAGGGAAGGACTGTTGTTTATTTCTGCAGTTTGGTGGATCACTAACTTCTGCAAACCAGAGAACAGTTTCCTGGAGTCCCTCATTTCTCCTGCCAGAGTCTGGGGAGAAGTGAGTTTGTTTAGCATGGATGAGGGAGGGGCTGTATGTGTGTGGAGTGGTAAAGAGGAGGCGTTGGATCTAAAGAGAATGGTACGACTACCCAGGGAGTCAACATCTGAAAATAGTTATGATGAATTGGAATTTTATTTTAGAAATAGTAAAGTTTACCTGATTTTTTTCATTTGTCAACTTAAGGCATCTGAGCAAATTGGCAATACCTGAATTGGATTAAGTAACTGTTAAAAACACATCTCTTCAGGTATGTCTTATTCTAGGTCACTCTTGTGCTAACATGTGAAAATCAGTGTTTTTTTTTTAAGTTAGTGTTATAGTCTGACCCAAATGAGTGATTCTTTTTAGATTGCAGTGAATAAATTTGCAAAGGTCCCTCTCGAAATGCCTCTTGTTATTTGTCCGTGAAATGATATATTTTCAGTATCACATGGTGTTTGTTTTGTCACTCAAGTGGCTTCAGATTTCACATAGTAGTTACCTAATATTAAATAGTGTACTTAATAATTATGAAATGGTGGGAAAAGTGGCCTGGTACATATTAAGAGGGGCCAAGGTTTGGAAATTGAGGTGCAAGTTGTAGAGCAGTTTTGTGTGGCCTAGGACTAGAAAGTTATAATATGGGTCATGGACTGTTACACGAAGGCAGGTCTGTAATCATTGTTAGCACCAACTGGGACCATTATGTCCCTTCCTGTTCGGGTTGCAGAAGTCCTGGTTGGGAAGAGATTGCTGAGGAGGGGGATTGGGTAAAGGAGAAGTTAAGGGTGGTAAGTCCTGGGGTGGCACTGGCCTGGCTGCTTGCCTACTCCCAGTCACAGCAGGGGGAGGTAGAGCCATTGGAACGTGGTGAGGCCAAGGCCACAAGTCAGCTTTGCGTGGGTCTGACAGGTTTACTTCTCAAAAGCCTGTACCTAACACAGCACCCTACACATGGTAACCTTTAAACTACTTATTGAAGGAAAGTCACAGGTGGAGCAGGCTATTTGTCTTTTTTCATTGTTTTGCGTCTCAGTGGGGTCACTCAGTAAGAGTTAAGATGTGTGCAGGGTCAGTGCAATTTATCATCACTCCAGAGAGAAAGGAAAAGGGAGGAAGAACCCTCCAAGCCTGTGCCCTGTTGATTGCCCCCCTGGGGGTGGTGATGGCTGTGTGTGCGCACGCACTCAGGCTGCTCTCCTCTTATGCAGTCCGAATATTGTATTAAGTAATAAAATGCTTTGTTCCTTCTCAGGAAATAGGGTGGGTGTATTTCTTTTATTAGTAAAATAACTAATTTTTATTAATATTTTATTAGTAAAATAGTACTTCTATGATAGGAACATTCAGAGTGAGTTGCCATTGTTTTACTAATTTTTGCTGTTTTTACTATAAATGTTAATTTTAGACAGGAAAATTTCAAAAAGAAGGATTTTTTTAATTCATGTAAATGGTTAAATACTGATAAGGAATGTTTGAGCATGTGTTTGAGGAAGCTTAGTGGAGAGAACATTTAGAATAAGTTATAAAAGTTTTATTTAAGCTTACTAATCTGATTTTGGCTAAAACACATTTTGGTTATTAAAAATTATACATTCTCATTATAGAAAATTTGGAAAATATTTTGTAAAAAGCATTTGAAAACTCTTAAGCAAAAGGAAAGAACTGCTTTACCTCCCAGAGCATATTTTGTCTTTTTAAAAAAAACTTAATTGAGCTTATACCCTAGATAAAATTTCCATTTCAGTTTTCCCCATGAATGGTTGTCTTGCTAGTTTTTAAATTTGTACAATTGCAGGATAAGCATGGAGAGTTTAATGTTTAAGATGATAATATTACAAGATGCTTAACACAGAAAGGTATAGTGATAGGCTACCAGGTTGTTGACAGGTTGTTTATCGATTGTTAGAGGATAAAGTTGTATAGTTAGGAGAAAAGGAATTTTGTAAAAGATGATGGGTTTAGTCTAATATTAGGCACTTATTAGTTATACAAAGGTAAGACCATTGGGATTTGAAACTTAATATGCTTAAAAAGTATAGTTTTAAACACCACATTCAAGTGTGTAGAATGTGTCTAAAGACTGGTTTTATTTTATATCATGTGGTTTTGCTTACCTCTGCTTCTCGCTAATCTTTTTATAATAGATCTCAGAGCAGGTTAATTATTTACCCTACCATGACCCATGTGGCTGGTTTTAGCCAGACTTGATCACAGCATGTCTGTTGTCTTATTTGATTTCAGGCTTTTGACCAGGCCCCCGGAGATGGAAAACCTCCATTTTTGTTACTTGCAAGTTTCTTTCTTCCTGCCGTTGAGATAATTTTTATTCTAGTTCTTCTGAAACTTTTACTGTCTCAGGAAAGATTATTTAAGCACTTGTTCACTTAGTAGCATTAATTCCTTTCCAGAAACCTTCATTTTTCCAGATTTAAATGGTCTAATTTAGATAGTCTAACCTAAAATCTAATTTAGATTTTCTTGTAGTAACTTAATTCCAGAAACTTAATATTTTATTATGTATTCTACGGCATGGTATGTTAAAAAGAGCAGCTGAACCAGAAGATAAATTCTAGTTCACAATTTGACATTTAGATCTATATAGACGGGAAAATCTCTTAAAACTTTGAGTTTATTTTTCTCATCTGTGAAATAAAGGGATTAGATTGGACACTTTGATAAATATTTCTTGTATGTTTGTTTCCTTCCAGATCTAAAACTGATACTTTGATCCCTTCAGAGTTTATAAATTATTATTGATAATCATCAGTATTTTGGAAGCTCTAATCATGTTTTATCTATTAATTTTTTTCTTCTGACTTTTTGACCACCTTCACCCCCTGCACCTTTGCAACCACCAGTCTGTTCTCTGTATCTGTGAGTTGGTGGGTTTTTTTGTTGGTTTGTTTGTTTTTAAGATTCCACATATGATAGATCATAGGGTATTTGTCTTTCTCTGGTTTCCTTCACTTACCATAATGCCCTCTAGGTCCATCTATCGTGTTGCATATGGCAAGATTTCATTCTTTTTTTCTGGCTGAGTAATATTCCACGGTTGTGTATGTACCATAATTTCTTTTATCTAGTCATCTATCAGTAGACACTTGGGTTGCTTCTATGCCTTGGCTATTGTAAATAATGCTGCGGTGAACACAGGGTGCAGATATCTCTCTGAGTTAGTGTTTTCATTCTCTTCAGATAAATACCCAGAAGTGGAATTGCAGGATCATGGTGGTTCTATTTTTAATTTTTTTGAGGAACTTCCATACTCTTTGCCATAGTGGTTGTACCAATTTACATTCCCACCAACAGTGCATAAAGTTTCCCTCTTCTTCATATCCTCACCAATACTTATTTCTTGTCTTTTTGATAATACATTCTAACAGGTCGAGGTCGTACCTCATTGTGGTTTTGATTTGCGCTTCTTTGAGGATTAATGATGAGCATCTTTTCATATACCTGTTGGCTATCAGTGTGTCTTTGGAAAAATGTTTGTTCAGATCTTCTGCCCATTTAAAAAATCAGATTTTTTTTTTTTTATTGAGCTGTATGAGTGAGTTCTTTATATATCTTGGATATTAGTCCCTTACCGGATACATGATTTGCAAATATTTCTCCCATTTAGTAGGTTGCATCCAGTCATGTTTTAGATAATATAAGGAGCGTGGAATTAGATATAGTTAAATATGAATTATGCCTAGCTCCCCAGTTTTGTTCATGGAAAATTGCAGTCCAAATTAATACATATTTCTAACTTTAAAAGCATTTAGTGGAGGTTAGTGAAATTGCCATTTTATTCATTAACAGGCTATTCTATGTAACTATTTACTCATGTTTGAACATTTTTTCTTTTCCAGTACCATTAAAATGAATTTGAATTGGTGCCCTTTCTTGAGAGTCTACATTTGTTTCCTTAGGTGTGAGTGTAACCTTGGACAAATTAATTGTGCCATGGTTTCCTTATCTGTAAAATGGGGATAAAATGATAGCTGGTTCATAGTAATCACTCTGTGATGGTGGTGGTGGTTCTTTTTTTTTTTTTTAAAGATTATTTATTTATTTATTAGAGAGAGAGAGAGAGAGAGAGAGAGAAACAGCATAAGAGGGGAGAGGGTCAGAGGGAGAAGCAGGGTCCCCGCTGAGCCAGGAGCCTGATGTGGGACTCGATCCCAGGACTCCGGGATTATGACCTGAGCCGAAGGCAGTCGCTTAACCAACTGAGCCACCCAGGCGCCCCGGTGGTGGTGGTTTTTTATTACCCCTCTAAAGTGATTTGCTCCCTCAGTGTGGAAAGGACTCTTTGGCGCTACTGATTAATGTTAGCTCAACAAATATTAGTAAGCAAAATTGAAGTTTGTTTTATGAAATGCAATTATTGCAGTTCATTTTCATCACAAGAAACAGCTCATTAGTAATATATGCCTCTGAAAGCATAGATTTATTTTGAAGTGGATTAGATTATGATACTGTAAACTAAGAATGAAGATGATCTTTCTCTGTTTTAAATAGTTTGTAGAAAGATTTTATTCCTTTTTCCTGGGAATAAAAATGTTCTAATTTGTGACATTCTTGAACATGTTTGAGAAGTTTAGATAAGTTGGGAATACTACTTTTAGAAGAAAAATCTTGCCTTATTTTTTGTACTAGAAAAAAAGCAACCCAACTTTTTGTTTGTTTGAGCTGTGTGTATCAAAGTTAACTTCAGGCCTTATTTTCTTTTGTGTTTTCCTATTGTTCCTGCCTCTGTCCTTTCTTGGAATAACATCTCTTGTTGGCCTGCCATGCAGTTACCCAGTCTGCTTTCATATCTTGTCGAAAACCTGTTCTCTCCTTGTCTCATGGGCTTCAAGAGGATTAAATATCTGTAAAGTGCTTTAAGGTGTTGTAAGAAAAGGGTAAATGATAGATGTTATGAAGTTATGTATGGGTTGCTGGATTGAAAACTCGCAACCAGAGACACAGTGTTGTTGAAAATACCTAAAACTAGAATTTGATCATTTAAAATCTTAGAATTTGTGTTAGAAGGAGGTGAGGGACACAGTTTATAGACATAATTTGTTTTGGAAGAAAAACTATTAAGTCTTTGCTTTCACAAAAGTACTCAGTCAAGAAGAGTTTTGTGATAGTGTCAGGTTCAAGATATTTAATAGGAAACATAATTGAGTGAGGTGCTATAGCTTTTCATATCCTCTGTGTTCACTGGCTTATGCTTTTCTGTTGCTTCTTTGTAAGAAAGACCATTAACTCTTTCTAAAAATTGTGTAGTGTCTGCAGTGTATAAGCTTGCCGAGACTCCCCATCTGTAGTAATCCACATGTCGAAGACTGCATGCCAGTAAAAATTTATTTCCAACTTAGAAGAAGTGGATGTTTATTTCGGTGATAGCTGACAGATATTCTTATTGAAATGCTTCATAGGTGCAGGAATCATCCATGCATTTCCTTCTTGTGAATAGTTTAAATCACAATATCTTTTAACTGAGTTATCGACTGTTGCCCTTGATTTTATTTTGGTGTTTTAGTGAACTGATAAGTCTTCTGCCTGATAGTGTTTTTCATGGGAGGCTGGGGGGGATTTTTTATAAGCCAATAGTGACACGCTTTGTTTTTTTGCTTTTGTTTTTTTGGTAGAGACTGCCTTTTCTTCAGTAAGTACTTTTAGGAAGTATTAATGGAGAATTACATTACAGTAGGGTTTATGTGGGTACTGAGAATACAAAGATGACAATGATAGGCCCTAGTCTTTACAGAGCTTCCCATTTCGTGAGTCCTGAATGGGTTCTAGTTGTGCTGAGAAAGTAATCCTGGTGGCCTCTGGGCAGCCAGGAGGTGTTTGGATTGACCAGATCCCTTGACTAGTCTCATCCAGGTGAGAACATTGTTATCTGTATATTTTTGTGGGCTCTACAGTTACTACTGTTTATGTATGCTGTGATGAGAAAAAGGTTGGGAAAGAGGGTAGACATACAGAACAAATGAGTGCAAGGAGATGGTTTTTCTATAAGTAATGATACATGTGAAAGAGAAAGTGGTTCTCTCTAAGAGAAAAGAGGACTTCACGGAAAAGGTTTCACAGAAGAGATTTGAACTTTGTGAAATGAAGTCATTTATTGTATAGACAGGAAGGGGTGGGATTCCAGATGTGAGCAAAGGTATAGAGTCATGGGATAATGTGCTACTTTTAAAATCTGTAGCTGGTTTGGCATGGAAGGAGTCCTGGGAGAATTTAGGCTGGAGAGGGGGAAGGGACAGATGAAGAAGTACCAAGAGAGTTTACCAACCATTGACTTTCATTAAAATATCATTAAAATATGTATTTAATCTGAGAAAATGTAAGTTCAGAGGAAAGTTGTAGGGATAATGAAACAATGGAATTGATAAAAATATGTCAGTAATTTTATATTATTATTACTTTTTTCTAAAGATGACAGTAACAAGATGGGGTAGAATAGAAGGCTATTCAGTGGGTGGTTAAAACCTGATAACGGTTTGATCCCCTGAAAAACCCCAGTATTAGAAATTTTAAAGTTATATAGGCATGTTAAAAATGAAGGATAGATAAATACACACCCACACAAGAAATGAATTTTTTTGCATCCAGACCAGCAGGAAATTAAACTATCACTCAAAGTCTGAGGGCAGGAAAATAGAAAAAGCAAGATGCAGAATTAAAAAAAAAAAAATCAACAGAAAACCAAAATAAAGTGGAATAAGCCCTATTTCGTTAATTATAATAAACTTAAATGGATTAAATTTATCTGTATTATAGTGAAGGGACTATCAAATTGGATAAAACCCAAAAATACTGCTAAATAAGAAACCTGCCTAAAACAAAAAGACAACATATATAACCATACAATCCTATTATCATACCTAAGAAAACCAATTATATAGATTGAGATATTTCAAAGTTATTTAGTCCTTTTTCTCTTAGCTTCATACTTTCTCATAACTGTTGTCTTGGAGATCCATTTAGGGCTAGGAAAGCTCAAGTAATATTAACCCCGTTTTCACAGATTGGAGAAATAGGCTTCAGGTCATCCCCACATTCACTAGGGATGAGGTCTGAATTTCTTGACCCCCAAATCCGTAATGGTATCTACAAGCCAGTATGTTGAAACTTTCATGGTTGGAACAAAATTGTTTTCCCTTCCTTTTTAAAGAAGAATTTGGGAAATTTTGTCCCTAACTTCCAAGCTTTCGGTGTGTGTGTGTGTAGCTTTGAGTCCCACTTCATTACCTATTGGTACTTGGATTTCACCTGTGAAATGGAATAGTCATTCCCATTAGATTGCATAAGGGGATGCATGTGAATTGAGATGATTCATGTAGACATCCTTTGTGCTATAAAATAAAACCTAAAATCATTATATGACCATTATTAATAGGACTCCTTGTCCTCCTAAGGAGAGGATGGAAGGCACTTTAAGGTGCCATAGCCCGGGAGTTACAACAGGGCTCACAAGTTCGCTTTCACAAAGTGTAGTCGTGTCAAAATTTGAAAATGAGTATTTTGAGGATCCTGATCTTAGGATGCTCAGGTGATCGATGAAGCAAAGTTTTAGGTTCTTCTTCTTTTTTTTTAAAGATCTTTTTAGTGGTTCATAAATTTATGGTTAATAGGGGTTTGGTTGTTTTTTTTTCCTGATAAGCTATCTGTAGGTTTGGCTTTCCTGTTAACATACAAGTTATTTGCTGAATTATTTGTGCTGTGAGGGAGCAGTTAACTTCTGATGTCAGCAAACTTTCTGTAATTCCCTTCTAGTAACATTTTTTTAAAAGTCTAAAATTATGGAGAGTAAATTTTGTTAATTTCTTCAGTATTGGTCCACCTCGGTTTTTCAGGGATCCTTGACAAGAGAACTTTTATAATTCTTTCAGATTGGGATCTTATAAAGAGCCCATCTCAGCACAAATAAAGTAAGCAGTGAAGGGGCAAGGAGAGAGTAAAATAAAAGGCTTCTGTTCTTTGGAATGGTAAATATGTTTGTAATATGAGAGTCTGTAGACAAAAACATTTATTCTGATTTGTATGTGATTATCTCAGGCATTATAACTGAAGAAGTTACTATCTTTTTTCCTAGAATGTTGTTCCACAGTTTTGTTTTTGTTTTGTTTTTTTGCTGATGTCAGACAGATTCCCTGGTGTTTAATTTGCTTCATGAATGTACTCATGCAGGGTGATTATGGTGGTACCTTGGGGGTAGCAATTGGTACTTTGAAGTTTGCATGAGGGTGCTTGCTTTGGCAGCACATATACTAAAAATTGAAGTTTGCATGAGGAAAATGTGTTTTGAAAGCGTAGGGAAATAGGGTCCTCTTGTTTCTGCAAAACAGGATATAATATTTAGAAGGTTTCCAACTTACAGCCTGGAATGATGAAACTTTGGTTCATCTAGGAACAGGTGAGGAATAGAAATGGGGTGTTTCGTCATTCATTATTTGATGGACTTACAGTGATATTCTCAGACTGATGGTTGTCAGGGTTATTTCTTTAAAGGTGAACAAAGGTTGGAACAATTTTGAAATGTCAGAGGCTCAAAACTAGATATAATTGGTCAAAAACAAAACCAGAAATACTGTGCTTTGATTCTGCTAGGCAAATTTATTATTGTTGTTATTATTTGCATATGTTTCTTTAAAAGACCGTTCACTTTTTTTTTTACTAGTTTCTTTAGTTTACTAGTTAGTTTCGTTTGTTTTACCACTTTTTTTTTTTTTTTTTTTTATTTGAGGAGGTTTACATATCTCTCACAGGGAACCCAGTTCAGCTGTTCCCATGCCTAGTAAAGCAGATGCCTGGACTTTGACTGTCAGCTTTACAAAGAGAAAGTTGAAGTAATCTTAACTTCTGATTGATTTTTTTCTTCCCCTGTGAAAATCAAGCCTTAGCCTAGTAACCCCACTTGCAAATGGGCAACATTGTCATCTTGTTTGGATGAGCTAGATTGCCCTTTTAAACTAACAAGTAAAATCTGTCACCTGTTTTGTTCTGTCTGTAATTTTGTTTTTGTTCCTCAAAGACTACATGGCCACCTTTGCTGAGGTCACTGGTTCTCCTGGCACTCCATGGTCCTGCTGTGCCAGCCTACTTGTGTTAATTCTCTCCTGTCTCTCCCTCCCTTCTGGGGCTAGACCATTTCAGCCCTGACAGCCTGGCTTTGTTGTGATGTTCTTGCCATTTTCTGTTAGTGATGACTTAGATCATCTTAGCTGACTTTGGAAAGTTGAATGTGACTTTAGTAATTTTCAGCTTTCCCAGAGAACTTAGATATAGATTTCTTGGTGAGAATTTTTTGCATCCATATTCATCAGGAATATTGGTCTGTAATTCTCCTTTTCGGTGGAGTATTTGTCTGGTTTTGGGATCAAGGTAATACTGGCCTCATAGAATGAGTTTGGAAATTTTCCTTCCGTTTTTATTTTTTGAAACAGCTTCCGAAAAATAGGTATTAATTCTTCTTTAAATGTTTGGTAGAATTCCCCTGGGACGCTCTCTGGTCCTGGACTCCTTTGCTGGGAGATTTTTGATGACTGCTTCAATTTCTTTACTGATTATGGGTCTGTTCAGGTTTTCTATTTCTTCCTGTTTCAGTTTCGGTAGTTTATCTGTTTCTAGGAATGCATCCGTTTCTTCCAGAATGCCTCATTTGTTGACATATAGTTCATAATATGTTCTTATAATTTTTTGTATTTCTCTACTGTTGGTTGTGATCTTTCTTCTTTGATTTATGATTTTATATATTTGGGTCCTTTCTCTTTTTGATAAGTCGGCTAGGGGTTTATCAATCTTTACTAATTCTTTCAAAGAACCAGCTCCTAGTTTTGTTGGTCTGTTTTACTGTTCTTTTGATTTCTGCTTCATTGATTTCTGATCTTTATTATTTCTCTTCTGCTGGATTTAGGCTTTATTTGCTGTTCTTTCTCTATCTGCTTTAGGTGTAAGGTTAGGTTGTGTATTTGAGATTTTCTTGTTTCTTGAGAAAGGCTTGTATTGCTGTATACTAGATTTAGATTTCTAACATTTATTGAGTGGCTTCTTTCTGGTGATGTTGCTAGGTAACTTCACAATTTGAGATCTTATAAATGAAGGTGAAAAAACAGTTTGGACTTAGGTAAATTTATAGATAAATCTAGAATGAATTATTCAAGAAAGGATATTTGGGTATGTTTTTGGTTGACAGCAAAGTTAACAAGGCTCTCTTTAAATGTTACTTGGTACTGTAACAGGGAGAAGGCTGGACTGAATAGGTATGGCACAGTTGAGAGGTGAAATGTAATGATGGAACTTTTGTAAAACCTCCAGAATTATATGCCTGGTAGACATGAAGTGGTTGGTAAATGTTGCCTTATTTTCCTTCTGTCATTTTTACAAACGAAATATATTTAATACTGACTCTGAAATATGACGATGAGGTCAGTTTTAGAAATAGAGTGGTAAATATGCCTTTGTAGATTAGTAACTAATGAATTCTTTTGAACTATCAAAATAAGGAATTTAAAAGTGAAGTAAATCACTCAGGTTTAACCGTGTGTTGTTAAAGAACATGACATCTAATTACCTTGGAAACAATAGTTTCTTTTAATTCGGCATTTCTAACAAGTTAGAAAAATTAAACCATTTACTATTTTAAAAAGTACGAAGCTGTGTGAAGTAAAAAAAAAAAAAATTCATCTTCTGCAAAGAGAAGGAGGGGCAGTCTTTCCCAAGAGTTAACTGCCTGTGAGAGTCTGCGTGTTTGTGTAGTTAGACATTACTTATGCACGTACAAACATGATGTGTGTGTGTGTGTGTGTGTGTCACCTTTCCACCCCCAATGAAATCTGCAGATTTATTTGCATCTTGCTCTTTTTACTTCATGTATAATGGCTATTTTTCTTTGTCATTTGGTTGCTTCCTTCTAGGTCAAAACTGCTCATTTTATTCTCTGTTATTTTCAGTGTCTCTCGTATTAGACCTTATACAGTACTATTGCACATTTACATTTTCTTAAACCCCAATTGTATCAGTTTCTTAGAGCTGCCCAAACAAAACTCCAAAAGCTCTGTGGCTTAAAAATCACAAAAGTGTATTGTCTCCCAGTTCCGGAGGCCAGAAGTCCAAAATCGAGGAGTCAGCAGAGTTGGTTCCTTTGGAGGGCGGTCAAGAGAGTCCTCTCTGCCTTTCTTGAAGCTTCTGGTGTTTGCTGGCAGTCTTTGGCATGTAGACGCATCCCGCCTTCATCTTTTCTTTTCTTTCTTTTTTTTTTTTTTTAAGATTTTATTTCTTTATTTGAAAGAGAGAGAGCACAAGCAGAGGGAGAGGGAGAAGCAGGCTCCCCGTGGAGCAGGGAGCCCGATGCGGGGCTTGATCCCAGGACCCTGGGATCATGACCTGCACCGAAGGCAGATGCTTAACTGACTGAGCCATCCAGGCGCCCCCCCCCCCTTCATCTTTACTTGGCATTTTCCCTCATGTTTCTGTCTCTCCCATCGCTGTTCCTCTGCACATGTCTGTCTCCGTGTCCAACTTTCCCCTTTACATAAAGACACCAGGCATTGGATTAGGGCCCACTCTAGTGACCTCTAACTTGATGACTCTCTAAAGACCCTCTATCCAAAGAAGGTCGCTTTCTGAGGTCCTGGGGGTTAGGACCTCAGATGCCTTTATTGGAGGGTCCCATTCATCCCATAACAGCAGTAGAGCAGTCCAGCCCATTTCTGCAGTCAGAATCTGTGAATGCTCATGAAGTCAGGCTATGTCCTAGACACTCGGCATGCAAAGCTCTTTACCTCTTTACCAGTCTTTGTTCTCAAAGGACTTGAAGTCTCCTTGGGAAGACCAGACTCACCATGGCAAGGTAAGCAGTGATACAGACTTCAGATTTATTGCTTAAATAGAAGACAAGCTGGCCTTTGGTTCGAACAAAGCCTGGACCAGCTGGAGGCTTTTGGGAATGTTAGGGGAGCTTGCTGGGATTCGAAAGGTAACAGGAAGGACAATGAGGGTGGGGAAGGGGCTCTGGAGAGGAGGCAAGAATGTATGAATGAATGAAAAACAGCTAACAAATAAGGGTTTAGTGATTAAAATGACATAAGTAGTTTAATGCTTCGGTAATTTTGTCCTCAGACTTGTTAAATGGATTCTGTTGTATTGGTTTAGGCAAAATCCTCCTGTGAAGATCGGTAGTTTAAAAAAAGCCATGTGTATGTGGTTAATAATGACATGTGTAGCCTACAGGACTCATTTTTGCTACAGTGAGTTAACGCAGTGGGTAAAGGAAAGTGGGAGACATCATAAATAGGACATTCACTGCTTTCCTCCCCAGAGTAGTGACAGAGAAAGAAAAGTCTAAAAACCTTTGGTCCTTTTCAGCTATGGCACTGTTCCTGTTTTCTTTAGCTTATTATATGTAAAACTTAACAAGCAAAAAAGGGATCAGAGGAAGTGGTTTCATAGAAAATTTATCTTAAAAAGTCAACAAAACCTGGTTACTGTGGGTCAGTCATTAGTAAAAACAACGTATGCAGAATATATTTTCATGGCAGATACTTGCTGTGAAGAAGCCTCACCAAGATCATTTTCATTTTAGACCACTTCATTATTGCTTTATTTTTTTCTGAACGGCAACTGTAAAATCTGTGAAATGGGCCAGTAGGTAGTAGTAGTAGTCTGTTTCACAAATGAGAAAATGGACGAATAGCTTACTTCAGACTATGGTTATATGATCAGTGAGTCGGGATTAGGAATCTGCCTGGGATCTCTCCAAATTCCATCTAGTGCTTTTGCCACTGGACTGTACTGCTAGTAATGTAAGTGTGGAATTCCCCTGTCCCCCAGTACAACCACAGTATCATTTACTGCCCCCCCATTTCCCATTTCTTAATACCTCAATCCAGTTATTACTGAAATTGCCTGATTATCTCAAATGGTTTTACATAGCTGGGTCCGTACATTGCATTTGGATGTTCTATCTCTTGAGTATGGATCTCTTACTCCTTTTATAAATAACAGCTTATCTGTTGAAGAAATTCTGTTGTCCCATAGCTTTTCTCACATTCTGCATCACAGAATATCCTTTTAGTGGTATCCCTCCATCCTGTGTATTTCTGGAAATTGGTAGATCTGGAGGTTGATCCAGAATCCTTGTTTTTTGTTGGTTTTTTTCTCCCCTCCCCCCACCCCCAGCAAGGGTGGAATGAGTGAGTAGGTGGGTGGTGGTGAGAAGAATATATCGTAACTGATGTGTACTTGTGGTTCCATCACATCGGGAGGTACACGTGTCTTCTCTTTTTGTGCCAGTGAAGTTGACGTTGGGTTCAGGTGTTGTCAGCATGATTCCTATTGTGCAGCTCCCCAGCAGCTTTTCACCTAATGATTTTAGCAGCTGTTGGTAATAATGGCTTAGGTCCAGCATTTCATTAGAGGTTAAGAATAGAGTTTTAAATGCTTTTATCAGTTTTCGTATTTGAAGAAAATATTATAGAAAACATTTAGAGAGAATGGAGATCTAGTCTTCATATCATGTTTAAAGCTACATAGATGTAAATTTCTTACATATGCAGAATATTTTCATAGTTGCACTCTCAAAGTTATAGGCTAACTTTTAAAATAAAGTTTAACTTTTTTCATACCTAAATATGATTTTGTGATATTACAAGTGGATAAGTACCTGGGATCCAAATAAAATTCTTGCGTCTGAACTATAATAAGACTTGACTGTGATTGTATACTAGTGCTAGACAAAGTAGTTTTTCTCTTATTTCCCCCTTTTTAATATATACTTGTTATAATAACTTGTTATTAAAGCAATTTCAAATTTTTAATCATATGATTGAGAATACTAGATGAACTAACCAGATATAGTCACTTTTAGGCTATTAGAGTGCATTGATTTCTGTTTGTAATGTTTGAAATGGACCAGAAATTTGTGTGTACGTAACAGATTACCACCAATTTAGTGGCTGAAAACGACATAAACTTCTTATCCTATTGTTCTGGAGGTCAGAAGTTTGAAATGGGTCTCAATGGGCTAAGATCAACGTCAGTAGAGCTCTGGTCCCTTCCGGAGGCTCTAGGGGTGAGACTCTTTGCCTTTTCCTGCTTCTGGAGGCCACTCTCATTCCTGGGCTGGTGGCTCCTCCGTTTTACAAAGCCAGAGAAGGTGGGTCAGTCTTTTTCACATCACATCATCCTGACCCTGACTTTCCTGCCAACCTCTTGCACTAACAAGGACCTTGTGATTGCATTGGGCCCATTTACGAAATGCACGATAATCTCCCGTCTCAAGGTCAGTTGATTAGCAACCTTAATTTCCCCCCCATCATGTAACCTAACATATTCTCAGGTTCTGAGGATTAATGATATGGACATTTGTCGTCTGGGAGGGCAGTAGTGCTATTATTTTTCTGTGAGCACAGTGTGTTTGCATCTTTAACTTCAAAAAATAAAGCCAGCATTATATTTAATGTGGAAAATTCATTCCTGATATGCTTGTAATGAAGTTTGGGCTGTGGTGAAGTATTAGGAGTTTGAGTGGATTAGTAAACACAGGCCTTTTGCACTAAGTGGGTGTTAAGAGGTCATTAGCTGTTGCAGTGGTAGGAGTGGAAATGTGAATTTTTACTTCAAGAACTGTTGGCACATCACCAGTCTTAGCAGGAGAAGTGTAAAGATGCAACAGGGCATTTAAAGTGCTCCATTCAGTGGGTTTTGTATATTGTCAGAGTTGTACAACTCGAACCAGCATCAGTTTACATTTCTTTCACCTCTACTATAGAGTGAATGTTGTGTCTCCTCAGAATTCATCTGTTGAAGATGGTGGGTATTTAGGAGGGCACTTGTGATGATGAGCACTGGGTGTTGCATGTAAGTGATGAATCATTGAATTCTCCTCCTGAAGCCAGTATTACACTGTATGTTAACTAAGTAGAATTTAAATAAAAATTTGGAAAAAAAAATGGTGGCGGTGATATATTTGAAGGTGGGGCCTTTGGGAGGTGATTAATTCATGAGGGTGGAGGCCTCACAAATGGGCTTACTGTCCTTAGAAATGAGACCCCAGAGTCCACTGCCCTTCTGCTATGTGAGCAGTGTGCCATTTGGAAGAGTGAGAAGTGAGTGCGTGTTTAAGCCACCCAATCTGTGGTGATTGGTTACAGCAGCCCGAGCAGACTAAGGCACCTACCTTAAATTTTATAAATTTTTTCCCTGACTCGTGTCTTTTTTTTTTTCCTCCTGTATTCCCCCTTTACTGCTTCCTTTTGCATAGAGTGAATGTTTTCTAATGTAGCATTTTATTTTCATTATTGATGTTTTACTCTGTGTGTGTGTGTGTATATATATATTTAGTGGTTGCTCTAGATTTTACCATATGCATTTTAAATGATCCGAATCAATTTCAGATTTATTCTAACTTAATTCCAGTGAAATAGAGGAATTACTCCTGTGTGGGCCTATTTTCTTTCTCCCCTTTTTGTGGCATTATTTTTGTACGGATTTCATCCGTTAATGTTATAAACTCATCAGTACATGATTATAATTAATACTTTACCATTTCTGTTTCCTAAGCCCATTGCCCATTATTGATACATTATATTACATGTATATTAGAGTATATTACATTTATGTATGTTATAGTCCCAACACTATTTTATGTACTAATTATCTTATGTAATTGCTTTTTAAGTCAGTTAAGAGAGGAAAGGAGGAAAACAATGTGTTTATAGTGGTCTTTGTAGTGAAACAGTTACCATTACAGTCCTTTTTTTTTTTTTTTGGTTCGTGCGGGCTTGAATTCCTGTCTGAGGTCACTTGCTTTCAGCCTGAACAACCTCCTTTAGTATTTCTTGTTAAGTGTGGTTGCTGGAAAAAATTGTCATGTTTTCTTCTTTCTCTCTTTCTTTTTCTTTTTTTTTTTTTGGTCTAAGAAAGTCTGTTTCACAGTTGGTTTGAAAGCTTTGCCAGATTTAGTATTCTTGGTTGATAGTTTTTTTCTTTGAGCTCTTTGAATATGTTACTCCACTGCCTTCTCCTTGCCGTTGTTTCTGCTGAGAAGTCGGCTGTCAGTCCTATTGGCGGTCCAGTGTAAGTGACAACTCCATTTTCTGTTGCTTTCAAGATTTTTCTCCTTGCCTTTGACTCTCAGTGTCTCTGGGTCTCTTTGTGTTTATGACCTACATATTCTTAAATTCTGATTTATGTTAAATGCCTCTGCCTTTCAGTTGAAAGTATTGCTTTTTTTATTTTGACATTTCAGTTATACTATATCAACTTTGTAACTCAGAATGATTAGATTAATTCAGAATTGTTTTGTCTCAGCTGAGAATCTATTGTTAAATATTGCAAACATTCTCACAGAAGGCATTTATAAGAAAATTCGATGCAAACTAAAATGAAATGATATGAATTCTTTTCATGAGTTGTATGTTGTCGTGCCTATAGGTTAGTTTCACTGTATTCTTGAAATAAATTTGTTCCATGCCAGCCCTTTTAAAAAGGCAGTGGATGTGAGGGTGTCTAGATGCATAGAATTTATAAGATGGGTTATTAGTTGCATAGGTCTTTGTAACAAGTACCAGAGACAGTGCTTAGAACAAGGAAAATGTATTGTCTTATAGCTTTGAGGGCCAGAAGTTGGATCAGGGAGTCAGCAGGGTTGTGCCCGCTCTGAAGGTGCTAGAGAAGCATCTTTTACAGGGCCCTCTCCTAGCTTCTGACAACCTCACATGTTCCTTAGTTTATAGATGGCTCTCTTCTCAGTCTTTCTTCAGATTGTTTTCCCCTCTATGTGTGTCTGTGTCTACTTTTCTCCTTTTTAGAAGGACATCAGTGATATTGGATTAGGGCTTACCTTAATGGCCTCATTTTAACTTCATTACTTCTGCAAAGACCCTATTTCTAAATTAGGTCACAGCCTGTGCTACTGGGAGGTCAGACTTTAATGACACAGTTCTGCCCATAACAGATGGGTTAAAGGGGTGTTGCCATCTGAAGCCCTTTCAGAAACAAGGTAGGGACTTAAGGAACCGTACTTTTTGAAGGGGAGCAGCAATTACTTTGTTTAGGTATCTTTTAAACTAACTAGTTTAAGTACCTCTGACTTCACTTACAA
Source organism: Eumetopias jubatus (assembly GCF_037043125.1). Taxonomy (NCBI): domain Eukaryota; kingdom Metazoa; phylum Chordata; class Mammalia; order Carnivora; family Otariidae; genus Eumetopias; species Eumetopias jubatus. Next base: position 120,562,264 of record NW_028274809.1, on the reverse strand, counting down.
GCCAGCATTGGAGTTCTACAGCTCTGATTTCGCATTAATCTCATAATGGCTGACGTCTTCTGGAAGTGGTTAACCAACTGCTTGATCCCCCCTTTTTGTAACTGCTCAACCCCCTACTTTCCACCCCCTGAATCCCCCCTTTTTGTAACTGCTCAACCCCCTACTTTCCACCCCCTGAATCTTTCACAGCTATGCAGTGTTTTCATTAATTACATGGATACTTTATAAGAAATTTTATTGTTTTACTGATAATAAAAAGAATATATGTTTGTGATGAACAAGAATGTGTAAAGAAGAAACTGAAAGTACCTATAGCCCATTAATTAATTACTAGTAATTGATAATGTGTTTTTGTATGTTCTCCTGGTCTTTTCCATACGTAGCAAATACGATTTTTAAAACAAATTCATGTGATTACATAGCCTTTTAACTGGGCTGTGGGTAATTGGATTAATTATTAATGCTAGTGCTCTTAAATTAGGCATTTTTAAATTTATTGCTATCTTCTCCTCTTCTGTTACCTTTTGGAGCCCAAGATAGACTTAACTTTTATTGTTTCTCATCTTCTCTACTGCCAACAGAAATTTGGTTTTTAAAGAGTTTTAGAGTTAAAAGGGACCTTGGAACAACTAGCCCTTTATGGCGACAGGTACTGCAGGGGAGCTAAATCTGGGATCATGATATTCACTGTGATGAGCAGATTCTAAATGAACTCCTTCAACATAGTAATTTAGATGGAAGCTATGTGGGAGCTAGTTTACATTATTATTAATTTGCCCTTCCTTCTGAAAAGCTACCAAACCGGAATAACAAACACTGGGGGAAAAGTGGTTATGCAGGAAGTCTTCAGCTAAAAGATTGGTTTCCAAAGATTCTTTTTTGATGTCAGTTGATTGGAGCTCATTATTCATTTTCTCAGAAACAGTGTGTCAATTCAGTTCCTTAGCCAAACAGACAGGGTGTGTTTTAGCACCGACTTACTACCATAGTTCACAACGTTGTGGCATAGAGTTCATTCACAGGGGCCGCTGTTGCCACGTGGAGAAAAAAGTGTGGCTCAGAATTTCATGTCTTTTGCTGCCTGTCATTCTTCAAGAAGGAAACTCATGGGAAAGATACCTTACACTTTTATAGTTATCTGAGGAGAACCTGACAATTGGGGAGGAAGGGAAGTAGGCGGAAGGAGTGGGATCTCTGTATTTGACACAGACTTGTGTTCAGGTTTCCCCTCTCCCATTTTAGTTACAGCCCTGGGCACATGACCTTAAACTCTTTGAGTTCATCTAGAAAAATGGACAAAAATAAAACGTGTAACCGTTAGTTACCTTACTTCAAGCTTGACATAATTCTAAGACCTCTACACATATTAACTCATTTCATCCGCACAGCAACTCTGAGGTTGGTACTATTGCTGTCTTTTATGGATAAGAAAACTGAGGCACAAAATAGCTAAAGGAATTTCCCCAGTGTCATACAGTAATTAAGCTGGTGGGGCTGGGAGTCCTGTCCTGAAGTCTGGACCCAGAGTCTTCGTAATGACCATACTCAACTGCTTGTCCCAAAACACTGCTTTCAAGGTTGTTGGGAGGAGTTAGATCGTGTATGTCAGGTGGCCAGTTCAGTAAGTGTCCGTTCCCTTCAACTCTTTAGGTGTGTGCTAGGAACCCTGCATTTTCCTGGCGGCCTCTGCTTATAATCACAAATTATGAGTTCCCTGTATTAGCAAAAGCAAGTTGTAATAACGTAGTACCTCTCTTGACTTGTCTACACATTACCTTCTTATGGCAGGTGAAAATCCCCAGTCACAGTTGAGGGCAGTTTCAGGGTGAGTGGAAGGGGGAAGGGAAAACACTGGGGAAAGTCTGATCAGCACAGCGGCAGCGTGACTTGATGTTGGGGCTAATCAGTGGCTGGGAACCCTTGACACAGCAGAGCACCTCTCCCCCCTGGGGATTGAGAGCCTTTTCTTTGTAGTTTTGAATTAAACTTATCTCTTCCTTATATAGGCTCTAAAGAAAAAATTAACCTTTAGATTAAAAATTATAGACCTTTTTGATGAAGGCATTGAATGCTAAGGAATGATTAAGTAGGCAGACCCTTGATGGGTCATCTAAAAATAATGACATACTTCTACCTGACAGCTCCCATTTTCTCACCCAAGAAAAATAATGGCCATTTTCCAACGTTGTCTAATATTTAGACCATATTCTAGTCACCCCAGTTGTTTTAAAAATGTCTTCTGTGGTCTTTTGTGGGATTTTCTGAACAGCAGTTCAATCAAGGTTCATGCTCTGCCTTTGTCTCTGTAGTCTTTTTAAATCTAGAATAGTCCCTTTTTTTTTTCTCAATGACCCTGACTTTTCCAACAGACAGGACAAATTGTCTCATTTAATGACCCTGTCTGAATTTGTGTGAACATTTCTTTGTGGTATCTCTTAATTTGTTCTTCTAGCTCTTGTATTTTTTATAAAGGTGAAATTAGGCCACAAGGCTTGATTAGACTGAGGTTAAACATTCTTTGGCAAGGATACTTCATGAGTAATGTTAATGTACCTCATATTGCAGCCTCTAACGTGGAACATGATGGTAGTTGTATCTGTAAGTGATGTTGAATTTGATACTATGATTAAAGTAGAGACCATCAGCTCTCTTCCTTGTAAGTGAAATATTTCACTTTGCAGTTACCAAGTAATCTGAGGTATTTGGCACTTTGCTGATACCCTGTTCCCCTATGCACCCACTGATGATGAGGCCAGTTTCAAACATTTCTTTGGGTTTTGCAAAATGGTATTTTTCTGTCATTCCTTCCATGCTTATTAGCAGGCATTCCTCTGTAAAGAATTTTTTTTTCATTATCTGTAGTTGAAGTATACCTCTTTCTCTAAAGGCAGAGTAAATATTTAAGTCTTCAATGATCAGTTTTTAGAATAAGGAATCAGTATGTCATTCCCCACCAACGGTACGAATGAGTTTTCCAGTTTCCTGTTCTTTTACTTGCTTTTGAGTATCATGATGGATTTTTGAATGTTTTATAATCAGTTACAGTTGGTTTAATATTTATCGTTATTCTTTCTGATGCTTAGATTATTCTGGATTTTGCCAGTGAGAGCCCCTCACTGGCTGCTGCATGACTTGTTGATATATAGAAGTTGAAAGAGTAGTGCAGGGAATTCCCAAATAGCCTTTACGCAGATTCACTGATTGTTTACATTTTGCTGAATTTGCTTGGCACGCATAAGCACATGATTTTTATCTGAACCATTTAAGGATAAATTGGAAAATTGTGTCACTTTACTCTTAAGTTCTTCAGCATGCATTTCCCAAGGACAAGGATGTTCTCTTTCATAAACACAGTATAATTTAGAAAATTAATACTGTTACCTAATCTATAGCGCATTTTTAAATCTAGCCAGTTGTCCCAGTAACATTCATTATCAAATTAAGGATTATCGTAGTGTATTTACTTAGCTTATTTTTTTTTTTTACGTGTCCTTTAATAACTGTTCCTCAGGGCGCCTGGGTGGCTCAGTTGGTTAAGCGACTGCCTTCGGCTCAGGTCATGATCCCGGGGTCCTGGGATCGAGCCCCACATCGGGCTCCCCGCTCGGCGGGAAGCCTGCTTCTCCCTCTCCCACTCCCCCTGCTTGTGTTCTCTCTCTCGCTGTGTCTCTTTCTGTCAAATAAATAAATCTTAAAAAAAAAAAACCAAACTGTTCCTCAGCCTTTTTTTGTCTTTGTTGCCCTTGACACTTTTGTGGAGTATCAGCCAAATAGTTTGTATACTGTTTCTTACTTCGGGTTTGGTGATAATTCTTTATGATTATATTTTTAACAGGAATGCCACAGAAGCAATGTGTCCTATTCAGGAGGCATATGATCTTGATTTTGTTCGAATGTTGGTGGTGGTAGCTTTGATCATTTGGTTGTGGTTTCCCTTTCATCGTCAAGTTACTGTATTTACTTTGTAATTAATTTGTGGGGGAGATACTTTTGATACAAAATATATATACTGCTTCTCATCATATTTCACTGGCTAGTTTTAGGACTGTCATTTTTTCTGTCCGTATGATTTGGTATTCTGCCACAAAGAGGCTCCCTTCCTTCTATGTATTTATTCATGTGTTTATTTATAGCACTCTGGGCTTTTATTTTGTTCAATACATTATGATCTACCGTTACTAATTTTGATGTGTAAATTGCCCCCGACCTGGCCAGTGGACATTAAGCTGGCTCCTTTTTCCCTTTGTCATATTTTTATCATTCTTTGAACACTTATTAACTTCTGGCATAAAATATTCTAGGTTCATCTCTTACTTTCCTTTCCCTAGCCCTGCAAACAGTTTTTTTCTGTAAAGTGTCTTGGTTCCTTTTAGTGGAGAATGGTATTTAGAAACCAAGACATGGATTCTAGGTGTGCTCATTGCTGTGGTGTGTCATGGTTTTGAGGTTCTTTTCTTTTAGTGGACCTGTAGCAAGGAAAATTTTTTCAAATTAGTTCACATTGATATTTTCAAATCAGATTTAACATTAGAGTGCTTTTTTCCTTTGAATTTTAATTTCTGTAGTGTTAATTGGAATAGCTACAGAAGACTTTAGAGAAATTCATTAGTAATCTGGTTTTAGTATGTTTTGGCTGTATAGTCACTGTCAGTGGATGGAAATAATTGTGAAGCTTGCTGATCTCGTTAGAACAGATGAATGTTTTGCAATTAAAAAAATTTTAAATTTCATGTTATAAACTTTTAAAATGAAACCTATTATATCTAGATATTATTCTTTTTACACATGAAGAAAAAATAGCACTAATCAAATTTTCCAGTCTTTTAAGAATTCAAAGTGCTAACTTCAATTTTGTTACCTATAAAATTAGGATAGTATCTAAAAGGGTTGTTATGAAGATAAAATAATGTATATAAAGTACCTAGGATAGTCTTTGGCCTTTCATACTTTTTTTTTTTAAAGATTGTATTTATTTATTTGACAGAGAGAGAGAATGCGAGAGCAGGAACACAAGCAGGGGGAGTGGGAGAATGAGAAGCAGGCCTCCAGCTGAGCAGGGAGCCCGATGCAGGGCTTGATCCCAGGACCCTGGGATCACGACCTGAACCGAAGGCAGACGCTTAACGACTGAGCCACCCAGGCGTCCCCTTTCATAGATACTTAATAAATGGTATCTATTATTATTATACTAATGTTTTTGTATTGAATATTGCCTATAGGGACATAGTAAGCACTGCACATTCCTCTAAAAACTACTCATTTGATTAAATTTCTTGTTGATGTAGATCTAAGATTTTGTATTCTAAAACTTTTGACTTTCTGTGTTTTCATAACTGTACTGATTTGTTTAACATATAAGCCTAAGCCTCAGTGAATTTTCAGACTACATATACCCATGTAACCAGCACCAATATTAAGAAACATTATCAGCACTTCTGAAGTCACCCTCATGTTCTCTTCCAGTGACTACCTACCATTGTCTTTCTCCAGGGACAGTGCATGACTTTTTCTACTTTTTCTCTCTTACATGCTACCCAAAACATAAAGAATATATTAAAGAAACTATTTTTGAGGTTAGAATTGTATTGGATGAGAAACTTTGTATTTTCTTTTCAAAATTAAAAAATTTTTTTTTAGATTTTATTTATTTGAGAGAGAGCACGTGAGCGAGAGAGAGAGAGAGAGAGGGAGAGAGAGAATGAGTGGGGGCAAGGGGCAGAGGGAGAGGGAGAAGCAGGCTCCCTGCGAGCCTGATGTGGGGCTCAATCCCAGAACCCTGGGATCATGACCTGAGCTGAAGGCAGACGCTTAACTGATTGAGCCACCCAGGCGCCCTTAACTTTTTTTTTTCTTAAGATTTTATTTATTTATTTTAGAGAGTGGGAAGGTGAGCAGGGCGAGAGGGGCAGAGGGGGAGAGAGAGAGAGAGAGAGAGAGAGGGAGAGAATCTCAAGCCACTCCATGCTGAGCGTGGAGACTGACATGGGGCTCAGTTCCATGATCCTGAGATCCTGACCTGAGCCGAAACTGAGAGTCAGATGCTTAACTGACTGAGACTCCCCGGCCCCCCATGGTTTAGCTTTTTATGTGTTTGATTTAGGTTCTCCTCTTGTATATTGTATGTTCCCTGAGGTTCTGGACCATATATTTTCCATATATTGCTTTGTTCTAGTGGTGCGTTATATAAACTTAGAAGTCAGAAAGTTCTGTAATCTCTAGTTTGAGTTTGGTCTACAAACCAACCTAGGATAAGTTACTTTTCTATTTTATTCTCTCCATTGAAGAATTTCACTTTATTAACTACCTAAAGGGTCTTTATTAAGGTCTGTTTTGTTTTAGTTATTTATAAAACGTGGACTTAGGTTATTATAGTCCCCCCAACTCTGCCATCCTCAGCAGTGTGACGGAAAATTAGGTTCTGCTTAAAGTAATCTTTTTATCTCAGCAAGAATCATTTCAGAGTCCTGCAAGCAGTGGGGCCTGGGAACTGGGCCCCTCTTCCTGACTGCTTTCTCACAGCTGGCCTGTGCTGGGGAAACAGTCCTAGCTCAGGGACAACGGAGGCCTCCAGTGGGTAGGATGGTGGCGACGGGGGGACTGCTGGTTCCTGAAGTCGAGCCAGAGCGAGCCCTAGGAAAACAGTTTATATGTTTCAGGGTGGGCTGTTCTTATCCAATGCGACAAGTAAAGAAAAGCAGGTTTTCCTTCACACTCCCCTCCTTCACCAGCTTGTTTCTGGCACTCAGTGTTTCTATATGGTTATATACCTATATATAAAATAGCAGATATCATAAGATAACATTGAACACTTAAGCGTTTGAGTAGAATATAAATGTTTAGAGATTCAGATGGTATAAGAAAGGGTTACTTACATTTAATTTGTAAATGTTGTTACATAAAGAGATTTGAGGTAAAATGTAAATTGTAAATGTTTTCATTTTATGGTATGTTTTAATTCATATTCAAATTGCTCATAGGTATCTTTTTTTTTTTTTTTTTTTGCTCATAGGTATCTTTAACATTAGTGGTGGGTTCATTTCTAGTTATTTTTGTGACCTAGAGCATAGTTTGTCAGAGCATGTCATCTTTACTTTCATTTAGGTGTTTCCCTATGTACAGCACTTTTAAATTCATTTTTGATGGCGTCAGTGGGTACTGCAGCTTGGGATAATAGCATTTCTATTTTTATAATATTGACAATTGATTTTTTGTTTGTCTGTTTGCTCATGTCCCCACATAATGTATCACTGATTGCTGACCTTTTCTCTCCTTTATAAAGGTGATTTTGCAAGTCTTATTTATTACAACATCCATCTTGTACAATGATGAGATCATATCTCTAGGCATAATTAATAAATGTGTTTAAGTTCTTTACTTCTCTGAAGACATCTAGAATTCTTATTTAGCGAGGTTGTTTCGGGTCCACAGACTTCTCAGATAACCTTTGTTCAAAAGGAAGTAATTGTGAGAGTATTTTTTTTTTGTAATACATAGACTCAAGGGGACCTGGATAAAGGTAACTCCCTCTATTCTGAGAGCTTTGGGAGAAAGTACCCTGTATGTTTGGGCATGTGGATACATGTGTTCTCACCTTGGATTCATTGACCTCTTATTCTCTAGCTGCCCCGATTCAATAGGGGACACCTATTCTCCCCTTCTTCTGTGTCAGCTTTCAGAATAGAACAGAAGGTGGATCTAGATGGCAAACCAAATGTGGTAGAAATTTTAGAAATTGAATTACTTTTGATTAAAACACTTCGCTGTGTGTCGTGTCTCTCCAAATTCTATCGTGCAGATCTTTAGTGACCTTGTAAAGAGAATTTCTTGAGTCCTTTTCATTTATAGTGTGGGGACACATATCATAAAGTATGACTAATAAAGTCATTTTTAAATAAATCAGAATAAAATGTGAAAATTTTTCTGAAATTGATAATCTATAAATTTCTTTTACATTTCTATATGTAGTATTTAGGAAAACTTATTGAAGATTTTTGCTTGGAATAGTGGTTTGAATGAAACGGCTTTAATACGGGCTTAGAGTTTCTGATGAGGTTGATTTAGCATCAGAGATACTCCTTCTATTACAATGTTTATTAGCAAAGCTTTTCATATGAATTACACAATATTTATATTCTGGGGAGAGTTGACCTCTTTGAAGTAATATACTTGTTAAACTAAAAACTCTTATTTTCTAAGAAATATGTTAGAAGGAACCAGAGGCCCATCTGAGCTCCTACACATCCACTTCTCCAATTTCTGTGGAAGTGACAGAAAGATGTGAGTGTGGTGAGTGTATTAAACTATAACATGATAGAGGATAAATGGTGCTACCAATGGACCAGATATTTTCGTGGAATTCCTAGAGGAGTGAAAAGTGGTAGGAAGGATTCAAGAGACAGCAGCGAGTGCGAAGAGTTAGAGCAGGAAAGAGAATAACCAATAAAGAACCACGGGCCGTAGCCTTCTCAGGAGAACCTTGTGGAAGGTTGCATTTGGAATCTGTAGCTGCTGTTGGAGTGTGGCTATGAGGCGGTCACCACGGTAATCAATTAAGGAAGTTGGTTTGCCGGAGCTGGCTCAGCCGAGCCTTGTGTTTTCTGTTCAGAGTGGCTGGCATGCCAGGCTTTTACCTTTAGGGGGAAGCCAGAGACATGGTCCTTGTGGGGAGTGGGTGACCTCTTATCTGAGGAGAGCTGACAGGCTCCTGGGCCTCGCGACTGGAGAGAGCAGAGAGGGCCTATGGTAGTTTGGTTTTCCCGCCGGAGTGGGGGGCAGGGTGCGGTGTCACCCCGCTTGTTAGCTTGCCTGCCTACTGCTCACACTCGGCTGCCTCTAGAACGTGCAGCCGCCGCTCTCTGGACGAGTGCACGGGAAGCCCGTGCCAGGTCCTTCTGCTAATCATCTTCCATTCACAAACTGGAACAACTAACCAAGGATTTCCAGACACTTGACGAAAACCGAGAGCTTGAAAGAGAACAAGAAACTTGAAAGATTCTCCTTTGAGTGGCAGTAGTGTAATAAGTAGGGTCACATTTCTGTTCACTTTCTTTTTCCTTCCTTCCTTCCTTCCCTCCCTCCCTCCCTCCCTCCCTCCCTCCTTCCTTCCTTCCTTCCTTCCTTCCCTCCCTCCCTCACTTCCCTCCCTCTTTCCCTTCTACCTTTTTTTTTAATTTTTGCTTTCCCGAACTGCTTTTTGTTAGAGTGATGCCATTTTCTTTGTTTTTGCTAGTTACCTATAAAATTTTTAGCATATGCAACTAAAATTTTCTTATGTCTGGGGCGCCTGGGTGGCTCAGTTGGTTAAGCGACTGCCTTCGGCTCAGGTCATGATCCTGGAGTCCCGGGATCGAGTCCCACATCGGGCTCCCTGCTCAGCAGGGAGTCTGCTTCTCCCTCTGTCCCTCTTCCCTCTCGTGCTCTCTATCTCTCATTCTCTCTCTCTCTCTCAAATAAATAAATAAAATCTTTAAAAATAAATAAATAAATAAAATTTTCTTATGTCTTAAGTCATTCAATATCTCTGTCTTCTCCTCTTTACAAGGCAAGCTCCTTAGCATGCATTAGCTACTCTTTTTTTTTTTTAAGATTTTATTTATTTGAGAGAGAGAGAATGAGAGATAGCACGAGAGGGAAGAGGGTCAGAGGGAGAAGCAGACTCCCTGCTGAGCAGGAAGCCCGATGTGGGACTCGATCCCGGGACTCCAGGATCATGACCTGAGCCGAAGGCAGTCGCTTAACCAACTGAGCCACCCAGGCGCCCGCATTAGCTACTCTTAAGAGTAATCTCTTTCTAGTTATTGTTTTTTGAATAAATCCATGGCAGATTTAGTTGTAATTATAGTTGTAATTTAGTTGTAATTATATGAATGTTTAAGTGTTACAGTCCCTGAGTACATAAAGAATTAATTGGGAGGTGGAAGAAATAAGAGGTAGAAGGAAAGGTACACGTGTTTTCTTTTGCTTCATGGCAGGAATTTCTTAAGTACTATATGAAGTTGGTAAATCTAGCTAGAGATTTAAATGTAGAATTACTAGAAGCCCTAGAGCAATATTGTATCCAATAATACACAGTAAAAATTAAAAGGTGACCTGGAGTAGTGGAGTTTGGAGGTACTGTGTGTGTGTGTGTGTGTGTGTGTGTGTGTGTGTGTGTGTGTGTGTGTGTGTGTTTCTCATCTTGCATAGCAGATTTAAAAGCTTTTCACTGAGGCATATATTAAAGTGATGATAATCACCATAAAAACTAAAACCTCGCTGTTAACAGTGGTTGTCCCTGGGGAAAGGAATGTAAAGGGAAGGAGTGGTAAGTAAAACTTCTGTGTTTTCATTTTATGCCCTTTACGGTTTGCATTGCTTTTGAGATTGTGAACATGCAATATTTATTAAAGTCTTGTACAAGGCTTACAGAAGGGATTTGATACTAATTCTAATATTTTTAACAACTCTCCGTAGGGAACCAACTCCAGATTTTTGAGTAGATTGAAGATTGGCATACCTGCCTTTCTGCCTACACAGTTGCTATCAAAACAAAGTGTACTTAAAGAAAGTACTGTCCTCTACTGGAATTTTCCATCGTGTTGCTCAGTTTGGTAAAACGACCACTTAGAAAAACCTCAGTGACTAATGCTTTCATCCTACCTTTACATAGTGCTTTAATCCTCTAGAGAAGTTTCACATTCATTATTTGATTTCCACGACAACCCTGTGAGGTAGGCAGAGTAGATGTTTTTCCTGCATTATAAGGCGAGGAAACGGAGACTGACAAAGTGACTTGCTAAGGTCGTAGGGCTTGTAAAGTGGCGATGGCACCTGCTGTCCAGCTCCTGTGATGGCATGCACGTCCCACACCACTGTAACAGTTTGACTCCTCTGCACAGCCTCCTGTGACCCATGGTGTCTGAAGTGTCTTTCTTAACCAGCGCACATCTTTATTCTTCATAACGTGACCCAAACTCCAGTTCTGACATTAATGGCCTTGATTTCTTCCTGCATTCTGAAATTTGTATTCTCGTTGTGTTTAAAATATTTAAATCTGTGTTAATTGTCGAAGATGAATTTTACTGCAGTCTTTGAGAAGGTGCCACACATAAACGTTGGGTATCATTTAGCCTCTTGCTATTTCAGCAGCTGGACAACCCTTATTCCTTACCCTGCTGAGCCGATCTTTTCTCAGAGACATAGATGCCTTCCAGATTTTTCTCATATCCTTGTTTGGCCCTGTTGTGGTTTGCTGAATCAAGCAGTGGAATTTAAATGTTTTTTACTTCAAGAATTAATTTATCGTTTTGGGCTTGCCTGAACCCTACAGTTATGTTTTTCCCCCAAGGAATTTTGATTTCAACTCGTGACTTGCTCTCCAGGAAAACAAGAGTGGGGAAGTAAGTGTATTTAGCTCTTGTCTTGGGAGCCCAGTGTAATACTCTTGTTCCTCGATCATGGGTTTTTTAAAAATTATGGTAAAAATTTTACATAGAATGTAAAATTTGTCATTTTAACTGATTTTAAGGGTCCACTTTGGTGACATTAGTTACTTCACCATGTTGTGTAACCATCACCACTCTCTCATTCCAAAACTGTTTCATTACCCCAAACAGAAACTCTGAGCCATTTGGTGGTAGCTCCCCATTCCTCCCTCTCTCCAAACCTTGCTATCCTGTCTTTCTGTCTTCTTTCTGTCTTCTATGAATTTGCCTACTGTAGGTATGTCATGTAAGTGGAAGCATACAGTATTTGTCCTTTTGTGTCTGGCTTCTTCCACTTAGCATACTGTTTTCAAGGTTCATTCATTTGTTGCATGACTCAGTACTTGATGTTTTTATTTTTTATTAAAGATTTTTATTTATTTGAGAGAGAGAATGAGAGAGAGAGAGCATGAGAGGGAAGAGGGTCAGAGGGAGAAGCCGACTCCCTGCTGAGCAGGAAGCCCAATGCGGGACTGGATTCCGAGACTCCAGGATCATGACCTGAGCCGAAGGCAGTCACTTAACCAACTGAGCCACCCAGGCGCCCCAGTACTTGATGTTTTTAAATGGCCGAATAATATCCCACCACATTGCATTGTACCATCCATAGCTTGTTTATCCATTCAGCTCTTGATGGGCGTTTGGAGTTGTTTCCACCTTCTGGCTGTTAGGAATAATGCTGCTGTGAACATTGACATATGTGTGTCGGTTTGACTTCCTGACTTCAAATCTTTTGGATATATATACCTAGGACTGAAGTTATTGAGCCATGTGGTTATCCCGTATTTAACTTTTTGAGGAACCACCAAATCTCCCAACATCCTCATCATGACTTCTTTTATTTTTTATTTTTATTTTTATTATCTTGATTCTAGCCATCCTGGTGGGTGTTGAAGTGGTACCTTGTGATTTTGATTTGCATTTGCCTAAAGAATATTGATATTAAGCGTCTTTTCATGTACTTAGCTGCCAGCTGGGTTGTCTTTTTGTTTTTGTTCTTTTAAGAGAGGGGTGGGGGTGGGACAAAGGGAGAGAGAATCTTTTTTTTATTTTTAAGTTTTATTTATTATTTTAGAGAGAGAGAGAGCAGGGGGCAGGGCAGAGGCTGAGAAAGAGAATCTTAAGCAGGTGCAAGCCCAATGGGGGCTCGATCTCACAACCCTGAAATGGTGACCTGAGCCAAAATCAAGAGTTGGACGCTTAACTGACTGAGCCACCCAGGTGCCGCCCCAGTTGTCTTTTTCTTCTTGAGTTATAGAAGTTCTTTATATATTCTGGATTTTAATCCCACTTGGTCATGGTCAAGAACCCTTTTAATGTGTTGCTGAATTTGGTTTTGCTAGTATTTTGTTGAGTCTTTTTGCATCTCCATTCATAAGGCATATTGGTCTGTGGTTTTCTTATAGTGTCTTAGTTTGGCTTCAGTGTAAGGATAATGCAGGCCTCATTAAATGAATTAGGAAGTGTTCCCTCCTCCTCAGTTTTTTGTAAGAGTTTGAGAAAGATTGGTGCTAATTCTTCTTTAAATGTTTTGTAGAATTCACCAGTGGAGACATCTGGTGCTGGACTTTTCTTTGTTGAGAGGTTTTCAGTTACTGACTCAATCTCCTTACTTGTTTTAAGTCTTCAGATTTTCAGTTTTTTTCTTGAGTCAGTTGGCAATTTGTATTTTTAGGAATTTGTCCATTTCATCTGGATTTTCCAGTTTGTTGGCATACAGTTGTTCATTATATTCTCTTATAATCTTTTTATTTCTGTCATATTGGTAAGTAATATTCTCTCCTGATTTTATTAATTTGAATCTTTTCTCTTTTTTCTTCATTAGTCTAGCTAAAGTTTTGTCAAATGTGTTGATCTTTTCAAAGAATCAACTTTTGACTTTGTTGATTTTCTCTATTCTTCTAACTTCTGTTTTATTTACTTACACGTGACTCTTCATTATTTCCTTCCTTCTGCTAGCTTTGGGTTAGATTGCTCTTCTTTTTCTACTTCATTAAGCTGGACAGTGAGATCTTTCTTCATTGTTAATGTAGGCTTTTCCAGCTATAAATTTCTCTCTGAGCATTGCTTTTGCTGTATCCCATTTGTTACACGTATATTGTTTTTGTTTTCATTCATCTTAAGGTATTTTCTAATTCCCTTTGGTTTTTTTTCTTTACCTCTTGATTAAGAGTATGCTGTTTAATTTCCACTACTTGTGAGTTTTTCAGTTTTCCTTGTTTTGTCAGTTTGTAGTCTTACTACGGTGTGGTCAGAAAAGATACTTTGTATGGTTTCAGTCTTACTATTCATTAAGGCTTGATTTAGGGTCTAACGTGATGTATTCTGGAGAATCTTCCAACTGCACTTGAGAAGAATGTGTATTCTGTTGTTGGGTGGAGTGTTCCATTTATGTCTGTTAGGTTTATTTGGTTAACAGCGTTATTTAAGTCCTGTTTACTTCTTGAGCTTCTGTCTGGTTTGTTATATCCATTACTGAAAGAGGGTATTAAGTTATCCAGCTGTTGTACAACTGCCCCCTTTCCCTTCAATTTTGTCAGTTTTTAAAATGTCTTTTTTTTAATTGAGGTATGATCGGCCCATACCATAGAGGTGTACAACGTAATGATTTGATATTCATTGTGAAGCAGTTATCACAATAAGTGTAGTTACTATCTGTCTTCATAAAGAATTACAAAAAAATTTTGTGTGTGTGATGAGAACTTTCAAGATCTGTTCTCAACAACTTTCAAATATGCAATGCAATATTGCTGTAGTCATCATGAGGTGTATTACATCCGCATGACTTATTTATTTTATAATTGGAAATTTTTACCTTTTGATGCTCTTCACGCATTTTACCCATTCCCTCCTACCCCTCTGGCAGTCACCAGTCTGTTATCTTTGTCAGTGAGTTTTGTTTTTTTCAGTTCCACACAAAAGTGAAATCATATGGTGTTTGACTTATTTCACTTAGTATAATAACCTCAAGATCCATCCATGGTGTTGCAAATGACAAGATTTCATTCTTTTTTATGGCTGAGTAGTATTCCATTTTGTTTATATGTGTGTGTGTGTATATATATGTTTATATATATATTTTATACCTATATATATATATATATATATATAGGTATAAACATATTACATTTTTGTTCATTTATCCATCAGTGGACATTTAGGTTGTTTCCATAGCTGTACTGTTTTAAATGAATGGCGCCATGAACATTGAGGTACATACATATTTTCAAATTAGTGTTTCCATTTTCTTTGGGTATATACCCAGAAGTAGAATTGCTGGATCATATGGTAGTTCTATTTTCAATTTTTAATTTTTTGAGGAACGTCTGTACTGTATATAATTATGTTGAGGTACATTCCATCTATACCCACTTTGAGAGTTTTTATCATACGTGGATGTTGAATTTTGTCAGATGCCTTTCCTGCATCTGTGGAGATACGATTTTTATCGTTCATTTTGTTAATGTGGAGTATCGTGTTGATTTTGTGGATGTTGAACCACAGATTCTTGCATCTCTGGAATAAATGCCACTTGATCATGGTGTACGATCATTTCAGTGTGTTGTTGACTTCCGTTTGCTAATATTTTGTTGAGGATTTTTGCATCTGTGTTCATCAGGGATACTGACCTGTAATTTTCTCCTTTTTGTTGTTCATGTTTGGTTTTGATATCATGGTAATGCTGGCCTTGTAAAATGGGTTTGGAAGTTTGGGAAGAGTTTGAGAAGGATAGGTATTGAATGTTCTTTGAATGTTTGGTAGAACTCACCAGTGAAGTCCATCTGATCCTGGACTTTTGCTTGTTGGGAGGATTTTGATTACTGATTCAATCTCTTTACTAGTAATCAGTCTTTTCAGACTTCCTGTTTCTTCAGGATTCTGTTGGAAGATTTATGTTTCCAGGGATTTATCCATTTCTTCTAGGTTGTCCCATTCGTTGGCATATAATTGCTCATGATAGTCTCTTTGATCCTTTGTATTTCTTTGGTATCATTTGTAACTTCTCTTTCGTTTCTAATTTTATTTATTTGAGCCCTGTCTTTGTTGTTCTTAGTCTAGCTAAAGAATTTTCCATTTTTTTTATCTTTTAAAGGAAAAGAGACTTCATTTCATTGATCTTTTTTCTACTTTTTGTCTCTATTTTTGCTGTGCTATGTATTTTTTTCTTTCTACTAACTTTGGCCTTAGTTTTTCCTTTTCTAGTTACTTTAGGTATAAGGTTAGATTGCTTATTTGAGATTTTTCTTGTTTCTTGGGCTAGACCTGTATTGCTATAATCTTCCCTCTTAGAACTGCTTTTTCTCCATCCCATAGATTCTAGTGGGTTTGTATTTCCATTTTAATTTGTTTCAAGATTTTAAAAAGTTTTTTTTTCCTTTGATTTCTTCATTGACCCATTGGTTGTTTAGGAACGTGTTGTTTGATCTCCGTATTTGTGATATTTGGTTTTGTTTTCTTATAATTGCTTTCTAGTCATACTGTTGTAGTTGGAAAAAATACTTGATAAGATTTCAGTTTTCTTACATTAATTATTAAGAATGTTTTGTGGGCTAACATACCTGTTTTGGAGAATGTTTCATGAGTATTTGAGAAAAATGTCTATTCTGCTTTTGGCTGGAATGTTCTGTATATGTTTATTAAGTTCTTCTAATCTAATGTGTTGTTTAAGGCTGTTATTTCCTTACTGATTTTTTTGGTTTGGGTTGTCTATCCATTGATGTGAGATATTAAAGTCCTTCACTATTGTATTGCTGTCAGTTTCTCTCTTTAGGTCTGTTAATAGTGATAGTGATAAATTCCTTTAGCTATTGCTTGTTTGGAAAACTCTTACCTCTTGAGTTCTGAATGATAACCTTGCTGGATAGAGTTCTTGGTTGGAAGTTTTTTCCTTTCAGCACTTTGAATATATCATTCTGCTCCCTCTGGCCTGCAAATAAATCTCCTTCACATGGTTTAGGTGTTTTTCAACCTGCTGCTTTTTCCCTGGGTCTGGGAGTGAATGAATCTGCACACAAGCCCTCTAAGAGCAGAATCTTTGTTTCCTACAGCCCTGTGTTTCTCCTGGATGTAAGCCCCATTGGTTTTCCAAACCAGATGTTTTGAGGGCTTGTCTCTCTGGTGCAGGTCCCAAGGGTTCAGATGCTTGAAGGAAAGCTCCATATTTGTGAGATCTCTTTCAACTCCTTCTGATTGTGGATCATTGCACCAGGGGTGGGGTTTTTGGAAAGCTAGTGTCTCTCTCCTTTTCTTTCCCTTGTTGATGTGGCCTTTTTATCCTTTGTTGTGGAGGATATGTTCAGCTAATTTTCAGTCCCTCTCCCCCCCAAATTGTTGCATATGTAGCTGTAGATTTGTCCATGGCAGGAGGTAAGTTCAGGATTCTCCTAGGAGACCATCTTTAACTGTTTCAATTTTGTCAGTTGTTGGTTGGTGCATGTTATGTTTGTAATTGTTATATTGTCTTGATGGATTAAACCTTTTATTAATATATAATGTTCTTTGTCTCTTTTCTTCCCCACCCTCCCCCCCCAGCTTTACTGAGATATTGACATGACATGCAAGTTTAAGGTGGTGATATGATACATGTGTGTATTGCAAAATGATTACCACCTTAAGATTAATTAACAACTCCCATCTCACATAATTGCCGTGTGTGTTGGGGGGGGTGATAACATTTAAGATATACTTTCTTAGATCTTTCAAGTATATAATACAGTATTTTTGTAAGTTTTTGGGGAGTGTATTTCACACACAATGTTGGTTTGGTTTCAGGTGTACATACAACTTTTTTTGACTTAAAAATCTATCTTGTCTGATAATAATAGCTTCCTTCCCTTCAGCCCTCTTTTCGTTACTATTTGCTTAGAATATCTTTTTGCATTCTTTTAATTTCGATCTCTTGGTGTCTGTTTATCTAAAATGAGTCTGTTGTAGACATCCTATAGTTAGATCATGTTTTTTTATCTGTTCTGCCAATCTCTACCAATTAGAGAGCTGAAGCCATTTACATTGAAAAGTAGTTACTGATAAGGACTCTGCATTTAAGTATTTGTGGTTTTGTTTTGTTTTTTGTTCTTTAATCCCTCTATTGATGACTTTTTGGTATTTACTTGATTTCTTTTAATGTACCATTTTGATTCCCTTATTTCCTGTATATATTTTAGTTTTTTCTTAGTTTTCTTGAGTGTTAGAATTAGCATCTTAAATTTATAACAACCTAGTTTGAATACCAATTCAGTTTCAGTAGTATACAGACATTCTGTGCCTGGATGTCCCTGTTCCTCCATCTTTATATTGTTGTCACAGACTACATCTGTACATTTTACATGTAGTAACACAAATCTATATTTATTGTTTAATATGTTTGTCTTTTAAATTCTGTGTGAAGAAAAGGAGAGTTAAAAGCAGAAGTACATACAGTAATACTGGCTATTGTATTTACCTGTGTTCTTTATTTCTTTACATGGCTTTGAGTGATTTCCTAGCTTTTTTTTTTTTCTTCATCTTGACGTGAGGGACTCCTTTTAGTATTTTCTTGGAGGTCAGGTCTACTAGGCCTGTCTTGGAATGTCCTCATTCTTCATTGCTGAAAGTCTGCAGTTAGAGAATTGTTGGACACTTTTTCTTTTTCAGCATTTGATTCCTGAAAAAGAAGCTCTTTATCTTACTGTGGATCCCTGGTATGTGATGAGTTGTTTCTGTCTTGCTGATTTCAAGATTTTTCTGTCTTTGTCCTTTGGCAGTTTGACTGTAATATATGGATCTCTTTGAGGTTTTCCTGCTTGGAATTTGTTGAATTCCTTGGATATGTAGATTCAGGTCTTTAATCAAATTTGGGAAGTTTGGGGCTATTATATCTTCAGATTTTTTTACTGCTTGCTTCTTCCCTCCCCCCACACTTCTTTGGGGATTCTCCAGTTGTATATGTTGGTATGTTTGATGGTGTCCCATTTTTCTGCATTCTTTTTTCATTGTGCTCTTCAGCCTGGATAATTTTAATTTCCTTATTTTCAAGTTTGCTGATTATTTCTCCTGCCTGCTCAAATCTGCCATTGGACCCCTCTAATGAATTTCTTCGTCAGAGGTAATTCCAGATGTTCTCTTCAGCTTCTTTTTTATTATAATCTCTATTGACATTCCCTGTTTATTCATACAGCATTCTCTTGATATCCTTTATTAGTTCTTTGGACATATTTAAGAGCGTTGATTTAACATCTTAGTAATTCTGACATCTAGCATTCCTCAGGGGTAGTTTTTGTCAAATTCTTTTTCTCCTCCCAAAGTGCTGTGGTTTTCTGTTTCTTTGTATGTTTTGTAACTTTCTGTTGAGAACTGGACCATTTGAATATTGCAGTGTGGTGACTCAGGAATCAGATTCTCCCCTTTCTCAGTGATTGCTGTTGAGGGTTGCAGTCATCTGTTTGTGTGGTGACTTTTCCGAAATAACTTTGCAAACTCTGTATTCTTTGTTGTGTGTGTGGTTACTGCAGTTTCTTTTACATTATCTGTGGTCAGCTTGTGGCCTGGCGGAGATTTACTTAAATATCTAGGTCTCCCCTCCCACCACCCAGAAAATCCAGAAGGGGAAGTTCATGCAGCCCAGGAGGGTGGAAACAGATGCAGGCGTCTGTGTTGTTTCCCTAGGCTACCTCCAGTATGACAGGATAAACAACCCAGTATTAGGAGGGCAGGGTCCCCATTGCCCACCCTGGCAGCAGCCAGTGCTTGAGGCACATGGGCCCTGTGCCTCCTTGTGCTGCGGGATGGAGCAACGGGGGTTGGTAGCTGGTTCGTGCACTCTACCCTCTGCCCTGGGTTGAGCAGCCTCTGTTTTCATCAGCCACTCCCCTGGTTGGTGTTAAGTGTTCTGAACTAGGTGATTTGGACGGGTTTTCCAGCTTAATGGTTTTGTGGAGGTACCGACCCCAGGAGTTTGAATTTTCTGTGCGACGTCACTCCACCTGTGGTTATGTTTTGGACGTGCAGTGGGGGCACCTGCATTCAGTTCCTTTCTATGTTTGACAAAACTATTTAAGTTTGATGATATTTTTACTTTTTATTAGGGTGAGCAGGAGTACTGTTAGCCTCTGGAATCCAGAGTATGAACTCTGTTGTAGTAACAGAGTTACTGAGGAAATAATTTTGATTTCATGTCAACGTAATAATACCTTGTGTCTATATAGTGATTTTCTTCAGAGGAATGTGGGAGACTTTACATATAGGTCATTATACTATAACCTAGGAGTTGGGGGAAAATAGAAGTGTTCCTGTTTTTGTAAGTGGAAAAGCATTGAACACGTGTTTTCTGATTGAGCATTATCATACAATCACTTATCCAAGTCAGGTGTCTGAAGTTGGCCTAGTACCAGTCCAGGGCTCCTTATTTTTTATAGAGCAAAATATTTTGTTCTATTATTTGGTAAAATAGAATATAAAAACTATAAAGAATATGGTAGAAAGCTCTTAAAACAATGTCACATTTCTTGTTATTTGTTCACCAGAGTAGGTGAATCTCTGCAGAGAGGCTGTAAAGACCAAATCTTAACCTTTTTTTTGTTGTAGGTAAGGTGCCAGGAAGGGAGTTCAGATATGGTTAAGTTTTAAATGTGTAACTGTTCATGAGAGTGTCTTATAAATTTCTCAGGAAAGTTTTTTGGTGTTGATATGAATAGGATTGGTAAAATTCAGTGTACTCAAATTAAGTATGTCATTATGCTAAGTTTGGTCATATTTGAGAATTTTCTTTTTGATGTTATTGTTAAGCTAAATGTGAAGGCTTGGCAGAGTAATTCTTGCTAAGCCCAGTATCACCACCATTACCTTCTGCCAGAGATGAATTAATGAGAGCATATTCAGTAACTCATTGTCTCGTGAACATTTACCAATTAAAAACATGGGTTTTTTTGGTGGTTGTTGGCACCAAGTCAGTGTTCTTACTTTCTCATTCCTTGACTGATTTAAAAGACTTTAAAAATGAATCTGAATCATATTTTATTCTCTACATGTAAATGTTCTCTACAAATAACACATTAGCTTGTGAATTACATAACTAAACTTTTCACTGAAGATATGAGATCAAATAATAAAAAGATCATAGCTTTTAACATGTCTAATAGGAGCATTGATGTTCTAATGGATATGTGAACTTCTGGAGGTTAAAATGATATGTCTAATGTTTTGGGGTTGGTCATTTATCATTGAATTATAATGATGATTCAGATACGTAACTTGCCTAGCTTCTGTTTCTTACATGGTATGTTTGTATATATATTACTGTAAGATGAAAAGGATTATATAAGTGTAGTTCTGAGTAAATGTAAATTTGCAATCATTTGGCCAGTGATTAATCATAGAATTGAATTTTCCTTAATTGCTTAGTTACCTGTGTAACTTACATGTTGCATATATGCTCCTGTAGCGGGAGCTGAAGAAGACAGTAAGCTGCTTTAATTTCTTCTGAATTCTTGAAAACTTGCCACACGTCTTCCCTGCTGGGTTGAAGATTTTTGGGGTGGTGTGGAGGATGGAGGGAAAATGGGAGGGACATATGAGCATGTACGCATGCACCATTGGAAGAAAGTTTATATGGCTTCTCCTTCTCCGTGGAACTTAACGAAAATGTCTTTCAGAAGACCTGTGATGGAACAGAGGCCAGAGCCCTTCGGGAGTGTAATTCATTTCCAGAGGTTGATAATTGGTTGTATAGTAGTTCAGAGATAGGAAGGCGTGTTGAGTTCCCCTTTCTTGTTGGAGGCTGTTACCTCCCTCCCTGTGTATACTATTTATACCATATGCTGTCTTACCAGGGGTGGCTTTGCTTTGTGCCGATCTCAGATTCTCAGCACTTGCAGCCCTCTGTGAAATGCCTCAAGGGTGCCACTCCACTCTTAGGTCTGGCTCAATCTTAAGAATCCCGTGTACTTTCTGTGGAGCACATCTTCACTTTGATGGCAGAGTTAAAACCAGAGGAGGCCAGTGTAGAGGTCCTAGACCAAGATTCTTAGAATGACAGCACACCAGTGTGGAACTTCCAAATACTTTCTCAGTTACTTTGACAATTTCGGTCTCTTGGGGGGTTGATCTGAAAGTGGGCGTAAGAAGGGGTAAAGAAACTATTGGTTTAGTGCCTACTGTGCTGGACATTGTTCTAAATCTTCTATACAGTTTTTAGAAACAGGACATAGTAAGTAAGGGTATCGTCCGCCCTGTTTTGCAGATACGGAAATTGGAGCACAAAGGGGTGAAATATTTTGCCCTAAGTTCACACTGTGATTGTGATTCTATGTTGCTGCTAATGGTCTTAGAATTCAGCATTTTTAGATTTGCAGTAGATGCCGTAAATCTGGTCTGACTTACCTTGCTGATGAGAAAAGCAAGTCGGAGTGATTTTGGAAGGTGATGCTGTGGTTAACTCCTATTTGGCCGGGAATGCAGGCCTCCCGATTACAGGCCATTTACTCAGTCCACTGCGCAGCCAGCAGTTGGAATGGTTAAGTGCCTACTCATGTTCTCTGGGCTCTCATTTTACCAGCGTGTAAAGCTATAACGAAAATACTTCGGAAGAAAAATTTAAGGCTTGACTCTTTTAGTTACATCTGAAGCCTTTCCCACATTCTCCAGCTCTCGGAGTCATTCCTGTCCTGATATCCTATAGTACATACTGTATACTAGCATAGTTTGACATTTATTTTCCCCTCTGTAACTTTAAAACAAATTGAAAACCAATTTTTAGTCACTGTATACTCCCCAATTGGATTATGACTTTGGAATTTTTTCTTACTCTTTTAAATCTTTGGTAGCACTGTATATATCAAAACTTTTTTTATTTAAACTCACAATGAAAATAGATTTTACAGTTAGACCTAATATAGACGTACTTAATTTTTGGAACAAAAATTTCACAAACGATCTTTTACTTGTAAGGAGATACACCATGAGACCTCTTCTGTTTTACTAAAAAAGCAAATGGTAGATCCACCACATTGATCTCACTCTCCACTACATGGTATTAATTACAATTTGACAGTCATGTTCTACAAGTTTTCACACAGGGCTGGGGAGAAAGTAGATATTCAGATACTTGGTGAATTTCACCTTTTATGAAGGACTGGTGCTTGGAGATGATTTTTATGATGCCTGAAACTTACGGTGTGGAAATGGGTTTTTTGTTTTTTTTTTAATACAAATTTTTGTTGTCTCTGATACAGTTTCAGGGACATGGTATCTTCCAGGAGAGCAGATGTGGGCTTTTAGCCTTCCTGTTCTTTTCCATTCTCTCATTTAAGATACTTGCTTCTTGTATCTTCTTTATTTTGGATTCATCCTTTCACTGCTCAGATTCACTTCTTCTGTGTTTGTTCATATCCTCACATGGGCTCTTCCTGTGCCTCCAGAACTTTTCTTAGTTTTACCACGGTCACTTGATTGTCTTCTCTTCAGGAAGCCTTTCCTGCCTGTTTTGGCAGCTCTCCTTTGGGTACTGACCTGGTGTGACCCTTCGGTGTTACACTTGGAATGATAAACACTGAATTCTAAGATATGATTTGAAACATGAGAGTGGGGGAAAATGTATTTTATCATATTTGTTTTAAACAAAAAGTTGTCTGGGAACTAATGGTTCAATGCACCTGTCTAGTATAAAAAAAGGAAGTATTCTTGATAAGTATATTTTCTAGGTAGTAGATAGTCATCTTTTTACAATTTACCATTTTTTTTTTTTTTTTTTTGCTCAAATGTATTGTGTTGTCTTGTGTCTTTCTCATAATGACAGAATGGAGGGCGGTCAGAGAGGTGTGGTTTCCATGGTTGACCATGTAAAACTTTTTAAATCAGAAACAGCCTTCCCCTGGGTTATTTTATTTTTTCCTGTTTGCACATGGTATCTTCAGAATGGTAGATCAAAGACATCCTTATAGTTTTAACTTACTCTTCCTTGGAACAAGGAAGTCTTCCTTCCTTCACTTGGATGGTTATTTTTTGGCATGAAAAAGAAGCGTTGCTCAGCTTTCTAAGAATTCATAGTAGGCAGGTTTAAGGAGGCACTTAACTCCATGACCTATACATTCTTGGATTGCATGACTGTTTCTGGGAATGTGATTATATATCCTAACTTTTATTTAGAACTTAATGTTTGACCTTTAATAGACTGTCCAAACATTTTTCCTTAATATCTTAGTGAGATCAGAAGAACCAATAGAGTCACACATTGCTAGACACATGCGGATGGGAGGTACTGTAGATTTTGAGGTCTTACGTATGAGATAACCGAGGTCCAGAGAGAGAAGCATTTGCCTCAAGTTGTTACAGCTAGTTAGTGGCAAGGCCAGGAAGGCCAGGACCAGACCCAAGTCTGTAGCTTTGCTAGGTCAGTGCCATAATAGTGTTCCATGGTCTCGCTACAGCAGCTCCACAACGGACCCATTCTTCCGTGAAATATTTTCCATGAAACAACATTTCCTATTTTTAATAAAATGTTAGTTTGAATTACTAGCATTATATTGACAGGAATGTTGACTAAAAAAATATTACCCAAGGGAGCCCGGGTGGCTCAGTCAGTTAGGCATCCAACTCTTGATCTTAGCTCAGGCCTTGATCTCTCAGGGTCATGAGTTCAAGCCTCATGTTGGGCTCCATTTAAAAAAAAAAGAAAAAATATTACTCAATATTAATCTTGTTTCTTAGGCACAGCCATTGAGTTTTTTTTTCTGATTTAATTAATTTATCTTATTAAGACTTTCTGTTTTGTGGGGGGCTAGGGTAGTACAGGGATCTCCCATATAGCCCTGCCCCTACGCGTGCATAGCCTCCCTCATTATCAGCATCCCCCGCCAGAGTGGTACATTTGTCATAACTGATGAACTGCACTGAAACATCATAATCACCTAAAGTCCATAGTTCATGTTACTGTGTACTCTTGGTATACATTCTGAACAAATGTGTAATGACCTATCCATCATTATAGTATTATACAGAATATCGTCACTGCCCTAAAAATCCTCTGTGCTCTGCCTATTCATCCCTCCTTCTCCCCAACTTCCAATTTTTTTACTGCCTTCCATAGTTACCATTGAGTTTTTAGTTTCAATTATTATAATTTTCATATTTAGAAGTTTGGTTCAGTTCTTTTACAAAATCTGCTTAGGC
Organism: Eumetopias jubatus; assembly: GCF_037043125.1. Taxonomy (NCBI): domain Eukaryota; kingdom Metazoa; phylum Chordata; class Mammalia; order Carnivora; family Otariidae; genus Eumetopias; species Eumetopias jubatus. Next base: position 120,537,659 of record NW_028274809.1, on the reverse strand, counting down.
TTTAGAGTCTCACCTCTCTTCTTATAATCAAGCAATTGTTATTTCTTGGCACATAGTAAGCATTTGTTTTGTGTCCTGTCTGAAATAGTTCTGATAGTTAATATCTTGAGAGTCTAAATCGGCTGTCTGTGCTTCTGCTGGCTTTTATTCATAGTGTTTTCCTGTTGTTTTGTGTATGTGTAGGAGTTTTGATTTTGAACTCAAATCTCTTGGAGTTTTAGTTGTGGGAGTTTTTTGTGGGGTGGATTAACTTCATCTTCCAGAGTGAACTTCTGGTTCTGCTCGTTGTTGGTTGAAGAGGGTGCCATCAACTCAGGGTCTCTCTGAATATCACGACCTGCTTGAGTGGTTCTGTTTTAAGATCATGCAGCTTGCATGGATTTGGGTTACAGTCTTTCATGAGGGTCAACTTGGGGTTATAAATTTTTGGAAGTTCTCCTCCACTCCCAGTGCCAAGGACATGTCACACATGTTTCCTTGCTGCCTCCTCTTGTGGTAGAGGATTATTTCTTGCTCCCCCTGACATGAAGACCCAGCCCTTTTGGAATCTTAGTGTCATGCTCAGGTCTTCTGTTAGCCTTCCTGTCGTGCCAAGTTTTAGGTTTCCCTGCACTGCCATTTCATTCAGCTGTCAGAAGAGAGTGTAAATGCCACTAGTGTTGACAAATACCCTCAGCGTAAAATCTCTCTTTGGCATTGGCCTATCTCCCAGGGTACTCCCATCATTTTGTTTTTTGTTTCCTGCAGAGTCCTCATTTTCTCACCAGCTCAGTAAATTATTATTTTTTTAATATTAAAATTCATCCACCTTCTTGTTGTTTTCATCAGGAGGGTCATGAATACCTCATTACTTCTTTATGATGAATTCTGTAGTAATAGGTACTGACTCTAAAATAATCTTTTGTGTAAGTTACAAAAATGGAGACAGAACGATCAGAAAAGAGTATCTCTTCCTTCTCTGTGTGTCGTGTACTCATACAAAAGAGAAGAATCCTGATACCCTATGAAAGCTTTAGAGCAGAATTTTTTTTTTTTTTAAGATTTTATTTATTTCTTTGACAGAAAGAGACACAGCGAGAGAGGGAACACAAGCAGGGGGAGTGGGAGAGGGAGAAGCAGGCTTCCCGCCGAGCAGGGAGCCCATGCAAGGTTCAGTCCCAGGGCCCTGGGGTCATGACCTGAGCCGAAGGCAGACGCTTAACGACTGAGCCACCCAGGCGCCCCTTAGAGCAGGAATTCTTAACCTGAGCATGGCCACCATTTCTTTCCTTTTTCCTGGTAAATCATCACTGATTTAATAAACCACTGTTAATTGTAGTGGAATCATATTTCTCAAGTGTAGAGATGGAGAATTGTTCAGAGCCATTACTATTGGATATTGACTTGTTCCAGGTTCAATTTAAACCTTGGGGTGCTTCGTTGACCATTATTTGACATGATAGGGTTTGTCAGCCTTCAACAAAATCTTCAAGGGGTGACGTTGAGAACTCTTCTGAAGATACTAAAAATTATACAGCAAACTTTTGGTTTGGTGGCTGTTTTTCCCCAGCTGTATCTAACCCTAGTGTTGAAAACCAGTCACCAGAAACTGAATTACTTAGTCTCCTCTTTGCCTTTGTAGTTAGCATTCAGCTAGAGGTAGAGAGATGTACTCTCATTGCTTCTGCAGAGAAAATCTTGAATTCATGCCATAAGAATAACGTCCCGCACACTCACAGAATCTGCATTACACAGCATCATTATCATGGTAAGGTATATGTTACTATGCTGCACTTTAATTTAGAACTGTCATAAAGTAAATCCCATTCTCTCTTTGAACTTTCTTTTTGGATCTGCTCTTCTTACTCCATCTGTCGCTATAATGTCTCCCTTTTGAACTGTGTTGTTTGGCATATATTGGTTGGCTTCGACTTCCATGGAGCTTTGTGTTGATACAGTAAATGTCCTCAGAAATGTTGATAAAAGTGATTGGTAATGTTAGAATGTTGAGTTAGAAGAGACTTTAGAAATTACCTAGCCTTAATTTTCTAAACATACTTAGCTGTGAAAACCTTAATTTGGGTAAAGGATTACTTGAAAAACCCAACAGATAAACTTGGAGCTGGGGTTTTTGAAAATCAGTGAGGAGATGAACCCTTTTATTTCGCAAATGAAGCTTCTTAAATGCAGAAAGGTTAAATGACTATGGTCTATGGCTGTTTCCATTTTATCACACTTAGCATCCTCTTCCCAGACCTCTGGATTGGGGTTTTGCTTTACTGTCAGCCTTTTGGAGAGTACAGTGACTGTGCCTCTGGGCCGCTAGGTGGAATTGGCTAGAGTGAGGAGATCCATTTTTTTTATTAATAGCTATCTCATTTTTTCTTCTGACTTGTTTTCTTCTCTTATTTCTTAGGTGTTGCACGGGGCAGATACTTATTACCATTACTGGCTAATGAGGGTAGTTTTTCCCCCCTTGACTTTGAAGGGAAGGGGAAGAAGGAAACCAACGTTTATGGGACACCTGCTTATGTAACAGGCACTGCAGGATGCTGTCACAGAGTTTTAAATTCCTTTCATTTGTAGCTATCCTATAAAGTAGTTGGTGACATTTTCCTTTTGTAGTTAAGGAAACTGAGGCGCAGAGAAGCTAATAATCTGATCCATAGTCAGACTTACCTTGAGGATGCAGGACAGCTGGAGGATTTTCTAAGCAGGGTGTGAAAGTCTATGATGTGGGCGGGTTGGGGGGTTGGTAAGTGGATCCTCTGGCATGGTTGGAATACACGGTCTGTTGTGTGTGATTGGCATTAGCCTGGGCAGAGAATGTTCACATGTTATTCTGTTCATCCTAAGGGCCAGAAATGCTTTCCTGAGTTCTGTGTACTGGCATTTTACTGTTCCACATAAATAGATGCAATAAGGTTGTATTTTGGATAATAGAACCTTTCTTCTTTCTCCTTCTCCCCCACTTGCTCCCCCTCCTCCTCTTCTTTTTTGTGGGGAAGGGGTTATACTTATTTGAATAAACTAATACCAGTTTGAATTCTTATAGTAAGGGGTAAACATCTGGGCTTATTGATACTTTTCGACATATGTGAGGAAATTTTATGACGTGATAACTTGAGCTGCCAGGGATGGGGCGTGGGGCTTGCAACATTTCCACCAAGACAGATTTGTTCAGTAGATCTTGAAGTTGCAGTGATAATTGAATTTGATGTTGTTACAAAACAGTGGATGGCCAAATTAGAAATAAATGGTTATCTATAAACTAGCGATTATATCAAGATTTTGTAGAAAGCCTAAAATAAGTTCTAAATTTAAAAAAAAAAAAAAAGGCAGTATCATGTTTATATACAAGTGCTGGATGGCTGGAGGATATTAAAGGAAATGTCTTGTTTTGGTAGAATTTGACCACCAATCCACCAGGTCCCTTTAATCAGTCCTTATAATCAGGAAGTTGAGGATGTGCTGCCTAACAAAGGTTGGGCTTCCCCAGTCCAGGAGTGGAGCTCAGTCAGGAAACAACAGGGGTGGGCTTCTGAGCTCGGGGTGTTAACCTCATGTCAGTGCCTTTGAGGAGGCATAGTGTGTGTGTTGTCGTCTTGTGTGCAACTTTACAAAGTGGTGTTCAGGTAGTTTGTGAATAAAATGGATATGGTATCATGTCTGTGGTGGTATGTTTTCTTGGGAATTTTCAAGTCATCATATCCAGAGTTGGGTGTTCAGAATTGCTGTCATTTCTCTTTCCAGCTGTGTTTGGAGTCCATTTAGTGGCATGTGTCAGTACGCAGGGGCACCCTGCCCCCGCCCTCCCTTTTTTCTCAGGGACCTCAGTGCACAGAGTTGAGTCAGTCGTATTCCCGAGGCCATGACACTCAGTCGTTGTCTGGGCAAGGCCCTTCTTTTGTTGGGTTTCATTTTATTTTTTTCCTTTTTTATCCTTCATCCCCAATTCCATGTCCCAGTCCTCTTTCAGCACCCATTCAAGTATGTTTAATGTACGTTCTTCAGCCCATTGGCCATGTGCTATTTTTTATATATGTGTTAATCTCATTTTTTTTCTTTAACATTATGTTTTTGAGAAGTAGTCATGCTTTTGTATGTGAACCCAGTTCCGTTACTCTGACTCTGCTACGTAGTATGCTGGTTGTCTGCTGGGCAATCATCAGTGCTACTTCACACAACATTCTTGTCACTTTGGGCTCCGTGTGGGGATTTTTCAGGTATATACCGCCAAAGAATTGTTAGGTCATTGACTATCTGCATCTGTCATTTCAGCTCTCCTGTTACAGCAGGGGCTTTAGTCCATTACCTAGAAAAAAAGTAGCACATTATAAATATAATTTCTTGATCCACGCTTTGGTTTCCTGGGGAAGTTCTTCTGAACTGGTTTTTAGTCATACTATTAAAATCCTTTACTCTTCACTATCTTCCTTTATTTTCCTTCAGTAATGTTAGGGAGTCAGAGGGAACATAGTTTTTTAAAGGATTTCTCTGTTGGGGCACCTGGGTGGCTCAGCCGTTAAGCGTCTGCTTTTGGTCAGGCTGTGATCCTAGGGTCCTGGGATCGAGTCCCGCGTCGGGCTCCCTGCTCAGCCGGAAGCCTGCTTCTCTCTCTCCTTCTGTCTGCCATTCCCCCTGCTTGCTCTCTCTCTGTCTGTCTCTCTCTCTGTCAAATAAATAAAATCTTAAATAAAGGATTTCTCTCTAATGCCTATATAACTGTGAAAACGTTATGAAAATACTACAAATACTAACATTTTTTTTTTTTTTTATTTTATAGGGCGCCAATGCCTCGGCATTAGAGAAAGAGATTGGTCCAGAACAGTTTCCAGTCAATGAGCACTATTTTGGATTAGTCAATGTAAGTATCCATTGATACTTAGCCTTCACCAGTATCGTTGGAAATAGTTTTAAAAATGATGAATGCATTTCATAATTTATTAGAGGAAAATTGTTTATTTGCATCAGTAGGATTAAGGCCAAGAAACTTGATCTGAAACTCTCTTTTTAAATGGAAGGGAAATAAAGTTGCCCAAGGTCTTAAGAGTTTTAAAACAGTTTCATTTTTCCTATTTTGTGTCAGAATTTATCATAACCAAAATTTTGTGTGGCCTACACCAAATGATCTTTTGCTTCTTTGAGAATCCTTTAAATGTCTAAATATAAGTGGCCCAAATGTACAGGTATAATAAACTTTTGCAAGTGCCTCCATGTGTCTGTAGAGTAGTTGTCACCTTAATTCTGGCAGTGTCCCACTAGTATAGATATACAAGTGCAAAATATAGGCAAAGGGTACATTCCCCAGTCCTTGTGGAAGTAGTTCTAGCAATTATGCATCATGAAAACTTTGGAAGAACTTTCTTTTAGAGTTTTCAACTCTTTTCTGAATCATCAGCACACACCACAAATCTGTGTTGTTGTGTGCTGTTAGATCCATGGTGAGTGTTTTAAACTATACACAGAGAGGTGATAATACAGGTGGCAAAATAAGTTCCATCGAACACACCTGTGTGTCACTGAACACTAGTACGTAATTGTGACATATGAGGGGGATTTCTTGTCTGATTTGAGGAAAGCGGTTAAAGTGATGTGGGTGTTTCCTCTTGCTCTGGGAGTCCGCTCATGAGTGTGAAGCTTGTAACACATTCAGCAGTCCCCACTCCACAGTGCCTCCCGAGAGGAGGCTGGTCATTCCTGCACGGGCGATTTTTCCTGGAATCTACCCCTACATTCTGAGTAAAGTGCCTGTGCTGCTAATAACAGTCCATTGACTTCCTGTTACGGTAGGTAAGAAACTTCGCCCTCTTCAACCACCATCCCTGCCCATTCTCTGGTATGGAATTAGCCATTTATTTTCCATGTCCTTGTGCTCGCTTCGGCAGCACATATACTAAAATTATTTTCCATGTCCTTAATTTGCATTTATTCTTCCCAAAGTCTTCAGCAGCGCTAAAAAAGCTGAGAAGACTTTCTCAGTACCAGTTTGCACTGCGTTGTCCTCAAGGCCCTGACAGCCCTCTGGAGCCCTGTCATCCCGCCGTGTGGCCCCTGCGGCCTCCTCTTCCCTTCACCCTAGACATCCCTTCACTTCTCTCCTTCCCTAGATGCCCTCTTCTGCTTGGGTTTTTCCCTGCTTTGTGGAACATGTTCTGTAGTAGCGTCCTTAGGGAGTGTGCCCAGGAGGTAAACATTGAGAGCTTGTGTATTTATCTTGTTTCGGTTATTGTCAAAGCTAGATATAGATCCTAAGTTATAACCGGCCTTTAGAATTTGTAAGGGATTACTCTCTGGCTTTCTGGCTTCTGTTGACATCCACAGGGCTGATGCCATTCTGATTCTTCATCTCTTCTGTGTGGCTTTTTCCCCTTTAAAAAAATGTTTGGGAGGCTTTCAGAATGTGGATGGATATCCACGGGGTTCTGAAATTTCATGATGCATCTTCATGGCCCGCCCCCCCCGCCCTCCCACTAGTGTTGCGTTGGCTATTTATCAACCCATTTAGACATTTTTCATTTTCCTCAGTTCTAGAACATTTCTGATATTAGTATTTGGATAATTTCCTTCCTATCAGTGTTATCTCTTTGTTCTGTCTTTTTTCATATACTCTTAGTTGCATATTGAAATGCAGACTGATTCTTTGTTTTTCCTCCTTTTTCCATTTTTTGATCATCTGATATTATTCTACATTGCCCTTTTTTGTCCAGTTCGTTGCACTTTTTTTTTTAAAGATTTTATTTTTTTATTTATTAGAGAGAGAAAGAGAGGGAGGAAACACAAGTAGGGGGAGTGGGAGAGGGAGAAGCAGGCTTCCCGCTGAGCAGGGAGCCCAATGTGGGGCTCGATCCCAGGACCCCGGGATCATGACCTGAGCCGAAGGCAGACACTTAACGACTGAGCCACCCAGGCACCCCTGCGCTTTTATATCGTAGAGTGTTGCCTTAATTTTTTGATCTTGTTTTATGGAGGCAATATTCTCTGTTATTTTTCTCAGGATATTATTTATAATTTTTATTGTTGAGGTTTTCTTACGCTTACTGGATTGTTTTGAGGCCCCTACTCCCCCGCCCCCACCATTTTAAATTCTGTCTTTCCTAATGGGATCTTTCCTCAAATTTCATCCATACATAAAAGTGAAATTCTGAAAAGCTGATTGGGACTTGGTGTATTATGGGTGGAGCTTATCAGCTATGGGTTTCCCTCTAGGGTGACCCCTTGTTAAGCAGGCTTTAGAAATAGCTGCACCCATCCCCCATTCTAGTGGCTAGAGCATTTCTTCTGGGGTTATTCCTTGGTGCTGGGGGACTTTCACTTTCTGTCAAGGGGTGGCTTCCTCAGGGTTTTGTTGAGCCCTCTGTTTTCTGTTTGGTGCCTCACTGCTGTCCTCAAGGGCTCTTGAACCAGACTCTCCTGTGCAGCTTCTGTGGAGACTAAACCTGCAGTTGAAAGAAAGGTTAAGTATCTAGGGGTCTAAATGGTCCTTTTAAAAGACTTATAACCAGACCTCTGTTTTTAGGTGAACCCCTACCCCCCATTTTTTTTTTTTGGGCCTTTTGAGTTTTTGCTTAATTTATTCTTTTACTGTCATTTTATTGGGGTTTTGTGGGGAGGGCGGGGAGTTAATTGACTATTTAATTTCCCTGGTTTAACACGACCTGGCCTCTACTTCTAATATCTAAAATGTTCGTGCTTACGTGCAGAGGCGTCTGGTAATCAGAAGCCTGGTGTCCATTCTGGCAGTGGCAGAACCCCAGCTTCTTCACTCTCACGAACTACTTCCCTGCGGCTCCCACCCTTACTCGGTTCACGCTCTAAAGCTAATGGTCTTGAATTGTAGGAAAGTTGTGCTCATTGATAGTGTCTCAGAAGAACCCATTTTCTTCGCACAGGAGTATTTTATATATTGAAGGCTGTTTTACCTTTAATCTTCTCCAGTTTAAATATTTCAGTCTCTCCATTTTGTGTCTGACTGTAACTCTTTTTGTAAATAGCCTCAGAACAACTAAAACAACATCCTTGAGAAAAATCTTACTATAAAATGAGTTTAAAAGTCTTTTTTTGTTGTTGTTTTTACTCTCATGTATCACTTTGAGAATACCATTGTCAATTGTGTAAAAAAAAAAAAGGATTTCTAAGAAGGTTTCATTTTTATTGTTCCCTGTGGATCAATCCAAATTAAAAGGGCAATATTTGTGCTTCTCCCTGAAGCTGACTAACCGAGATTCAGTAAAACCCAAGAGAAACAGGAGGGAGTGAAGTTAGTAAGGGACCTTTAGAGGAAGCTTTGTCTTTCACCCCTTCCAGAGACTCATTTGATGGGTAGAAATGTAGTTTCTGATCTCTGTGCCTAGTTACTATGATGAAGAATTGGGGATCTCTGAGGTAGCCGGGGCTCAGTCAACTATGAAAGACTGATGAACACCTGAGTTAAATTGAGAAATTAATTGGTCGTCAGAGTAGATGCAGCAGAACTAGTATAGTGATTAACTCTTTCTGTGATTAAACTTTCAGGTTACCTTGCAACTGTGTTCTGTACTGTTAACTTTTTGCTCTAGGTCCTGTATTCCAGTTCTTAAAATATCCTCGCTCTTTCTCTTTGTTTCCCTCCCCCTTCCTCCTTTTTAAAAAAAAATTATGGAGTTAATCACACTATTTATAGGAGTCCCTTAAAAATAAGGGGTGGAGCTTTGGAGTGGGTAGGGGAGGGTAGCTTAGTTAATTCAGAGATCAACATTTTAACTTCTTTTTCTCTCTCTGTACCTGTCTGCCAGGGTAGGTAGTGTTGAAACAACACTGGAATGTAACTACTTTAAGAAACTGTGGTTTGTCTTTTCCAATAATTGGATTTTGTTAAAATGAGGCACACATGCTCTTAACAAAAAGCTTACCCCGAGAAGAGTTCCTATTAGACCTGCCCTTTTGGAGCCTTTTTGTGACTGGCGAGTGACACAGTCCTTCACTAGCACTTGCCTTTGGGAAATAGTACAGGTATTTGGGCAGTTAGAAAATCAGACTTTTTTTTTTTTTTTTTTTGTTAATGGGCAGAAGAAAAATAACCACAGTTTGATTAGCACAAAATTCAACACAGGGGTTACTCTGGACATTCTTAATATAACCTATTTTCCATTACTTTCAATTGCAGTTACCTTTTTCTTGGAAGAATATTTTCACAAATGATCCTTTTATAGCAGTTCACTCTTAATAGTTCTGATGTCTATCACTGTACTTTGCATAATACATAGAGTGGGGATTTCCTTTTGGTTTAACTCTTGAGCATGCTTTAATATGTTCAGAGATGAGAAATATTAGTGTGGTGTGGGGGTTTAGGAACTGTCTTTTGAGTAGGCAAGGGAGCCTTTTGGAAGCTTTCTCTTGCAGCAGAATATCCTACTTAAATTTTGTCACCCCTTTATAGGGTCAGCTAAGTTCTTTGAAAATGAATTGTTTTAATCTGATGAACGAGATTGCCTGTTTCCCCTTATATCTTGCAGCTAGTGAGTACTTATTTTCGTAAAGTTGATAGAAAAGGAGTGATTTCAGTTAGTAGTATCTCTTTCCTACTTTTTTTGTGCAGTCTGCATTTTTAAATAGCCTTTTTCCATTGTTTTATTATATGGTTCTGTATTAATTCTCTAATACAGTAGGAGCCAACAGACATATGGCCTCAATAAATCTGTTTGTGAGGCCACAGTGGAATGTGCTTTTCCATAAAATCTTTGTTATGAAATAACAATTGTGTTCCTTAGACCATCTTACAAAAGGCTTTTAACCCTGAATTGCTAGTAGTCATTGGTTGGAATTCTGGATCCAGGGAACAGGAGCCATTATGAAGGAGAGAGACAAATAAAAATGAAACTTTCTTTCTCTTTGTAGGTTATAAAGTTGATTAGGCAAATGTCTCTTGGTTCTGTTTTCGTTTGAATTGATTCATTCTCATTTAGTTTCTCTCCACCTGATGGCCATAGGCTACTTGAGGGTTATATTATCAGAGATCCCAGAGAATGTTCATAATAGACTTGACAAAACAACTCTGCCCCAAGTACTCTGCTGAGATTGGATCAGGTGTCCAGCCCTGTTGCAGGGTCTATAAAAGGGTTTGTGATTGACAACCCCAGAATTTATGTAGAGAAGTCACTTTCTATAAGGAAGGGTGGGACAGTGGAGTCAGGGTGTGGAGTGAGGAATGGATGTCCACTAGCATGTGGAGGGACACTTTTAGATTAGGTCCACTTGGCTGTAGTGAGAATGGTGGGTAGGGGAACGTGGGGTATAGTGTTAAAAACACAGAGCCACCTAAACAAACTACAGGAGGGGAAGAGGGTCTTTCCTTAGAAGGGGATGTTCACAGGACAGGCATCATCACCACCAGCCTCCATGGGGGACAGTGGAGCATTTAAACATTTTAAAACATTTTTTGAAGGCAAAATTGTTGAGCTAATGGTGGTAAACAACAGTTGTCTCCAAATGATATATGTAAGATGAACAATTGGGCTTTAGGAAGAACTATAGAATTCCTAATGTTTATTTTTATCTAAAAATGAGAGAGAAGCCTTACTAATTCTTGTTTTTAAAGTTTTTTATTCATTTGAGAGAGAGAGAGAGAGAGAGAGCATGCGAGGGGGAGGGTGGTGGGAGGGGCAGAGGGAGAGGGAGAGAATCTCAAGCAGACTTGCCCACTGAGTGTGGAGTCCTATATGGGGCTCGATCCCAGGACTCTGAGATCATGATCTGAGCCGAAATCAAGAGTCAGGTGCTCAACTGACTGAGCCGCCCAGGCGCCCCAGCTTTACTAATTCCTAATAAATGGATGATACAGGTCTCCATACTCTATTCGTGTGTGAAGTGGTCCTATGACGCTTCAAGTTCCATAGCGCCAAAGAGTTGACAGTATAACTGTCTCTTATTCATTTATGCGGTTACAAACTATTATCATTTCAGTGTAGATTTAGAGATTGTATGATTTAATTTCAGTTAATCTATTTTTTCCAAAATGGACAAATGACTTAAAAAAGATGGTTTCAAAAATAACAATGCAGTGATGAAGTCCTGAGAACCATTGTCTGTGCTTCATGTGGATTATTAATTTAATTCTTTACAAGAGTTTAGAAGGTGGGCACTGTATCATAAACCCCATTTACAGACAAGGAAGTGGATGAACAGAGTGGTTTAGTAGTTTGCCGAGGTCGGAGAGCAGAGCCAGTCTTGAACCTAGGTTTGGTTTCAGAGCCTGCGTGCTCAGTTACTGTGCTGTGCTGCTCTCAAGGCAGGTAATTACTCAGATGAATTCAGACAGATTCGGTAGGTAGGATTGGGAATTTAATTTAGAAAGTAAAGTAAGACCCTTGGACCTATCTGTGTATCTGTCCTTGATTGCCATTAAACCCACATACCGAGATAACGGAATATAAACTCAGACTATCAGTCAGAGTATTAAAATCTGTAACCCACAGTTTACCAAAAGGCATTCTCCGTTTCATTGCTCTCACTTAAATAGTAATAATTTTTAGTGAAAACAAAATCAGTGTAAATAAGATAAAAATTGTACGCATTTACTTTGTCTTAATCACATTTGTTCTACAGTTGGCTACTGAACAACATGGGTTTGAGCTGCTCAGGTCCATCTATATGCAGTTTTGTTTTTTCTTTTGTATAAAAAGTATAGTATTGTAAATGTATTTTCTTTTATGATTTTCTTAATAGCATTTTCTTTTTTCTAGCTTGCTTTATTGTAACAACATAGTATATCATACATATAACATACAAAATAATGTGTTAACTGATTGTTATAGGTAAGGCTTCTGGTAAACAGTAGTCTATTATTAGTGAAGTTTTTGGGAAGTCGAAAGTTACACGCAGGTTTTTGACTGTGTTGAGGGGTCACTGCCCCTAACTCCTACATTGTTGAAAGGCCAACTATATGTAATGTATATCTTTATGTATATAAATTTTGCATTTTATAAAAGTATATTTTGATGTATATGATGTAGCACATTATTTTTATTTGTATTTATTAGGGATGTGTGCTCAAAATGATCTTAGAGATGGGGATATGATAAATATTTGTGGAGGGGGCATTTATTTTAAAACTAGGAGAAAAAAGACATTAGAGAAAGCAGGCACAGGTCATTGTGTTCAATAAGCAACTGAAAAATCAATGCTGAGACCTTGAGGAGGGTGGTAGCTTTTTAAAATTTGTTTCCCCTGGGTGCCTGGGTGGCTCAGTCATTAAGCGTCTGCCTTCCGCTCAGGTCATGATCCCGGGGTCCTGGGATTGAGTCCCGCATCAGGCTCCCTGCTCAGTGGGGAGCCTGCTTCTCCCTCTCCCACTCCCCCTGCTTGTGTTCCTGCTCTCGCTGTCTCTCTCTCTGTCAAATAAATAAATAAAATCTTAAAAAAATAAAATAAAATAAAATTTGTTTCCCCTGATTTAAACCTGGTTATACCTTTGATCTGCAGAAC